>NW_027175931.1:17541622-17989122 GCF_023055335.1 Clinocottus analis | reverse complement strand
ACCAAGAAACATTTGATGAACAAAAGTCAATCTTAAAACATAACATTTTCAGAAAACAAAGACAGCACTTAAGGGGACTTTTAACAAATACTTAAGCCACAGGGTCATGATTTGAGTTTTCTGTTTCCTGTTTTATTTTGTAGTCCTGTGTCCTTTGTGTCTCTACAATTCCTGCCCTGGTGGTTGTCTGGGATTGTCTGTCTACCTGGTTCCTGATTGTGTATACCCTTCACCTGTGCTGCCCTCATTGTGTTTCCCTATTTCGTGTTATCTCCGTCTTATATTTAAACCCCATTTGTCTCCTGTCCCCTTCTCGGTTTGTACCTTGTGTTCCACTGTTCCCCGTGAGTAGTATGTCTCTCTTTAATTATAGTGTTTGTTAAAATAATTTAAACTGTTGCATGGGCATTTGGGTCCTCACTCTCAGAGCTTCTCGTGACAGAACAAACTGATCAATACCTCGACCCAGCCATTTTTTTTTCCGGCTCTGCCATGGCAAGTCTATGGCCAGCCACTATCAGTTTTTTTTTGTATGTTTCTCATTGCTATAGCCTGGCCTGTGTCGACCAGGTCATGGCCCAGAGCTTGATGCCCTTTGTGAGTCCCCCAGATTCTCGGTGGTCTCTGGGGTCACGAGAAGGGATCCTTGGACCATGTGATGGACCCGGAGCGTGGTCTGTGGGGGGGTTTCTGGGTGGCTGTTGGTGGGGGCCCCGTAGCCTGAGGCGCAAGGTCCGTAATCCGGAGGACCGAACTTCAAGGCCTCGTCGTCATCTGGTATCCCACTGCTGCCCCGTGCTGCAGTCCAAGCTGGTTCTGGTTGCTGCCTCCATACTGCTGCCAGTTCCAGCCCTGGCCTCCGCCACTGCCAGCCCTCGACCAGGCCTCTGCACTGCTGCCAGACCCAGATCCGGCCTCTGTGCCCTGTCCGACACTTGCTCCCCCTGTCATGCCTCATATTTAGCAGTCCCCTTCCCTTACAGAGTCCCCTTTCCCTTCTATGGAGCCTCACTCTGCGGAGCACCTGGTCCTCCTAGGCGCAGAGCCACGGCTTCCTGGCCCCAGGAGCATGGCTGTCCTCCGGCCCGTCCCCCCTGACTGGTCGAGCCTGCCCCCCGCATTGATTTATTCCGCCTGGTGCCTGTCCTCCGGCACAGCCCCAGGGACTGTTTTTGCCGTGACCCTGTTCCCAGTGAGGAGTATTTCTCTGTTTAATTAGTGTTTTTGTTCAAATTACTGTAAACTGTTGCATGGGTATTTGGGTCCTCACTCTCAGAGCTTTCTGTGACATACGGAGGACAAAGATGAAGAAATTCTTTCACGTGTGCTCTTGGCTAAAAATAAACCAACGCTTGGTCGGTAGTTTGACATATATGCTCACTGTCAAAATGTAAATGGCAGAATTTTGCTTATTAAATCTGTTTCAATTCATCATATTCAAAGTAAATATAGAAGTTTTACCCACCTGATTCTCATCACCTGTAGCTCTGTGCATTTTATGAATTAGTGCTCCAATCTGAGTTCAATGTCAGAACAGCATGTATGTTCACTCCCTGTTCTATTTCATCCTTACTGACCGCCAGAGGCAGTGTTTCACAATGGATATTTCCATCTTGCGCTTGCGCAGGTCGAATATATTTATAACAACAAAGTGACCTCGGATAACCCCCAGCCGGGTACATCGTCCGGCGTCATCCTGAGATCAGTCCTTCGTCATCTTCTCGCTAAAGCAGGCTAACTATTATGTTAGCATCAGTTAATAGCTGAACCTAGACAATTAAAGAGCTGTCGCTCGTAGTCTTGGGACCACTGGTTGGAGTTGCAGGTCTCTCGCCCTCCAAAGGCTGCGACAAGCTGCCCCTCTTCGGCGGAAGCAGTACGCCTTCTACGTTCGGACCACGGAGCCGGACAGTGTACCGATCTTCGGTCATCACGAGGTCGGCTACCTTCACACCATGATGCACTGTCGAGACCACGCTAGATTCCAACAGCTAATTGACTACCGCCCCTCTCAGAGGCAGACTGTGCTTGACCCGTTACCATATGAACTGTTCGCCCGCTCGGCGTGGCTAGATCGCTACACTGTCGCGGCGGCTTTCAGTGTGCATCTCAGACTGACTGTAGGGACGCTAACGAGAGCAACGTTGGTAAACATTGCAGCTGTTGAGGTAGTGGAGTGACCCCACTCAGGCCAACTGGTGGGACGCTACCAAGAGTAAGTCGACGACGAGACTGAGCAGCGTGTACACACGCCGCAAATTACTGCGGCTGTAAGGGCAGTCGTCCCGTGGTAGAACGTATAGAATCGCACTCTGCGCCGCCGTGGCGGCTTTTGTCCTGAAAGGCAGTACAAATGTTTGTGGTGATTCAGCACTGACGACCTGGCGTCGACTCAACAAAGTGGATTGGGACCAATTTTGACAACCGGGGACAGCCATGGGGATTTCTTGGCAAGTCCAGTGAATGGCGTCGTTGCCTCATTCATCCTTTTTTCAAATCCTGAGCACTTTTGGCATTCTGCAGATGGTCTGTGGGCTTTGGAAGAACATCAGGGACAAACATTGACATAGGGGTGTAGACAATGCGCGTACACGTACATCCCATGTAACTGCACGGACAATGTCATTTCCTAATTGCGTGTCCGGGTCTCCAGAGGCCACCTGCTGGTTACATACCCAGGATTAGTGCACCCAGCTGGGCCCTGCTGTCATTTGTTGTCCCTGATGTAAGTACAAGGGGACGACTTTGCACACACAGTTGTACGGGCTTTTCATGTAAAGGTGTTGTCTATGCCCTGCTGTCAAGGGTTGTCCCTAATGCAAGTACAAGGGGACGACTTTGCGCACGCAGTTGTACAGGCTTTTCATGTAAAGGTGTTGTCTATGCCCTGCTGTCATTTGTTGTCCCTGATGTAAGTACAATGGGACGACTTTGCGCACGCAGTTGTACGGGCTATACATGGAATTGTGTTGTCTATGCCCCGCTGTCATGGGTTGTCCCTGATGGTCCGGCTCTCCAGAGGCCACCTGAGCTTGTCACTTAGCCAGAAATAGTACGCGCTGGGCATAAGTTCGTTAGCAACATGTTAGCATGTTGCTACTTGTTAGCTTGTTGCTCATTTTCGGCAATCTTTTTCTAAGCTGTCTGCAGACTTGTGCTCAGAGGAACATGTTAAGGACATCCCAAGCTATGCTACGTTCTAAGTACAAGCATTTTGGACCATTATTTGTTGATTTATGAGCATTTATGAGCATTTATGAGCACATTTACGTTGCATCATTGTCTGTTATTCATGAGGACCAGGGGTCTGATTCCCTAAAGCGGCGAAATAGGGGTTTTAACTCAGGTGGTGCGGGGGTGGGGGGTGCTTGAGTGTGGGTCCACCGGGTCGGGGGGTGAGCCGGGTTAGGGTTTGAGGTCCATAGGTGAGTCTCCAAGTACCCGGACTTAGTGGGCCCTGGCTGGAGTAACTCTATGTCATATGGACCCCCCTGATGACAAGAACCGTACCCCAGACTGAGTGGGCCTTGGATAGGTAACTAAGTCATGTGCACCCCCTGAGGACAAGGACCTGTACCTCAGACTCAGTGGGCCTTGGCTGGGATAACTAAGTAATGTGGACCCCCCTGATGACCGGGACCTGTACCCCAGACCGAGTGGGTCTTGGCTGGGTAACTCTCGACCATTATTTGATTACATTGTATCCATTACATTACAAAGGAATGCCAGTGTGCACACTGTTGTATGGGCTATACATCGAATCATGTTGTCTTTGCCCTGTTGTCATGGGTTGTCCCTGATGCAATTACAAACTCTAAGTCATGTGGACTCCCTCCTGATGACCAGGACCTGTACCAAGACTTAGTGGGCCTTGGCTGGGTAACTCTAGACCATTATTTGATTACATTGTATCCATTACATTACATGGGAATGCCAGTGTGCACACTGTTGTATGGGCTATACATTGAATCATGTTGTCTTTGCCCTGTTGTCATGGGTTGTCCCCGATGCGATTACCAACTCCAAGTCATGTGGACCCCCTGATGACCAAGACCCGCACCCAGACCAGAGTGTTTTTAAACTTGACACCCAGGACAACCGCAGACATCTGAGTGTATATAGACGATGCACATGAACGTATGGCCAATGCAACTGCCGGCGCAATTTCTTCCCCTTGACTGCAGCCAGTCAACCGGGGACAAATCTTGCCAATCCGGGGGCACATCTCCCCGGTCGTCAGAATTTGTCCTGTTCGACTCGCGAAACTCGCCACCTGGTGGCCGACCGAGGCGCCACAGACAACCCGGATTGCAACGCATGGTCGACTTTGAAAAATGGCAACTCCTGGCTCCCGGGCGGTCCCGGGCGGTTCTGAGGAGTCCCGACCGATCGCCGGGTGCCCTTTCTCCGCTCCAGGGGGCGCTTTTCCCCTCCGCAGGGCGACCAGTAACAGTGGGCCGGCGAGTGCGTGTTGTCAGAGGTGGGCCGGTTAGTGCATGTTGTCAGGGGTTCACTAATGCTTGTTAGAGGTAGCGGAGTGTCCCCAGTCAAGCTAACTGAGACCACACTAATTCTGAAGAGGGCCCCGCTAGAGACGCCCCTCTCACTAGACGGACCAGGTCTGACATGTTTCCACAAGACTGGTCCCCGCAGTAGCATAGTGCTCGAGCCATTGATGCTACTACTATGACACCAATAATCACAGCTACAGTACTAGCCACAGCTACTGTACTAATGAGGAGAGTGTGCTTGCCCCCCTCATAAACAGACTGTGCCTGACCTTTTTCCGGTTTCCCCACTAGCTCAGTGCTCTCGCTGAAGCTTACTGGTAGGAAACCAAGAACACAGCTACTGGACTAGTGAAGAGAGTGCTCTCGCGCCCCTCTCCTTGACAGACTGTGCTTGAACTGTTTGCCACAGGACCGGTTTTCCCACTAGCTCAGTGCTCTCGCTGAAGCTTAATGGTAGAACACCGGTTAGTGGGGCAGGTTCCCTCCAGACTCGCAGTCAGGTTTAACCTCGCCTGTTGTGGGACTTGTTGTGGGACTGTTGGCTCCTCTCCAGCCTGAGGATGGCCATGACCTTGCGCCTCCAGTTTTGGCCTCGAACACCCAAGGGGGGGTCTCTCAGAGGAATCATGCATGAACTGCGGCATTATGCTTTACGCAGTAACGGCCGCCAGACTGGCCAAGGTGGAACGCCTGACAGGCGAGGGTGACCTTCCCCTTTCAGGGCACCCGAATCCAGCCCAACCTACCAGAGGGGAGCTGCCCCCAAGAGAGCTAAACCCGGAGTGTTGGCTTCTAGGGTAGACCTGCTGACGGCTGAGCTAGCTGAGGTGAAGTTGCTTCTCCTGACCCTCCACCCTGGTACAGGTGGTACTGAGGCAGCAGCTCCATCCCCGGCTGAGCCGGTCCCAGAATTTCACGGAATGCGTCCGCCAAATTCTTCAATGAACACAGTGGCGAGTGGCCCTGCCATTCTTCCAGGCCTGGTTCCCATTCTTCAGCCCATACTCCTTTGGAAGGGCCAGTTGACGACCCAGGAGGTCGGTCATTCGCAGGGCACAGGCGCCAAATTACGGTCCCACAGAACTATTACGTTGACTATAAAAGTACTCTCACCCTGATTACGTGTTTGACGTATTACGAATACATTGCTTATACTCGTATTTTAGTTATCGTTTATTACAAATATGTTTATAATCGTGTGCTTGTGTTATTGTTTTATTGCGTTCCCGCTGAATTTAAGCATATTTGAATTTCTAAACTCTGCGGAGGAAAATAAAAGAAAAGGGGCGGTGTGAGGCCGGTAACGGGACCGGTCTGAAGACCGCTTGCCCGAAGGTGCCGGTAACGGCCCGCGTCGTACCGGTGTCCGGGACGGTACTAGCCCCCGTCGCGCCGGGTCTGGTCTTCTCTAAGTCGGGTTGTCAGCTGCAACTGACACTGATATGAAACATATTCAAACGCCTCTATTCTCTGCTATTCTCCCATCCTGTCCTGTTGGCATCCTATATGTTTGTAAATCTGACTTGTGAGTCAGTGCCTCCCCAACTCCAACCTTCACTGTACGTCACTGCTGGACCCCCTATATTCGGCTCTCGGAACCTTGGCAGACCTAAGATGGCTGTCTGCAAGGGCTGTTTTTTCTCCCTGCCATCACTTCGGCAGGCAAGTAGGTGAGACGCATGCCATGTTGGTGAGTGAATCCTGTCTGAGGTGGAACTCAGATGGCTCAGGTGCCACACTGTAGCTGCATGCAGCAATTTCTCCCAGAAGGCCGGGAACGCTTGCATCTCAACGAGCCTATCTAGCTGAACATTCCAACCCCCCCCCCCCCCCCCCCCCACCCACCTCGTGACTCTGTTGATATAAGTCATCCAGTGTGAAACAATGACTCTGGCGGTCGGTATGGATGAAATAGAACGAAAGTTACAAAGGTTACAAAGGTAACTACCGCCAGAGGCAGTGTTTCACACTGGATATTTCCATCTTGCGCTTGCACAGGTTGAATATTTATAACAATAAAGTCACCTGTGACCTCGGATGACCCCCAGCTGGGTACAACTTCTGGCTTCATCCTGAGATCAGTCGTGCGGAATCTTCTCGCGAAGCACGAGATTCCGAGTGACCAAGAACTCTGGCGGTCATCCAGGATTCATAGAACCGTAGTTACCTTCGTAACTTTCGTTTTCAGTAAGGATATAATAAAGACCAAAAACTATATTATGGCTCCAATAGCAACATTTACTGTAAAACTTAGTCTGCACATTCAGTCTTCATCTTTAACTAAATATTTACATTTTTTATATTACACATTTTAATCATTGTGTGTCATTTTTCGGAAGTACTTTTTGTTTTTCAAAAATATTCTGGCATCATAGCCTAATGGTTTTAAAAAACTGACAATATAAACTTTCTGTTATAAACTCAGTGCTCATTCATATTTCTGTTTTGGCATTATTTATTATGCAAATTAACAAAAAAACTAATTTGTGGTTGACATTTGTTAGTCTGTAGTAATCGCCTGAACACAGATTTTTCATGGGTAGCTTTAAAAGAGTAAAGAGACATGGGCACTTGATGCATATTATAACATACACAAAGCTCACAAAAAATACTTGTACAAGAGTTAATCAAAAACCAGAGGGTAAGAGCATCCTCTCTCTGACGTACAGTAAGCTGACGTACAGTAGGAGGAAGCTTCAGTCAGAAAATCTATATAGACCAGTAAAAACACAGAATGCCCACTAGAGGAGAGTTGAGGATGGAGATCTCAGCTCTCTTTATTGGCCTGATCCTGTCTCTGGGTTTGTGTAAGCTGAACTCAGCTCTTGGCTTGAATGGTTCTGTGGATGGTGTGAAACAAAGGAATGAGCTCACAGAGGATAGGACTGGTGTTGGGGTGAGCACTGAGGCCTCATCTGTGAAATGTAAGCTCCAAGGTACCACTCGTCTACCTGCTTTCTCAATGGATGGTGACTACGTTATTGGTGGTAGTTTCTCCATTCATTACTCCATGCACGCGATGAAGCATAACTACACCACCATGCCTGATCCACTAAGATGCTCAGGGAGGTTAGTAAGTGGAAGATGTTGTGGTTAAGAGGATGTTTTTATTGTTTGGATGCATTAATGTTTGGTTATGAAAAAATGCATTACATAAAATGTAAGTATTATATGAACAAAACAGGAGAGAATTGTACCTATTTTTCATTTGTTCACTGAAAACATTAGGAAAACAAAAACTAGAGTTTAAAAAATCCAACTATTGTTAATCTATGCATTAAGATTATTGTGCATTTTGTACTGATATCTGTTTAAATTGTTACCTGTTATGTATTTCTGTTAAAATTAGTGAAATGTCCTTATTATATGTAGACCATATTTTAAACAGTGACACAAGTGTCTGTCTGCAGGATTGTTACCCGTGAACTGCGTTATACACGTGCAATGATCTTCGCCATCGAGGAGATTAACAACAGCACAGAGCTGCTGCCGGGCATCAAACTCGGTTATCAGATCTACGACTCGTGTGCCTCTGTGCCTGTATCAGTGCATGTGGCATTCCAGCTGTCAAGCGGCCTGGACCCAATGTTTTACACCGGTGACAATTGTTCACAATCTGGTAAGGTGATGGCTGTTGTTGGTGAGACTAGGTCCACGCCATCCATCAGCATGTCTCGCATCATCGGACCCTTTAACATTCCTCAAGTAAATATTTTGAATTTCTAAAAACAATGTGTTCAACAGACTAGTGCTATTTTGTGTCTATCCTGTTCAATAATTACACTGTTGTATTCATTTAGGTTAGTCACTTTGCCACTTGTGCATGCCTGTCCGATAAGCAGCAGTACCCGAGTTTTTTCAGAACAATCCCAAGTGACCAGTTCCAGGCTGACGCGCTGGCAAAGCTGGTCAAACACTTTGGTTGGACTTGGATTGGTGCTATTCGATCAGATTCAGATTATGGAAACAATGGCATGGCGTCTTTCCTGGACGCAGCACACAAAGAGGGAATCTGTGTGGAATATTCAGAATCTTTCAACAAGTACCAGCCACGAAGCAGGATCCAGAGAGTAGCCGATATTATCCGCAGGTTTTAACATTCTCTGATTATGTGCTTTTGTTCCCTGCGCTCACACTGATCATATGTACGTAAATCTACAACAATGTTCTCTAAAGTGAGAGATAGGAGACTATTTTTTCACCTTTAAGACACATTGCGTTTAAAACATTTCAAACTATCACCATATATATATATATATATATATATATATATATATATATATATATATATATATATATATATATATATATATATATATATATATATATATATATATATATATATATATATATATATATATATATATACATACATACATACATACATACATACATACATACATACATACATACCAGAGAGAGAGAGAGACACAAATATTTTGTATATAGTTCTCTTACAATGCAATGTTATTTATGTCCAGGTCGACAGCTATGGTGATTGTGGCGTTTATAATACCTCGAGACTTGATGATTCTGCTGGAAGAGCTGTCGCTCAAGCCCTCTTCTCCTCGTCAGTGGATCGGCAGTGAGGGCTGGGTAACTGACCCAGACATGCTGAGGTTCAGTTTATGTGCTGGAGCAGTTGGATTTGGCATTGAGAGATCTGTCATCCCAGGTCTGAGAGACTTCCTGCTGGATCTCTCTCCCTCTAAAGTGGCTGCCTCTCCAGTGTTTACTGAGTTCTGGGAAGATGCATTCAACTGCAGGCTGGGGAAAAGTGAGAAAGTTTGTCTGATTCTGAATATAACACTTACAGTTGTGTCTTGTGACAGATATTTAAATGGAAATCTATTGTTATTGAACAAAAACATCAAGAAGGTAGCGCAGTAGCAGCACTTTAGTAGCACTCAGATGGCACTTACTGATAGCACTTTGTAGTTTGACTTTATTGAAGAAATTGTACTTTCAGGATTCTTATTATTCTGAGTTAGTTCTCACGATTGACTGTTACTTATTGTAAGTCGCTTTGTTTCAAAGCGTCAGCTAAATTAAATGTAATGTAACATGAAGTGTAAATCAGGTCTCCATGAAAAATATAACTATTATTTATTCATTTTTTAATAGTATTTTTCAGGCCAAGTTGAGCCACTCGTCTGTCTTGGAGAAGATTTTAAAACTAAAGCCCTACACACAAGGACACATTATATTGACAGTCTTTAGGCCACTTTAAGTGAAATAAAGTACATCATATTGTATTTACTTGCCGTATCAGTTTCAGTATATAAGTAACTATGTATGTTGATCTAAACATAGAGATATATTGACATGGATTAATAGATCATTTATTTGCTTAAAAGACATTTAAACAGGTTAAGTCAGTATCCATTTCAAGGAAAATACTTTTTTAAATAAGCATATATGTGTGTATATATATATACATATACATACAAAAGATGAAACAAAAAGAAGATAAAAACACAGGGCCATACAAAAACGGAATTTGCACATTTTCAAAACAATAAAAAACAGATAAACAAGATCAAGGTTGTAACAAAGTGTTTTGAATTGTAATCAAAAATAAGCATTTTTTAAAAAAGTGAATTAGAATAAAATATATATTAATCACTGGCGGGCTGTGCATTTCTTACCTATCCATGCCGTCTGATATTGTATACATGAATACGCGCGTGACGGGATAGTTATAACTTTTAATTATTAAAAAAAAAGCTCTACCTTTGTGATTATTTAGGTCAGCAGAGAAGGCTTGGTAGGAGGCCCTGATGGCCCAACACTGATATTTATGTATGTAGATATATACAAGGAGCTTTAATAAAGGTTTTGGAGGTTAAATAAAACTAAAAAGAACATTTTTTGAAATGATGAAATAGTTTTCTCAACATAAAAAAACACCTGCCTGTGTCTTTGTGTGTTTTTAGCAGTAGCCACAGACAAGAATGTGTGTGATGGAAGTGAAGACATAGAGACGATCCAGAGCCCGTACACTGACACGTCTCAGCTCAGAATCACTAACATGGTGTACAAGGCTGTTTATGCAATAGCACATGCCATTCATAATGCAGTGTGTCAGGAATCATATGCTATCACCCAGTGTGATAAACTCACCAGCATAGAGTCCAAACAGGTCAGTCAAAACAAATGTTATAACACCAATGTACTTTTTTTGCTATACTGTGCATTTTCATGAATTAAATTTACATTTTAAAAACATTGTCTAATTTTTTCCCACTCCATCTTCCACTACTTCATCCTCACAGGTTCTCCTTCAGTTGAAGAAAGTTAAGTTTTCCCAAAATGGTTATGATGTGTCATTTGATGCCAACGGGGATCCTGTGGCCACATACGAGCTGGTTAACTGGCAAAAAACTGAGAGTGGCAGCATTGAGATGGTGGCAGTAGGGCACTACGATGCATCACTGCCGGTGGGCCAGGAACTCCACATCAACAGGAACATCATCTGGGTGGAGGATAGCATACAAGTAGGAAGCCCAAAATGTATATTTGGTCGCTGGTTATCCAGTCCATAATGGTTGTAAAGAGATTTTTTGTCAAGTTACAGCATTTTCAGTCTGAAATACAACTTAATAGTTTCAACAAAAAGCTTCCTTTGCTGAGAAATAGTAACAAAAAACATGACTTAGTACAAAAAGACTAACTTTGGAAGATAACTGCTTGCTTTGTCCAATTCAGGTTTTTTTTCCACCAGCTGTTGCATTGACAAAACACACTTACTTATTTCAACATGTGAGTTATGTTTTTCTACAGACTCGAAAAGAGCTATAGGGCTTGGCAAAGTTGAACAAATTTAACTTTTCTCATGATTTTTCTGTGATTAATTGCAATTAATCACATTCTAAACCTAAGACCAGCAATTGATTAACTTCATAAAAAGCAATAATTGCTTTGGATGTTTTCCAGTCCAGTTCAGTTTTTCTTTCTCAGTGAGAAAAGTGCAGTCTGCATTAGCTTGAAAAAGTGCACTGAAGCTCTTCTTAGCATGTCTCCTCATGAAAAGTTCTCCTCTTTGAGAGAAGAGTAAAGATCCAGAAGTATATAATATAGTATAGTAATAAAAAATGCAGTTACGCATGATCAAAAAATGTACGTTGTTAAAGATTACTGCATGAGCGCGTTTAAACGAGTTAACTTGCCCATCCCTAAAAAAACTTGAACATGTTCTTTACTCCTCAGCGTTTTGAAGCACATCTGAATATGTTTGACTTTGTATCTATGTGCCAGGTGCCTGTGTCAGTGTGCTCTGTCAGCTGTCCTGCAGGAACTCGTAAGGTGCTGCAGAAAGGAAAACCCATCTGCTGTTATGATTGTATACCGTGTCCTGAAGGAGAGATTAGCAACGCTACAGGTATTGTTTCTCTGAATGCATATCTACTGCACAGCATCAAATATTGAGCATGACCGCTAAAAGCCCTCCTTTGTTGTATTATTTCAGATTCCCCTGATTGTTTCCCTTGCCCCAAGGAATTTTGGCCGAATGCAAAGAGAGACACTTGTCTCCCCAAGCCTGTAGAGTTTCTTTCCTTCAACGAGGCCCTAGGAATCATCCTGGCTGCATTCTCAGTTGGTGGTGCCTGTCTGGCCATCATAACAGCGGCTGTGTTTCACCGTCACAGAACATCCCCGATTGTCAGAGCCAACAACTCTGAGCTGAGCTTCCTGCTGCTCTTCTCTCTGACTCTCTGTTTCTTATGTCCATTGACTTTCATTGGAGAACCCTCTGAGTGGTCCTGCATGCTGCGCCACACAGCGTTTGGGATCACCTTCGTCCTCTGTATGTCCTGTGTTCTTGGAAAAACAATAGTTGTGTTAATGGCATTTAAAGCCACTCTCCCAGGTCGTAATGTTATGAAATGGTTTGGTCCTCCACAGCAAAGGATGACTGTAGTGTCTTTCACCTTCATTCAAGTTATAATATGTACTCTTTGGTTGGTTCTTAGTCCTCCTTTTCCAAGGAAAAACCTCACCACATACAAGGAGAGAATCATCCTGCAGTGTGCATTAGGCTCATCTATTGGGTTCTGGGCTGTGCTCGGGTACATTGGCCTGCTGGCTGTCTTTTGCTTCGTGTTAGCGGTCCTAGCCCGGAAACTACCTGATAATTTTAATGAAGCCAAGCTTATCACCTTCAGCATGCTGATATTCTGTGCAGTCTGGGTCACCTTCATCCCAGCATATGTCAGTTCTCCTGGGAAATTTACTGTGGCTGTGGAGATATTTGCCATTCTTGCCTCCAGTTTTGGACTCATATTGTGTATATTTGCTCCAAAGTGTTTCATCATATTGTTTAAACCAGAGAAAAACACCAAGAAACATTTGATGAACAAAAGTCAATCTTAAAACATAACATTTTGAGAAAACACAGACAGCACTTGAGGGGACTTTTATAAATACTTAAGCCACAGGGTCATGATTTGAGTTGTCTGTTTCCTGTTTTATTTTGTAGTCTTGTGTCCTTTGTGTCTCGACACTTCCTTCCCTAGTGGTTGTCTGGGATTGTCTGTCTACCTGGTTCCTGATTGTGTATACCCTTCATCTGTGCTGCCCTCATTGTGTCTACCTGTTTCTCGTTACCTCCCTTTTGTATTTAAACCCCATTTGTCTCACTGTTCCCCGTGAATAGTATGACTCTCTTTAATTATAGTGTTTTTTGTTCAAATAAAATAATTTAAACTGTTGCATGGGCATTTGGGTCCTCACTCTGTGAGCTTCTCGTGACAGAACAAACCGACCAATACCTCGACCCAGCCATCTTTTTTCCGGCCCTGCCATGGCAAGTCCATGGCCAGCCACAGTTTGTTTTTTGTGATGCTCATGGCTATAGCCTGAGCTGTGTCGACCAGGTCATGGCCCCAGAGCTCGATGCCCTTTTTGAGCCCCCCAGGTTCTGCGTGGACCAAGCCTCCGCACCGCTGCCAGACCCAGATCTGGCTTCCGCTTCGGCACCCTGTCCGACACCTACTCCCTCTGTCTTTCCAACGCCATCTCCCCTTGTCCTGCCGACACTTGTCTGAGTCACCTTAAGCAGTCCCCTTCTCCGACAGAGTCCCGTTTCCCTTCTATGGAGCCTCACTCTGCGGAGCCCCTGGTCCTCCTAGGCGCAGAGCTAAGGCTTCCTGGCCCCAGAAGCATGTCTGTCCACCTGGTGGCTGTCCTCCGGCCCGCCCCTCTGACTGCTCGAGCCCTTCCCCCGGATTGATTTATTCCACTTGGTGCCTGTCCTTCAACACAGCCCCAGGGACTGTTTTTGCCGTGACCCTGTTCACAGTGAGGATTATTTCTCTGTTAGTGTTTTTGTTCAAATTAATTACTGTCAACTGTTGCATGGGTATTTGGGTCCTCACTCTCAGAGCTTTCCGTGACACACAAAGGACAAAGATGGAGAAATTGTTTCACATGTGTGCTATTGGCTACTCACGCTCCAGACCCCTGGGTGGTTTCCGGAGAGACTCTAACTCAGGGGTACAAGCTTCAATTGAGACGCCCGCCCCAAACCTTCAGCCGGGTCAAGTTGACCACCATCACCAACCCGGCAAAAGCCCTAGCCCTGAGCCAGGAGTTAGCCGTGCTCCTGACTGAAGGTGCAATCGAGGTGGTGGGTTCTACTCGACTTACTTCCTCGTAAAGAGGAAGAACGGCGGAATGTGCCCAGTCCTAGATTTGAGGGGATTAAACAAGTTCCTGTCGGTCATACCATTCACATGGTGAGCACAGCAGACGTCCTTCGTGCCGTCTCCGCGGGAGACAGGTTCAAGTCTGTCAACTTGAAGGACACCTAATTTCATGTCCCCACTGTGACACATCACAGACAGGTTCCTTCGTTTTGCCTCCCAAGGCTGTCCTTTTCAGTTCAGGGTTCTTCCACTTGGACTCTCCCTATCCCCACAAGCGTTCACAAGTTTTGTCACTGCTGCCTTTCTCCCTTTCTCCCCCTGCAATCACAGGGCATGAAGACACTGTCCTAACTGGAAGATTGGCTGATCTGTGCGCCATCCCGGGTTCAGGCTGCACAGGAAACCACTTGCCTTCCCTCATGTGGCCCTGTGGGGCCTCATGGTAGGCATGGAGAAGAGCTCTCTGAGCCCTTCTCTGAGCATAACATTAATCTGTATAGCTCTAGATGCAGCCGCTATGAGGACCAGTGTGTTGCCTCAGTGTGTGGACGACATCCTCTATCCCCTTTGCAGAAGGGGCCGAACAGCCTCTGCTTGTGCCATAGGCACAGGATAGTAGAAGTGTCACAGCATTGGCCTTATCGCTCTATCATTGTGGAGGGTGAGAACATACTCATCAAGCGGTATCCCCATTGGCATGGTTCCATCCCATCGGGAAGTGGTCACGACAGATGCCTGCCCTTCATGGCAGTGTGTCGGAAGAGGACTGTTCATCGAGCATGTCAATGTCACCTAACGTTCAAACGTTTCCCGCTATACTTGAGAGGAAAACAGGTACCGGATCTGTCAGACAACACCTCAACCATGGTTCACAAAGGCCAGCCGGGGGCACCAGGTCTGCGACGGGTGTCCCGTACCTTTCTGACTTGGGCAGGTCTTCTCCCGGCCAGCCTTCGTGTGGTGTACTGACCAGCAGTAGGGAACTGGGTTACAGATTCCCTCTCACGTCACAAGCCTCCATCAGGGGAGTGGCAGCTTCATCCATAAAGTGGCACACAGCACCAGAGTTCACTTCGGCAGAGCAGAGAGGGGCTCCTTTTCTCAAAGGTGTCGACCCACTTGTTCTCCGTGAGACAGAACCAGCCCTCTGGGTCAAGATGCCCTGGCGCACACGTGGCCAGAAAGCCTTTGTGCTTACCCCTATTTTTACTGATCTACTACGGAGCGCCATGGCACCTCGCCCACAGGGGGAACCTCCTATGGCAGCTCGGTGGTCGGATCTAGCATCCCAACCCCAGCCAACGTCAACTAGGGGCCTGGCTGCTGCGTGGCCAAATAGCCTGCTGAGCGGCTGTTAACAATGACAGGGTATTGAGCCATAGGATGGTGTCCCTGTTCTTTAAAAGGGGGCTCAGCGACTGCGCCCTCCGAGCACCCCGACGGCGCCTCACGGGACTTGTCCATGAGACTGGACTCCAGTGACATGCAGTTAGAGGAGGCAGGTGAGGCTGTGCCTCCCCTGCCATCATGAGAAGAAAAAGAAAGGAAATAATAAAATAACATGAGTATTAATATGTGTCCTCTAGCCTATGATTTTGGTGAGGTTCATAATGTATTTTGATAATTTTTATTGTCAAAATAGCGGAAATTCTGTATTTTCTGTTCGAATACAACAGAGACGAGAGGTGAGGCACAGACGAGCTGTGCCTCCCTTCAGATTGTGCAGTCACTCACAAACTGGATTAAGCACGTGCAAATGGTGCGTGCTTGTTCCCATTTCTGTGTATGTGTCCAATATGATCGTTAAGGACACTTCTATTATACGTCTTTATTTCCGTGGTGTTTAGTAATGTATTTCACGTATGTGCGTAATATTTACGTCTTATTGATCTGACATGAATCCACAGGGAAAATACTTGCCGTGAGGCAGCCAGTACCTGTGCCTCAATGAAGGGGGCGATAGTGAGCCCGCTGTCCGGTGAACTCTAAAAGTATGTAAAAGAAGAAAAAAAACAACATCACGACCACAACAACAAATGCAATGCTAGAGCTTAGCTGACAGCTGTCATTTCTCGCCCTGAAAATGAAGGATTTGAGGATTACTTGCCAGTAAAAGTAAGATATACTGCAATATACCAGTCCTGTCTTCTACAAATTACGGTCCCCTAGAACTATTACGTTTACTAGAAACGTACTCTCACCCTGATTACGTGTTTGACGTATTACGAATACGTTGCTTATACGCATATTTTATTTTTATCGTTTATTGCAAATACGTTTATAATTCTGTGCTTGTGTTATTGTTTTATTGCTTTCCCGCTGAATTTAAGCATATTTGAATTTCTAAACTCTGCGTAGGAAAAGAAAAGAAACGGGGCGGTGTGAGGCCGGTAACGAGACCGGTCTGAAGACCGCTTGCCCGAAGGTGCCGGTAACGGCCCCCGTCGCACCGGGTTCCGGGACGGTAGCAGCCCCCGTCGCGCCGGGTCCGGTCTTCACTAAATTGGGTTGTCAGCTGTGGCTGACACTGACGTGAAACATATTCAAATGCCCCTATTCTCTCCTATTCTCCCATCCTATCCTATTGGCATCATATTTGTTTGTAAATTTGACTTGTGAGTCAGTGCCTCCCTAACTCCAACCTTCACTGCACGTCACTGCTGGACCCCCTATGTTCGGCTCTCGGAACCTTGGCAGAGCTAAGATGGCTGTCTGCAAGGGCTGTTTTTTCTCCCTGCCATCACTTCGGCAGGCAAGTAGGTGATCTCCAGTGCCTCCACGTTAGGAGCACCCCTGAGAGGTGTGCCTGTGGAGGATATATGTGCTGCACCCAGCACAATCAACAGACTACAGAGTGAACGTTGCCACCTCTCACCCACTGGGTGTGGTTCTGGTTCAAATTTCTCTGCTTGAGCCATATGAGGTAGTTCCCGTGGGATTCCTCGTGACTCTGTTGATATAAGTCATCCAGTGTGAAACAATGCCTCTGGCGGTCAGTATGGATGAAATAGAACGAAAGTTACAAAGGTAACTACGGTTCTATGAATCCTGGATGACCGCCAGAGTTCTTGGTCACTCGGAATCTCGTGATTCGCGAGAAGAATCTGCATGACTGATCTCAAGATGAAGCCGGAAGTTGTACCGGGTCATCCAAGGTCACAGGTGACTTTATTGTTATAAATATTCGACCTGTGCAAGCACAGGATGGAAATATCCAGTGTGAAACACTGCCTCTGGCGGTCATCCAGGATTCATAGAACCGTAGTTACCTTCGTAACTTTCGTTTTCAGTAAGGATATAATAAAGACCAAAAACTATATTATGGCTCCAATAGCAACATCTACTGTAAAACTTAGTCTGCACATTCAGTCTTCATCTTTAACTAAATATTTACTTTTTTTTTTATATTACACATTTTAATCATTGTATGTCATTTTTCGGAAGTACTTTTTGTTTTTCAAAAATATTCTGGCATCATAGCCTAATGGTATAAAAAAAAAAAGACAATATAAACTTTCTGTTATAAACTCAGTGATTATTCATATTTCGGTTTTGGCATTATTTATGATGCAAATTAACAAAACAACTCATTTGTGGTTGACATTTGTTAGTCTGTAGTAATAGCCTGAACACAGTTTTTTCATGGGTAGCTTTAAAAGAGTAAAGAGACATGGGCACTTGATGCATATTATAATGTACACAAAGCTCACAAAAAATACTTGCACAAGAGTTAATCAAAAACCAGAAGGTAAGCGCATCCTCTGTCTGACGTACGGTAAGCTGACGTACAGTAGGAGGGAAGATTCAGTCAGAATATCTATATAAACCAGTAAAAACACAGAATGCCCACAAGAGGAGAGTTGAGGATGGAGATCTCAGCTCTCTTTATTGGCTTTATCCTGTCTCTGGGTTTGTGTGAGCTGAACTCAGCTCTTGCCTTGAATGGTTCTGTGGATGGTGTGAAACAAAGGAATGAGCTCACAGAGGACAGGACTGGTGTTGGGGTGAGCACTGAGGCCTCATCTGTGAAATGTAAGCTCCAGGGTACCACTCGTCTACCTGCTTTCTCAATGGATGGTGACTACGTTATTGGTGGTAGTTTCTCCATTCATTACTCCATGCACGCAATGAAGCATAACTACACCACCATGCCTGATCCACTAAGATGCTCAGGGAGGTTAGTAAGTGGAAGATGTTGGCGCTAAGAGGATGTTTATATAGTTTGAATGCATTAGTGTTTGGTTATGAAAAAATGCATTACATAATATGTAAGTAATTTATAAACAAAACAGGAGAGAATTGTACCTATTTTTTATTTGTTCACTGAAAACATTAGGAAAACAAAAACTAGAGTTTAAAATATCCAACTATTGTTAATCTACGCATTAGGATTATTGTGCATTTTGTACTGATATCTATTTTTAAATTCTGACCTATTATGTATTTCTGTTAAAATTTGTGAAATGTCCTAATTATATGTAGAACATATTTTAAACAGTGACACAAGTGTCTGTTTGCAGGATTGTTACCCGTGAACTGCATTATTCACGTGCAATGATCTTCGCCATCGAGGAGATTAACAACAGCACGGAGCTGCTGCCGGGCATCAAACTCGGTTATCAGATCTATGACTCGTGTGCCTCTGTGCCTGTAGCGGTGCATGTGGCATTCCAGCTGTCAAGCGGCCTGGACCCAATGTTTTACACCGGTGACAATTGTTCACAATCTGGTAAGGTGATGGCCATTGTTGGTGAGTCTGGGTCCACGCCATCCATCAGCATGTCTCGCATCATCGGACCCTTTAACATTCCTCAAGTAAATATTTTGAATTTCTACAAACAATGTGTTTTACAGACTAGTGCTATTTTGTGTCGTCCTGTTCAATAATTACACTGTTGTGTTCTTTTAGGTTAGTTACTTTGCCACTTGTGCGTGCCTGTCCGATAAGCAGCAGTACCCGAGTTTCTTCAGAACAATCCCAAGTGACCAGTTCCAGGCTGACGCGCTGGCAAAGCTGGTAAAACACTTTGGTTGGACTTGGATAGGTGCTATCCGGTCGGATTCAGATTATGGAAACAATGGCATGGCGTCTTTCCTGGACGCAGCACACAAAGAGGGAATCTGTGTGGAATATTCAGAATCTTTCTATCGGACCCACCCACGAAGCAGGATCCAGAGAGTAGCCGACATTATCCGCAGGTTAATTATTCTATATTTAATAATTATTCTATAATTATTCTATAATTATGTTCTTACGTTCCCAGTGTTCACACTGATCGTATGTACACAAGTCCATAACAATGTTCTGTAAAGTATAAGACAGAAGAGTATTTTCTCACGTTAGAGGCAAATTGAGTGAAACCAAAAACTGTTTAAATTATCTCTATATATAAATACACAATTTATTTTGTAATATATATCATTATTTTTCTCATACAATGCCCTTTTATTTCTCTCTAGGTCAACAGCTATGGTGATTGTGGCATTTACATCCCCTGGAGACTTGAGGATTCTGCTGGAAGAGCTGTCGCTCAAGCCCTCTCCTCCTCGTCAGTGGATCGGCAGTGAGTCCTGGGTAACTGACCCAGACATGCTGAGGTTCAATCTATGTGCTGGAGCAGTTGGATTTGGCATTGAGAGATCTGTCATCCCAGGTCTGAGAGACTTTCTGCTGGATCTCTCTCCCTCTAAAGTGGCTGCCTCTCCAGTGTTTACTGAGTTCTGGGAGGATGCTTTCAACTGCAGGCTGGGAAAAAGTGAGAACGTTTGGCTGATCTTTAACACAACACTTACAGTTGTGTGTTGTCTATGTTCTGTTTTTTAATTCTGTCTGACTGCATTAACATCCCAATCCCTGAGTAATTTAAAGGGAAATATTTTGTTATTGAACAATGATATTAAGTATAAATAAGGTCTCTGTGAATAATCTAACTTAAAATGAAGATTTTTCAGGTCAAGTTGAGGCACTCTGCTGTCTTGCAGAAGAATACAACAGTAAAGGCTTAGTGTAACATACAAATTGGGTTTACCTGTATGTATCAGTTTCAGTATATATGTAAATATGTATGTATGTTGGTCTAAATACATTTTTATATTGACGTGGATTGATGTATCATTTATTCGTTTGAAAGACATTTAAACAGGTCAATATCCAATTTAAGAAAAATACTTATTTTTTTCGGACAAAATGAGCTGATATACAAAAGGTAAAAACACAGGGCCACATAGAAGAAACAACTAAAACAGATAAAGACAAGTCGGGAAAAAAAGTGTTTTAAATTGTAATAGAAAATAAGCATGTTTTATAAGTGAATTAGAATAATCTATTCCTACGGTGTCTTTATGTGTATATATATGTATATATATATGTATATATATATATATATATATATGTATATATATATATGTATGTATGTATATATATATGTATATATATATATATATATACATATATATATACATACATACATATATATATATATACATATATATATATACATATATATATGTATATATATATATATATATACATATATATATATATATATGTATGTATGTATATATATGTATATATATATATATATATATATATAGAGAGAGAGAGAGAGAGAGAGAGAGAGAGAGAGAGAGAGAGAGAGAGAGAGAGAGAGAGAGAGAGAGAGATAAATATATATATACATATATATATATATATATATATATATATATATACATATATATATATATATATACACACACATTTATATACATACACAATAAGCTTGAAGCAAAGATTCTAGGTTAAATAAAATTTAAAAAGAACATTATACTTGAGAAATAATTATATAATTGTCAAGGCTAAAACAACTACCAGTGTCTTTATGTGTCCTTTCTTTTGTTTTTAGCAGCAAGCACGGACAAGAATGTGTGTGATGGAAGTGAAGACATAGAGACGATCCAGAGCCCGTACACTGACACATCTCAGCTCAGAATCACTAACATGGTGTACAAGGCTGTTTATGCAATAGCACATGCCATTCATAATGCAGTGTGTCAGGAATCATATGCTATCACCCAGTGTGATAAACTCACCAGCATAGAGTCCAAACAGGTCAGTCAAAACAAATATGTCAAAACCAATGTCCTTTTTTTTGCTATACCGAACATTTTCCTACATGAAATATACATTTAATATATGTTTAATTTCTCCCCCTCTCCGTCTTCCACTAATTCATCCTCACAGGTTCTCACTCAGCTGAAGAAAGTTAAGTTTTCTCAAAATGGTTATGATGTGTCATTTGATGCCAACGGGGATCCTGTGGCCACATACGAGCTGGTTAACTGGCAAAAAAGTGAGAGTGGCAGCATTGAGTTGGTGGCAGTAGGGCACTACGATGCATCACTGCCGGTGGACCAGGAACTCCACATCAACAGGAACCTCACCTGGGTGGAGGGTAGCACACAAGTAAGGCACAAAATGTATTACATATTTTATTTAAAACTTACATTCTAATAAACGTTATATGTGAAGATGTATTCTTGATTACTGCAATTGTTACCCCTGTAAATAAAGCCAGTAAAGATATCTGCCCCGAATCTGATTTCAATGTAATGAATCATGGGTCACACATTGAAATAACTACACAGAGCCCAAAATGTATATTATAACACGTTCTAATTTCAAATTTGGTGATATGTGTCTTTGGATCGGTTCCTCCAGTTCAATAACAGGGACACATACTGGGAATATTTCTGTTCTAATGTTACAGCATTTTCAGTCTGAAATCACACTGAATAGTTCCAACAAAAATTAATCTTTGCTGGAGAATTTTTGTTGGGAAAAGTAACAAAAAACAGGTTGTTGAACAAAATTACTCTTTGGAAGACAACTGCTTGCTTTGTCCAATCCAGACTGCTGAGGCCTCATTTTGCTAAACATAAGAACTATTTTTTTACATAACTGTGGATTTTTTTCACCAGCATTTGCATTGACAAATCACACATACTTATTTTAACATGAGAGTTATGTTATTAGACAGACTTGAAAACAACTTGAACATATTCTTTAATCCTCAGAGCTTTAAGCACATCTGAATATGTGCGACTTTGTTTGTATCTATGTGCCAGGTGCCTGTGTCAGTGTGCTCTGACAGCTGTCCTGCAGGAACTCGTAAGGTGCTGCAGAGAGGAAAACCCATCTGCTGCTATGATTGTATACCGTGTCCTGAAGGAGAGATTAGCAACGCTACAGGTATTGTTTCTCTGAATGCATATCTACTGCACAACATCAAATATTGAGCATGACTGCTAAAATACCTCTTTTATTGTATTCTTTCAGATTCCCCTGATTGTTTCTCTTGCCCCAAGGAATTTTGGCCGAATGCAAAGAGAGACACTTGTCTCCCCAAGCCTGTAGAGTTTCTTTCCTTCAACGAGGCCCTAGGAATCATCCTGGCTGCATTCTCAGTTGGTGGTGCCTGTCTTGCCATCATAACAGCGGCTGTGTTTCACCGTCACAGAACATCCCCGATTGTCAGAGCCAACAACTCTGAGCTGAGCTTCCTGCTGCTCTTCTCTCTGACTCTCTGTTTCTTATGTCCATTGACTTTCATTGGAGAACCCTCTGAGTGGTCCTGCATGCTGCGCCACACAGCGTTTGGGATCACCTTCGTCCTCTGTATCTCTTGTGTTCTTGGAAAAACAATAGTTGTGCTAATGGCATTTAAAGCCACTCTCCCAGGTCGTAATGTTATGAAATGGTTTGGTCCTCCACAGCAAAGGATGACTGTAGTGTCTTTCACCTTCATTCAAGTTATAATATGTACTCTTTGGTTGGTTCTTAGTCCTCCTTTTCCAAGGAAAAACCTCACCACATACAAGGAGAGAATCATCCTGCAGTGTGCATTAGGCTCATCTATTGGGTTCTGGGCTGTGCTCGGGTACATTGGCCTGCTGGCTGTCTTTTGCTTCGTGTTAGCGGTCCTAGCCCGGAAACTACCTGATAATTTTAATGAAGCCAAGCTTATCACCTTCAGCATGCTGATATTCTGTGCAGTCTGGGTCACCTTCATCCCAGCATATGTCAGTTCTCCTGGGAAATTTACTGTGGCTGTGGAGATATTTGCCATTCTTGCCTCCAGTTTTGGACTCATATTGTGTATATTTGCTCCAAAGTGTTTCATCATATTGTTTAAACCAGAGAAAAACACCAAGAAACATTTGATGAACAAAAGTCAATCTTAAAACATAACATTTTGAGAAAATACAGACAGCACTTGAGGGGACTTTTGTAAATACTTAAGCCACAGGGTCATGATTTGAGTTGTCTGTTTTTCCTGTTTTATTTTGTAGTCTTGTGTCCTTTGTGTCTCGACACTTCCTTCCCTAGTGGTTGTCTGGGATTGTCTGTCTACCTGGTTCCTGATTGTGTATACCCTTCATCTGTGCTGCCCTCATTGTGTCTACCTGTTTCTCGTTACCTCCCTTTTGTATTTAAACCCCATTTGTCTCACTGTTCCCCGTGAATAGTATGGCTCTCTTTAATTATAGTGTTTTTTGTTCAAATAAAATAATTTAAACTGTTGCATGGGCATTTGGGTCCTCACTCTGGGAGCTTCTCGTGACAGAACAAACCGACCAATACCTCGACCCAGCCATCTTTTTTCCGGCCCTGCCATGGCAAGTCCATGGCCAGCCACAGTTTGTTTTTTGTGATGCTCATGGCTATAGCCTGAGCTGTGTCGACCAGGTCATGGCCCCAGAGCTCGATGCCCTTTTTGAGCCCCCCAGGTTCTGCGTGGACCAAGCCTCCGCACCGCTGCCAGACCCAGATCTGGCTTCCGCTTCGGCACCCTGTCCGACACCTACTCCCTCTGTCTTTCCAACGCCATCTCCCCTTGTCCTGCCGACACTTGTCTGAGTCACCTTAAGCAGTCCCCTTCTCCGACAGAGTCCCGTTTCCCTTCTATGGAGCCTCACTCTGCGGAGCCCCTGGTCCTCCTAGGCGCAGAGCTAAGGCTTCCTGGCCCCAGAAGCATGTCTGTCCACCTGGTGGCTGTCCTCCGGCCCGCCCCTCTGACTGCTCGAGCCCTTCCCCCGGATTGATTTATTCCACTTGGTGCCTGTCCTTCAACACAGCCCCAGGGACTGTTTTTGCCGTGACCCTGTTCACAGTGAGGATTATTTCTCTGTTAGTGTTTTTGTTCAAATTAATTACTGTCAACTGTTGCATGGGTATTTGGGTCCTCACTCTCAGAGCTTTCCGTGACACACAAAGGACAAAGATGGAGAAATTGTTTCACATGTGTGCTATTGGCTACTCACGCTCCAGACCCCTGGGTGGTTTCCGGAGAGACTCTAACTCAGGGGTACAAGCTTCAATTGAGACGCCCGCCCCAAACCTTCAGCCGGGTCAAGTTGACCACTATCACCAACCCGGCAAAAGCCCTAGCCCTGAGCCAGGAGTTAGCCGTGCTCCTGACTGAAGGCGCAATCGAGGTGGTGGGTTCTACTCGACTTACTTCCTCGTAAAGAGGAAGAACGGCGGAATGTGCCCAGTCCTAGATTTGAGGGGATTAAACAAGTTCCTGTCGGTCATACCATTCACATGGTGAGCACAGCAGACGTCCTTCGTGCCGTCTCCGCGGGAGACAGGTTCAAGTCTGTCAACTTGAAGGACACCTAATTTCATGTCCCCACTGTGACACATCACAGACAGGTTCCTTCGTTTTGCCTCCCAAGGCTGTCCTTTTCAGTTCAGGGTTCTTCCACTTGGACTCTCCCTATCCCCACAAGCGTTCACAAGTTTTGTCACTGCTGCCTTTCTCCCTTTCTCCCCCTGCAATCACAGGGTATGAAGACACTGTCCTAACTGGAAGATTGGCTGATCTGTGCGCCATCCCGGGTTCAGGCTGCACAGGAAACCACTTGCCTTCCCTCATGTGGCCCTGTGGGGCCTCAGGGTAGGCATGGAGAAGAGCTCTCTGAGCCCTTCTCTGAGCATAACATTAATCTGTATAGCTCTAGATGCAGCCGCTATGAGGACCAGTGTGTTGCCTCAGTGTGTGGACGACATCCTCTATCCCCTTTGCAGAAGGGGCCGAACAGCCTCTGCTTGTGCCATAGGCACAAGATAGTAGAAGTGTCACAGCATTGGCCTTATCGCTCTATCATTGTGGAGGGTGAGAACATACTCATCAAGCGGTATCCCCATTGGCATGGTTCCATCCCATCGGGAAGTGGTCACGACAGATGCCTGCCCTTCATGGCAGTGTGTCGGAAGAGGACTGTTCATCGAGCATGTCAATGTCACCTAACGTTCAAACGTTTCCCGCTATACTTGAGAGGAAAACAGGTACCGGATCTGTCAGACAACACCTCAACCATGGTTCACAAAGGCCAGCCGGGGGCACCAGGTCTGCGACGGGTGTCCCGTACCTTTCTGACTTGGGCAGGTCTTCTCCCGGCCAGCCTTCGTGTGTGTACTGACCAGCAGTAGGGAACTGGGTTACAGATTCCCTCTCACGTCACAAGCCTCCATCAGGGAAGTGGCAGCTTCATCCATAAAGTGGCACACAGCACCAGGGTTCACTTCGGCAGAGCAGAGAGGGGCTCCTTTTCTCAAAGGTGTCGACCCACTTGTTCTCCGTGAGACAGAACCAGCCCTCTGGGTCAAGATGCCCTGGCGCACACGTGGCCAGAAAGCCTTTGTGCTTACCCCTATTTTTACTGATCTACTACGGAGCGCCATGGCACCTCGCCCACAGGGGGAACCTCCTATGGCAGCTCGGTGGTCGGATCTAGCATCCCAACCCCAGCCAACGTCAACTAGGGGCCTGGCTGCTGCGTGGCCAAATAGCCTGCTGAGCGGCTGTTAACAATGACAGGGTATTGAGCCATAGGATGGTGTCCCTGTTCTTTAAAAGGGGGCTCAGCGACTGCGCCCTCCGAGCACCCCGACGGCGCCTCACGGGACTTGTCCATGAGACTGGACTCCAGTGACATGCAGTTAGAGGAGGCAGGTGAGGCTGTGCCTCCCCTGCCATCATGAGAAGAAAAAGAAAGGAAATAATAAAATAACATGAGTATTAATATGTGTCCTCTAGCCTATGATTTTGGTGAGGTTCATAATGTATTTTGATAATTTTTATTGTCAAAATAGCGGAAATTCTGTATTTTCTGTTCGAATACAACAGAGACGAGAGGTGAGGCACAGACGAGCTGTGCCTCCCTTCAGATTGTGCAGTCACTCACAAACTGGATTAAGCACGTGCAAATGGTGCGTGCTTGTTCCCATTTCTGTGTATGTGTCCAATATGATCGTTAAGGACACTTCTATTATACGTCTTTATTTCCGTGGTGTTTAGTAATGTATTTCACGTATGTGCGTAATATTTACGTCTTATTGATCTGACATGAATCCACAGGGAAAATACTTGCCGTGAGGCAGCCAGTACCTGTGCCTCAATGAAGGGGGCGATAGTGAGCCCGCTGTCCGGTGAACTCTAAAAGTATGTAAAAGAAGAAAAAAAACAACATCACGACCACAACAACAAATGCAATGCTAGAGCTTAGCTGACAGCTGTCATTTCTCGCCCTGAAAATGAAGGATTTGAGGATTACTTGCCAGTAAAAGTAAGATATACTGCAATATACCAGTCCTGTCTTCTACAAATTACGGTCCCCTAGAACTATTACGTTTACTAGAAACGTACTCTCACCCTGATTACGTGTTTGACGTATTACGAATACGTTGCTTATACGCATATTTTATTTTTATCGTTTATTGCAAATACGTTTATAATTCTGTGCTTGTGTTATTGTTTTATTGCTTTCCCGCTGAATTTAAGCATATTTGAATTTCTAAACTCTGCGTAGGAAAAGAAAAGAAACGGGGCGGTGTGAGGCCGGTAACGAGACCGGTCTGAAGACCGCTTGCCCGAAGGTGCCGGTAACGGCCCCCGTCGCACCGGGTTCCGGGACGGTAGCAGCCCCCGTCGCGCCGGGTCCGGTCTTCACTAAGTTGGGTTGTCAGCTGTGGCTGACACTGACGTGAAACATATTCAAATGCCCCTATTCTCTCCTATTCTCCCATCCTATCCTATTGGCATCATATTTGTTTGTTAATTTGACTTGTGAGTCAGTGCCTCCCTAACTCCAACCTTCACTGCACGTCACTGCTGGACCCCCTATGTTCGGCTCTCGGAACCTTGGCAGAGCTAAGATGGCTGTCTGCAAGGGCTGTTTTTTCTCCCTGCCATCACTTCGGCAGGCAAGTAGGTGATCTCCAGTGCCTCCACGTTAGGAGCACCCCTGAGAGGTGTGCCTGTGGAGGATATATGTGCTGCACCCAGCACAATCAACAGACTACAGAGTGAACGTTGCCACCTCTCACCCACTGGGTGTGGTTCTGGTTCAAATTTCTCTGCTTGAGCCTTATGAGGTAGTTCCTGTGGGATTCCTCGTGACTCTGTTGATATAAGTCATCCAGTGTGAAACAATGCCTCTGGCGGTCAGTATGGATGAAATAGAACGAAAGTTACAAAGGTAACTACGGTTCTATGAATCCTGGATGACCGCCAGAGTTCTTGGTCACTCGGAATCTCGTGATTCGCGAGAAGAATCTGCATGACTGATCTCAAGATGAAGCCGGAAGTTGTACCGGGTCATCCAAGGTCACAGGTGACTTTATTGTTATAAATATTCAACCTGTGCAAGCACAGGATGGAAATATCCAGTGTGAAACACTGCCTCTGGCGGTCATCCAGGATTCATAGAACTGTAGTTACCTTCGTAACTTTCGTTTTCAGTAAGGATATAATAAAGACCAAAAACTATATTATGGCTCCAATAGCAACATCTACTGTAAAACTTAGTCTGCACATTCAGTCTTCATCTTTAACTAAATATTTACTTTTTTTTTTATATTACACATTTTAATCATTGTATGTCATGTTTTGGAAGTACTTTTTGTTTTTCAAAAATATTCTGGCATCATAGCCTAATGGTATAAAAAAAAGACAATATAAACTTTCTGTTATAAACTCAGTGATTATTCATATTTCGGTTTTGGCATTATTTATGATGCAAATTAACAAAACAACTCATTTGTGGTTGACATTTGTTAGTCTGTAGTAATAGCCTGAACACAGTTTTTTCATGGGTAGCTTTAAAAGAGTAAAGAGACATGGGCACTTGATGCATATTATAATGTACACAAAGCTCACAAAAAATACTTGCACAAGAGTTAATCAAAAACCAGAAGGTAAGAGCATCCTCTCTCTGACGTACAGTAAGCTGACGTACAGTAGGAGGGAAGATTCAGTCAGAATATCTATATAAACCAGTAAAAACACAGAATGCCCACAAGAGGACAGTTGAGGATGGAGATCTCAGCTCTCTTCATTAGCCTGATCCTGTCTCTTGTTTTGTGTGAGCTGAACTCAGCTCTTGCCTTGAATGATTCTGTGGATGGTGTGAAACAAAGGAATGAGCTCACAGAGGATAGGACTGGTGTTGGGGTGAGCACTGAGGCCTCATCTGTGAAATGTAAGCTCCAGGGTACCACTCGTCTACCTGCTTTCTCAATGGATGGTGACTATGTTATTGGTGGTAGTTTCTCCATTCATTACTCCATGCACGCGATGAAGCATAACTACACCACCATGCCTGATCCACTAAGATGCTCAGGGAGGTTAGTAAGTGGAAGATGTTGGGGCTAAGAGGATGTTAATATAGTTTGAATGCATTAGTGTTTGGTTATGAAAAAATGCATTACATAATATGTAAATAATATATGAACAAAACAGGAGAGAATTGTACCTATTTTTTATTTGTTCACTGAAAACATTAGGAAAACAAAAACTAGAGTTTAAAATATCCAACTATTGTTAATCTATGCATTAAGATTATTGTGCATTTTGTACTGATATCTGTTTAAATTGTTACCTGTTATGCATTTCTGTTAAAATTAGTGAAATGTCCTAATTATATGTAGAACATATTTCAAACAGTGACACAAGTGTCTGTTTGCAGGATTGTTACCCGTGAACTGCGTTATTCACGTGCAATGATCTTCGCCATCGAGGAGATTAACAACAGCACGGAGCTGCTGCCGGGCATCAAACTCGGTTATCAGATCTACGACTCGTGTGCCTCTGTGCCTGTATCAGTGCATGTGGCATTCCAGCTGTCAAGCGGCCTTGACCCAATGTTTTACACCGGTGACAATTGTTCACAATCTGGTAAGATGATGGCCATTGTTGGTGAGTCTGGGTCCACGCCATCCATCAGCATGTCTCACGTCATCGGGCCCTTTAACATTCCTCAAGTAAATATTTTGCATTTCTACAAACAATGTGTTTAACAGACCAGTGCTATTTTGTGTCGTCCTGTTCAATAATTACACTGTTGTATTCATTTAGGTTAGTCACTTTGCCACTTGTGCATGCCTGTCCGATAAGCAGCAGTACCCGAGTTTTTTCAGAACAATCCCAAGTGACCAGTTCCAGGCTGACGCGCTGGCAAAGCTGGTAAAACACTTTGGTTGGACTTGGATAGGTGCTATCCGATCAGATACGGATTATGGAAACAATGGCATGGCGTCTTTCCTGGACGCAGCACACAAAGAGGGAATCTGTGTGGAATATTCAGAATCTTTCAATAAGTACCAGCCACGAAGCAGGATCCAGAGAGTAGCCGACATTATCCGCAGGTTTTAACATTCTCTTATTATGTGCTTTTGTTCCCTGCGCTCACACTGATCATATGTACGTAAATCTACAACAATGTTCTCTAAAGTGAAAGATAGGAGAGTATTATTTCACCTTAAAGACACATTGCGTTTAAAACATTTTAAACTATCGCCATATATATATATATATATATATATATATATATATATATATATATATATATATATATATATATATATATATATAATATAAATATATATATATATATATATATATATATACACACACACACACACACACACACATACATACATACATGGGAGAGAGAGAGAGAGAGAAAAACATTTTGTAATATAGTTCTCTTACAACGCAATATTATTTATGTCCAGGTCGACAGCTATGGTGATTGTGGCGTTTATAATACCTCGAGACTTGAGGATTCTGCTGGAAGAGCTGTCGCTCAAGCCCTCTCCTCCTCGTCAGTGGATCGGCAGTGAGTCCTGGGTAACTGACCTAGACATGCTGAGGTTCAGTTACTGTGCTGGAGCAGTTGGATTTGGCATTGAGCGATCTGTCATCCCAGGTCTGAGAGACTTCCTGCTGGATCTCTCTCCCTCTAAAGTGGCTGCCTCTCCAGTGTTTACTGAGTTCTGGGAGGATGCTTTCAACTGCAGGCTGGGAAAAAGTGAGAACGTTTGACTGATCTTTAACACAACATTTACAGTTGTGTCTTGTCTCTGTTCTGTTTTTTAATTCTGTCTGACTGCATTAACATCCCAATCCCTGAGTAATTTAAAGGAAAATATTTTTGTTATTGAACAATGATATAAAGTATAAATAAGGTCTCTGTGAATAATCTAACTTAAAAAGAAGATTTTTCAGGTCAAGTTGAGGCACTCTGCTGTCTTGCAGAAGAATACAACACTAAAGGCTTAGTGTAACATACAAATTGGGTTTACCTGTATGTATCAGTTTCAGTATATATGTAAATATGTATGTATGTTGGTCTAAATACATTTTTATATTGACGTGGATTAATGTATCATTTATTCGTTTGAAAGACATTTAAACAGGTCAATATCCAATTGAAGGAAAATATTTATTTTTTTCGGACAACATGAGCTGATATACAAAAGGTAAAAACACAGGGCCACATAGAAGAAACAACTAAAACAGATAAAGACAAGTCGGGAAAAAAAGTGTTTTAAATTGTAATAGAAAATAATAATCTATTCCTCTCTCTCTCTCTCTCTCTCTCTCTCTCTCTCTCTCTCTCTCTCTCTCTCTCTCTCCCTATATATATATATATATATATATATATATATATATATATATATATATATATATATATATATATATATATGTATATAAAAATATGTATATAAAAATATATATATATATATATTATATATATATATATATATATATATATATATATATAGATATATATATATATAGATACACACACACACATTTATATACCTACACAATAAGCTTGAAGCAAAGATTCTAGTTTAAATAAAATTTAAAAAGAACATTATACTTGAGAAATAATTATATAATTGTCAAGGCTAAAACAACTACCAGTGTCTTCATGTGTCCTTTCTTTTGTTTTTAGCAGCAAGCACGGACAAGAATGTGTGTGATGGAAGTGAAGACATAGAGACGATCCAGAGCCCGTACACTGACACATCTCAGCTCAGGATCACTAACATGGTGTACAAGGCTGTTTATGCAATAGCACATGCCATTCATAATGAAGTGTGTCAGGAATCATATTCTATCACCCAGTGTGATAAACTCACCAGCATAGAGTCCAAACAGGTCAGTCAAAACAAATGTTATAACACCAATGTACTTTTTTTTCTTCTATACCGAACATTTTCCTAAATGAAATATACATTTTAATATATGTTTATTTTTCTCCCCCTCTCCGTCTTCCACTACGTCATCCTCACAGGTTCTCACTCAGCTGAAGAAAGTTAAGTTTTCTCAAAATGGTTATGATGTGTCATTTGATGCCAACGGGGATCCTGTGGCCACATACGAGCTGGTTAACTGGCAAAAAACGGAGAGTGGCAGCATTGAGTTGGTGGCAGTAGGGCACTACGATGCATCACTGCCGGTGGGCCAGGAACTCCGTATAGACAGGAACCTCACCTGGGTGGAGGGTGGTACACAAGTAAGGCACAAAATGTATTACATATTTAATTTAAAACTTACATTATAATAAACGTTATATTTGAAGATGTATTCTTGATTACTGCAATTGTTACCCCTGTAAATAAAGGCAGTAAAGATATCTGCCCTGATTTCAATGTAATGAATCATGGGTCACACATTGAAATAACTACACAGAGCCCAAAATGTATATTATAACACATTCTAATTTCAAATTTTGGTAATATGTGTCTTTGGATCGGTTCCTTCAGTTCAATAACAGAGACACATACTGGGAATATTTCTGTTCTAATGTTACAGCATTTTCAGTCTGAAATCTCACTTAATGGTTTCAACAAAAATGAATCTTTGCTGGAGAATTTTTGTTGGGAAAAGTAACAAAAAACAGGTTGTTGAACAAAATTACTCTTTGGAAGACAACTGCTTGCTTTGTCCAATCCAGACTGCTGAGGCCTCATTTTGCTAAACATAAGAACTATTTTTTTACACAACTGTGGATTTTTTTCACCAGTTTTTGCAATGACAAATCACACATACATATTTTACATGAGAGTTATGTTATTAGACAGACTTGAAAATAACTTGAACATATTCTTTAATCACATCTGAATATGTGTAACTTTGTTTGTATCTATGTGCCAGGTGCCTGTGTCAGTGTGCTCTGTCAGCTGTCCTGCAGGAACTCGTAAGGTGTTGCAGAAAGGAAAACCCATCTGCTGTTATGATTGTATACCGTGTCCTGAAGGAGAGATTAGCAACGCTACAGGTATTGTTTCTCTGAATGCATATCTACTGCATAACATCAAATATTGAGCTTGAGTGCTAAAAGCCCTCTTTTGTTGTGTTCTTTCAGATTCCCCTGATTGTTTCTCTTGCCCTAAGGAATTTTGGCCGAATGCAAAGAGAGACACTTGTCTCCCCAAGCCTGTAGAGTTTATTTCCTTCAATGAGGCCCTAGGAATCATCCTGGCTGCATTCTCAGTTGGTGGTGCCTGTCTTGCCATCATAACAGCGGCTGTGTTTCACCGTCACAGAACATCTCCGATTGTCAGAGCCAACAACTCTGAGCTGAGCTTCCTGCTGCTCTTCTCTCTGACTCTCTGTTTCTTATGTTCATTGACTTTCATTGGAGAACCCTCTGAGTGGTCCTGCATGCTGCGCCACACAGCGTTTGGGATCACCTTCGTCCTCTGTATCTCTTGTGTTCTTGGAAAAACAATAGTTGTGTTAATGGCATTCAAAGCCACTCTCCCAGGTCGTAATGTTATGAAATGGTTTGGTCCTCCACAGCAAAGGATGACTGTAGTGTCTTTCACCTTCATTCAAGTTATAATATGCACTCTTTGGTTGGTTCTTAGTCCTCCTTTTCCAATGAAAAACCTCACCACATACAAGGAGAGAATCATCCTGGAGTGTGCATTAGGCTCATCTATTGGGTTCTGGGCTGTGCTCGGGTACATCGGCCTGCTGGCTGTCTTTTGCTTTGTGTTAGCGGTCCTAGCCCGGAAACTACCTGATAATTTTAATGAAGCCAAGCTCATCACCTTCAGCATGCTGATATTCTGTGCAGTCTGGGTCACCTTCATCCCAGCATATGTCAGTTCTCCTGGGAAATTTACTGTGGCTGTGGAGATATTTGCCATTCTTGCCTCCAGTTTTGGACTCATATTGTGTATATTTGCTCCAAAGTGTTTCATCATATTGTTTAAACCAGAGAAAAACACCAAGAAACATTTAATGAACAAAAGTCAATCTTAAAATACAAAGCATGGAGAAAACTAAGACAGCAATAAAAGGGTCTTTTAATACAGATACTAACAACAGAGGACAAAGAGGGAGAATGTTTTTCACATGTGTGCTCTTGGTTAAAAATAAACCAATGTTTAGTTTCTAGTTTGACATATGTGCCATATATATGTCAGAACCTCATGTCTGTACACAAAATTAGCACACACAGGCACTGCGCTCGCCCTCTTCTCATCCCACCTCAACGACCGCACCTACAGGGTAACTTGAAGAGCGTCTGTGTCGGAACCTTGTCCTCTCACTACTGGGGTCCCTCAAGGCTCCGTCCTAGGTCCTCCTCTCTTTGCACACCAACTCTCTCGGCTCTGTCATTCGCTCGCATGGCTTTTCCTACCATAGCTATGCTGATGGCACCCAACTGATCCTCTCATTTTCCCAATCAAAAACACAGGTAGCAGAGCGAATTTCTGCCTGTCTGACTGATATCTCTCAGTGGATGTCCGTACACCTTTTTTATTTTATTTTTACTGTGTTTAAGCTATTATCACAGACTAACAGATGTCAACCATTAATGAGTTGGTTGTTTGTTTGTTTGAATTTTATATTAAATAATGCCAACACAGAAATATGAATAAAGAAGGACATAGTTTATAACAGAGTAAGAGTAAATTCATATTATCATCTGTAACTGTTGCCACTGTATTGGTTTGATGTTTTGTGACTGTTTTCCATTGGGTTATATTTTGTATTTGTGTATGGCATCGCTGTGTAACTACAGATAGGACTTTAATTTTGGAGCCTCAGCTGAGCTGTTAGAACGCACAGAGCTTTATAGAGGTACCTGAACACACCACACCTGTGTTCTCACTGTGCTGGGAAGGCTTGCTAGCTCAGTAGTATCACACACCTTTACGCCGGCAGGACGTACAGACATCGCAACAAGGTGAAGGGAACTAATGTTTAGGACTGGAAGAAGTTCAGAGGATTTCCTTCTCGTTGCACGCAGCCAACGAGGTTTTTTGTCCATTTGGTGTTTGCTTGTGCTTTGTGTTGTTGTTGATGCTGTTTTGCTGACTGGCTAACGTTGTGTGTTCACCTTGTGTTGCATAGTTTTCACGGTTTAATATGGAAGAAGAAGAATTCATTAAAACCCTTAATGGAAACCATTTTGCTGTCTGACTGTGCTTGGGAGGACGTCACATCATCTCTTACTTTTGTCATTCACTTTCTTCTGTATTGCTGGCCGTGATGACAGAATATTGTTAAAATAAAACAAAACTATTTTTAAATTAGTGCTTGGGAGGGCGTCACATCATCTATTACTTTACTCATTCACTTTCTTGTATATTTGCTGGCCGTGATGGCAGCATATTTTAAAAATAAGACAATACTATTTTTAAATTAGTTAGTAAATATTCAGAAGATGTTGAGGAATGAATTTGCACATCATGACCTATATACTAACTCAGGGGTGGGCAATTATTTTTCCCAAGGGGCCACATGAGGAATAGAAAACATTGTGGAGGGCCAGGCCAATAGCCTGAACTCATTTGTATACTCTCCGTGACAGAGTTTGACAGAACTTCCCAGCATGCAGTTCCGTGGTATAATTTTATAAATGGGAAAGCTTGACTGAAGTTTCTATCCCTGACAGTTAAGTAGGTCCGCTCAGTAGATCTTTGGCTATAGCTAAGAAAATTTAATGTTACTGCCTGCTAACAGTTATGATAATGCACCGCCTGTTTGACGGTATGTCCACCAGGCCCGCCAAAAGTGCCAGGCCTAACATAAAAAATAAAAAATTTAAATTAGAATACTCAGCAGGACCAGAATAAAATGCCCAATGGGTTATATACGGCCCTTGGCTGTAGTTTACCCACCCCTGTACTAACTGCTGCTGTTGATACCATAATGTAGCTTTTTGTCTTTATTCTATCCTTACTGAAAACACAGTTTTTTACATTACATTTCATTTAGCTGACGGTTTTATCCAAAGCGTCTTACAATGAGTGTGTTCAAGTACAAACTCTGAACAACAAGAATCAGGAAAAAACAATTTCTTCAATAAAGTCAAACTACAAAGTTCTATCAGTAAGTGCCATTTGAGTGCTACTAAAGTGCTACTGCTACTGTCTTTATTTAAGGTGTAGTCGAAACAATTGTGTTTTTCGTTTGCGACGGAAGATATAGACACTTTCTACTGTCCTGATTTCGATGGGGGAGCTCGTTCCACCAATGAGGAGCAGGAAAGCAAACAGTTGGGACTTCGTTGAGTGTTTAGCTCGCAATGACAGAACTACAAGCCAATCTGTTCGTAGCACGGTATGCCAGTACCAATGTTTTAAAGCGGATGCGTTCAGTCACCTGTAACCAGTGAATCGCACGGAGGAGCGGAGTAGTGTGGGTGAATTTCGAAAGGTTAAAGACCAGTCAAGCTGCTGCATTCTGGATTAGCTGTAGAGAGTGAATGGCGTTAGCAGGTAGACCTGCCGGGAGGGAGTTACAGTAGTCAAGACGCAAAATGACCAGAGCTTCTACAAGAACCTGTGCCGCCTTCTGAGTGAGAAGGGGACGTATTCTCCTGAAGTTGTACAGCATTTATCTACAGGTGCGTGTTGTTGCGGTGATGTTGGCAGGGAGTCAGGGAGGCTTGACTGTTGAGAGTCACACCGAGGTTCTTGGCAGTCGGGGTTGGGGTCAACACCAAGTTGTTCAAGGTAATAGTGATGTTGTGGTTGGGAGAGTCTTTTCCTTTCCAGGAAAAGAAGTTCAGTCTTGTCAGGGTTTAATTTCAGGTGGTGTGCGGACATCCACCGAGCGATATCAGTCAGACAGGCAGAGATTCGCTCCGCTATCTGTGTTTCTGATTAGGGAAACGAGAGGATCAGTTGGATGTTATCAGCATAGCTATGGTAGGAAAAGCCATGCGAGCGAATGACAGAGTCGAGAGAGTTGGTGTGCACAAAGAGGAGGACCTAGGACGGAGCCTTGAGGGACCCCAGTAGTGAGAGGACAAGGTTCCGACACAGACGCTCTTCAAGTTACCGTGTAGGTGCGGTCGTTGAGGTGGGATGAGAAGAGGGCGAGCGCAGTGCCTGTGTGTGCCAGTTTTGTGTACAGACATGAGGTTCTGACATATATATGGCACATATGTCAAACTAGAAACTAAACATTGGTTTATTTTTAGCCAAGAGCACACATGTGAAAAACGTTCTCCCTCTTTGTCCTCTGTTGTTGGTATTTGTATTAAAAGTCCCTTTTAGTGCTGTCTTAGTTTTCCCCATGCTTTGTATTTTAAGATTGACTTTTGTTCATTAAATGTTTCTTGGTGTTTTTCTCTGGCTTAAACAATATGATGAAACACTTTGGAGCAAATATACACAATATGAGTCCAAAACTAGAGGCAAGAATGGCAAATATCTCCACAGCCACAGTAAATTTCCCAGGAGAACTGACATATGCCGGGATGAAGGTGACCCAGACTGCACAGAATATCAGCATGCTGAAGGTGATGAGCTTGGCTTCATTAAAATTATCAGGTAGTTTCCGGGCTAGGACCGCTAACACAAAGCAAAAGACAGCCAGCAGGCCGATGTACCCGAGCACAGCCCAGAACCCAATAGATGAGCCTAATGCACACTCCAGGATGATTCTCTCCTTGTATGTGGTGAGGTTTTTTCTTGGAAAAGGAGGACTAAGAACCAACCAAAGAGTACATATTATAACTTGAATGAAGGTGAAAGACACTACAGTCATCCTTTGCTGTGGAGGACCAAACCATTTCATAACATTACGACCTGGGAGAGTGGCTTTGAATGCCATTAACACAACTATTGTTTTTCCAAGAACACAAGAGATACAGAGGACGAAGGTGATCCCAAACGCTGTGTGGCGCAGCATGCAGGACCACTCAGAGGGTTCTCCAATGAATGTCAATGAACATAAGAAACAGAGAGTCAGAGAGAAGAGCAGCAGGAAGCTCAGCTCAGAGTTGTTGGCTCTGACAATCGGGGATGTTCTGTGACGGTGGAAGACAGCCGCTGTTATGATGGCAAGACAGGCACCACCAACTGAGAATGCAGCCAGGATGATTCCTAGGGCCTCGTTGAAGGAAAGAAACTCTACAGGCTTGGGGAGACAAGTGTCTCTCTTTGCATTAGGCCAAAGTTCCTTGGGGCAAGGGAAACAATCAGGGGAATCTGGAAAAAAACAAAAACAAAGACAGCTTTTAGTAGTCATAGTGATGTTATTATTATTAATAATAATAATAATAATAATAATGTACCCTCCTAGGGGGGTCTAAACCTCTTTTTCCCACTGTCATAGGAACCCTAGGAAAAAGAGGTCTCAAATTTGTGACAAGAGGTATGCATTAGAAGACCACAGCTGGATAAAGAAGTGGTGGTGAGGTGAGAGAGGGCTTAGTTGATTATGGAGGGCTTTTTGAATGAGGATATAGGACTTTGAATTGGATCTGTTGTGGGACAGGAAGCCAGTGAAGGATTTAGGGCATAAGGATGATGTGATCACAGAAGTGGTGGTTGAGCAGAGAAGCAGCAAGAAGAAGATAGGTAGCATGTACTTGCAGACTTGCAGGACACCTGTATATGGTCAGTTAAAGTGTTTAAACATTTAAACGTCAGAATGCTAAAGGATCAGGAACAAAGCACCGCTAAAATGTGCCAGCTTCTGTATAATCTGTACTAGGAAAAACAATACCTGTAGCATTGCTAATCTCTCCCTCAGGACACGGTATGCAATCAAAACAGCAGATGGGTTTTCCTTTCTGCAGCACCTTACGAGATCCTGCAGGACAGCTGTCAGTGCACACTGACACAGGCACCTGGCACATAGATACAAAGTCACACATATTCAGTTGTGCTTCAAAGCTCTGGGGATTAAACACAAACACGCAGAGAGGGGTTCAAACTCTTGCTGAGGTTAGTAGAGTGACGGTGGTGTGGGCCCTCAGAAGCCCTGTTGTTTCGGAAGGCTCTTCACATACTCAGGGTTGGGAAGCGTAATGATCTGTTTGACAAACACCGATTGGCACAGCATGAAAATCCACCCTGCCACAACAATGGCCAAGAAAGCTCATTTACGCCTTTCCGACAATCCATCTCACCCGTTCGCTGTTGGAGAGAATGAGTGCAATTGATGCGCTGCCCACTCTGAGCCATCCTCTCCTGTCTTAGCTTCTTAGTAGAATAGGCTGTGCCTAGTCTCTCCTGTTTACAATGTTTGGTTGATAGGGAGCTGTCTCATGCCACTACATATGTGTATGCAGCAGCTGTTTGTTTCTGCTATGAGGATTTTGGCAACAGACCAGTCTTAAGCCACTCTTGTGTGGCGGTTCTTGCAGGAGCTCAGGAGACAATTACTGGTGACGAGTGCCTCCTCCCCACAATTAAGGCCTTTGTGTAGGTTCCTCTGGAGCACCACTCTCAGAAGGTTTTATCATTCAAAACCACTTTGCTGCTTGCATTGACCTCAGCTAAGTGTAAGTGAACTATATTGGTGCACATCAGGTGTTTGCGGTTTCGTTGCTGGACTATTTTCAGCCCGAAATGTTCCTTTGTTGACAACAATGGAGTTATTTCACTCTACACACTACACACAGCATGGCAGTCTTGGAATATCATGTGCAGGGTGTCTATTGCTTGGGTTATGCCATGACTCCAACCAGTTCACTCATGTACTACCGAGGTTGACCGACGCCCCCTACTTCTCTCCATAGTGGTAGCCTATGTTAGAAATATGTAGATGGAGTGTGCCAACTAGCCTTTAGCTGGTCAGGATCAATGTGCTTGGGTCAATGTTATGTGGCGACAATGCGGGACTTTGTGGGTTAGTAGAGAGGTTTCTGTATTGTAACCCTAGGTCAAAGCCCTCCAGCTGAAGAGAACGTACGATAGTGTGCTGCCTAATATAGTGTGGGGTATGCATGTATCCGGGTATATGTATCCTGAATAGCCAGCTGCGTTCATGCAACTTTACTTTTGTTTATATATAAAGTTACAATATCATAACCTTTTTCCTTCTTCTGAAGTTTAGTCTTTTTAGCACAAATGTCCTCCATGTATTACTATCCCTTGTGTCATGGCTCAGCAAGGGAACACTTTTGGAAATATAAAGGAATTTTTATATCATCTGAATGCAGGGATGGGATCTGAAACCCAGTATTAAACTGGTTTTGGTGCTAAATTACCAGAGTATGAATACGTCCTGTCATTACTTATGTTTTTATAATTTTTAATGCTTTAAAACAACATGAGTACAACAAGAAGGAGCCTATTGATGTATGAATAGGTTTTGGTCATTCTTGACTTATGCTCCCAATAACAAATATTCTGCAGTGTATATAAAACCAAATTTCTCAAAAATTGCTGCTTGAGTATGACCCTTAGTGATTAAACACTTGCCCTAACTCTTCCTTGCACAGATTTATTAATAAAGTATTGGCTTTTTACTTGTGAATATTTCATATAATGTCCAAACAAAATATATCTTCGCAAATACAGAAATGTTATTGAAAGTAGAGGGGTATTTATGGTACAGATGCAACTAAATCTTACACAATGGGATTCCAAATTCAAATTTGAACACTGCTTTTGAGCGCCTTACTTGTGTACCACCGTCCACCCAGGTGAGGTTCCTGTTGATGTGGAATTCCTGGCCCACTGGCAGTGATGCATCGTAGTGCCCTACTGCCACCAACTCAATGCTGCCACTCTCAGTTTTTTGCCAGTTAACCAGCTCGTATGTGGCCACAGGATCCCCGTTGGCATCAAATGACACATCATAACCATTTTGTGAAAAATGTACATTATTCAGTTGAGTAAGAATCTGTGAGGAAGAAGTAAAAGAAGACAATGGGGGAGAGATTTGAAACCACGTTAATTTAAGAAAAGGTATAGTACAGCGAAAAAAGGACATTGAGGTAATCATGTATTGGTCTTTACTAGCCTGTTTGGACTCTATGCTGGTGAGTTTATCACACTGGGTGATAGCATATGATTCCTGACACACTGCATTATGAATGGCATGTGCTATTGCATAAACAGCCTTGTACACCATGTTAGTGATTCTGAGCTGAGAGGTGTCAGTGTACGGGCTCTGGATCGTCTCTATGTCTTCACTTCCATCACACACATTCTTGTCTGTGCTTGCTGCTAAAAAACACACAAAGAGACAGGGAGGTATTTTTTTAGGCTTGACAATGATATTATATTATTATTCATCTGTATGTTTTATTTCATTTTTTTTAGCTCACCTGCTAAATGTGCTTTGTAAAAATATGTGTACTTACATTGTTCTCATTTAGAAGTAAAACTTTATTTTGAATTATATATTTTTGTTTAAAATTAAGATATTTCACTCTTCATCTATAGTATAAGTAGCTGATAACATTTTAACAAAGAGAACTTTATTGGGCAAAAATAACAGAGCACACACGAGGACCCAACTGCAGCTGTTTTTTATGTTTCTGTTAAAGGTCAGCCAAACGTTCTCACTTTTTCCCAGCTTGCAGTTAAATGCATCCTCCCAGAACTCAGTAAACACTGGAGAGGCAGCCACTTTAGAGGGAGAGAGATCCAGCAGGAAGTCTCTCAGACCTGGGATGACAGATCTCTCAATGCCAAATCCAACTGCTCCAGCACATAGACTGAACCTCAGCATGTCTGGGTCAGTTACCCAGGACTCACTGCCGATCCACTGGCGAGGAGGAGAGGGCTTGAGCGACAGCTCTTCCAGCAGAATCCTCAAGTCTCCAGAGGATGTAAAAGCAACAATAACCATGGCTGTTGACCTTGAGAGAAATAAAAGTGCATTGTATGAGATAAATAATGATATATATTACAAAATAAATTGTGTATTTATATATAGAGATAATTTAAACAGTTTTTGATTTCACTAAATTTGTATAAGACCAATTTAAGAAAAATCAGTATCAAGTTAATAAACACAAACTAACATGAGATAATTGGTTCAAATGATTCTATGAGAACATCAGTAATGTGCCGTTCATATGAAAAAGGTGTGAAGACAGGGAAAAAAAGCACATAATCAGTGAATGTAAAAACCTCCGGATAACGTCGGCTACTCTCTGGATCCTGCTTCGTGGGTGGGTCCGATAGAAAGATTCTGAATATTCCACACAGATCCCTTCTTTGTGTGCTGCGTCCAGGAAAGACGCCATGCCATTGTTTCCATAATCCGAATCTGAGCGGATAGCACCTATCCAAGTCCAACCAAAGTGTTTTACCAGCTTTGCCAGCGCGTCAGCCTGGAACTGGTCACTTGGGATTGTTCTGAAGAAACTCGGGTACTGCTGCTTATCGGACAGGCATGCACAAGTGGCAAAGTGACTAACCTAAAAGAACACAACAGTGTAATTATTGAACAGGATGACACAAAATAGCACTGGTCTGTTAAACACATTGTTTGCAGAATCTCAAATATTTACTTGAGGAATGTTAAAGGGTCCGATGATGCGAGACATGCTGATGGATGGCGTGGACCCAGACTCACCAACAATGGCCATCACCTTACCAGATTGTGAACAATTGTCACCGGTGTAAAACATTGGGTCCAGGCCGCTTGACAGCTGGAATGCCACATGCACCGCTACAGGCACAGAGGCACACGAGTCGTAGATCTGATAACCGAGTTTGATGCCCGGCAGCAGCTCCGTGCTATTGTTAATCTCCTCGATGGCGAAGATCATTGCACGTGAGAAGCGCAGTTCACGGGTATCAATGCTGCACAAAGACACTTGTGTTACTGTTTAAAATACATATGAGGACATTTCACTTATTTATTAGAAATTAAACACGATTGCATTTAAAAGTGTTGACCAACAACTGATAGCTGGACTGCATAATTATGTCATCCACAATTACGCCAAAGAATTTCAAAAAAGGTATAAATAGTTAATCAACTTAAAATGATTTAAAATGTACATCTCTAAATTGTCACAATTTGCTATTGTAGGAAATATAATACCTAAAATGGTCAAGCCAAACACTGATTTGGTAGTTTATGTCAAATATTCTTTTGCATTTTCAATAAAACACATACAAAAATATATTGAAACATTTCCACATCCACAGTGGAACATTCTTTTAGCCCACACATCTTCCACTTACTAACCTCCCTGAGCATCTTAGTGGATCAGGCATGGTGGTGTAGTTATGCTTCACTGTATATGCATAGTGGTGTATGGACAAAACACCACCAATAACATAGTCACCATCCATTGAGAAAGCAGGTAGACGAGTGGTACCTTGGAGCTTACATTTCACAGATGAGGCCTCAGTGCTCACCCCAACACCAGTCCTATCCTCTGTGAGCTCATTCCTTTGTTTCACACCATCCACAGAACCATTCAAGGCAAGAGCTGAGTTCAGCTCACACAAACCCAGAGACAGGATCAGGCCAATGAAGAGAGCTGAGATCTCCATCCTCAACTGTCCTCTTGTGGGCATTCTGTGTATTTACTGGTTTATATAGATTTTCTGACTGAATCTTCCCTCCTACTGTACGTCAGAGAGAGCATGCTCTTACCCTTTAGTGTTGATTAACTCTTGTACAAGTATTTTTTGTGAGCTTTGTGAACATTATAATATGCATCAAGTGCCCATGTCTCTTTTCTCTTCTTTTTAAGTTACTGTTGTAAACCTAAATATCTTCTTAATTAGGTCATATACCTTTTAAATGTCTAACAAATGTCCACCTATAAGAAATTGTTTGTTTAGTTATATTGCATATGAAATAATGCCAACACAGAAATATAAATAAAGAAGCACTAAGTTAAGACAAAATAAATACATAATATTGTCAGTTTTCCATTTATATTATCAGGCCGTGATCGAAGATTTAAAAAAAAAAATAAGACAACGAAAAAATTAAAGTACTTACACAAAATTACATTACAATTAATAAAATATATTATAATATATAATGTAAAAAAAAATGGAATTTGTTGAAACAAGATGATGACTGAATGTGCACATCATGAACTATATACTAAATGTTGCTTTTGGAGCCATAATATATTTTTTTTGTCTTTATTATATCCTCACTGAAAACACAGAGTACATACATGCAGTTCTGACATTGAAGACAGATTGGAGCACTAACTCATGAAATGCACGTAGAGCTACAGGTGATGAGAATCAGGTGTGTTGAACAGTTCTTTAGTTACGTTACGTGTTGGAGAGAGAACATGGCTGGCGTGCTTAGATTGTGAATATAATGAATTAAAACAAATATTTAATAAGCAAAATGTTGCTATTTACATTTTGCCAGTGAGCATAAATGTCAAACTACCAACCAAACATTGGTTTATTTTTAGCCAAGAGCACACATGTGAAACATGGTTTTCCTCTTTGGCCACTGTGGTTTTAGTATTTGTTTTAGAAGTCCCTTCAATTGTCGTCTTTGTTTTCTTCAAACTATATGTTTTAAGATTGACTTTTGTTCATTAAATGTTTCTTAGTGTTTTTCTCCGGCTTAAACAATATGATGAAACACTTTGGAGCAAATATACACAATATGAGTCCAAAACTGGAGGCAAGAATGGCAAATATCTCCACAGCCACAGTAAATTTCCCAGGAGAACTGACATATGCTGGGATAAAGGTGACCCAGACTGCACAGAATATCAGCATGCTGAAGGTGATGAGCTTGGCTTCATTAAAATTATCAGGTAGTTTCCGGGCTAAGACCGCTAACATAAAGCAAAAGACAGCCAGCAGGCCGATGTACCCGAGCACAGCCCAGAACCCAATAGATGAGCCTAATGCACACTCCAGGATGATTCTCTCCTTGTATGTGGTGAGGTTTTTCCTTGGATAAGGAGGACTAAGAACCAACCAAAGAGTACATATTATAACTTGAATGAAGGTGAAAGATACTACAGTCATCTTTTGCTGTGGAGGACCAAACCATTTCATAACATTACGACCTGGGAGAGTGGCTTTGAATGCCATTAACACAACTATTGTTTTTCCAAGAACACAAGAGATACAGAGGACAAAGGTGATCCCAAACGCTGTGTGGCGCAGCATGCAGGACCACTCAGAGGGTTTTCCAATGAAAGTTAACGAGCATAAGAAACAGAGAGTCAGAGAGAAGAGCAGCAGGAAGCTCAGCTCAGAGTTGTTGGCTCTGACAATCGGGGATGTCCTGTGACGGTGAAACACAGCCGCTGTTATGATGGCAAGACAGGCACCACCAACTGAGAATGCAGCCAGGATGATTCCTAGGGCCTCGTTGAAGGAAAGAAACTCTACAGGCTTGGGGAGACAAGTGTCTCTCTTTGCATTCGGCCAAAATTCCTTGGGGCAAGGGAAACAATTGGGGGACTCTGAAAAAGTACAACAAAAGAGGGTTTTTAGCAGTCATACTCAATATTTGATGCTGTGCAGTAGTCATGCATTCAGAGAAACAATACCTGTAGCGTTGCTAATCTCTCCTTCAGGACACGGTATACAATCATAACAGCAGATGGGTTTTCCTTTCTGCAACACCTTACGAGTTCCTGCAGGACAGCTGACAGAGCACACTGACACAGGCACCTGGCACATGGATACAAACAAAGTCAAACATATTCAGATGTTCTTCAAAACTCTGAGGATTAAAGAATAGGTTCAGATTATTTTCAAGTCTGTCTAATAACATAACTCTCATGTTAAAATAAGTATGTGTGTTTTTGTCAATGCAACTGCTGGAGGAAAAACTTTACAGTTGTGTCATAAATTATTTCTAATGTTTAGCAAAATGAGGCTTCAGCAGTCTGGATTGGACAAAGCAGGCAGGTATCTTCCAAAGAGTAATTGCATTTTGCTCCTTACTTCTGTGCTACCCTCCACCCAGGTGAGGTTCCTGTCTATACGGAGTTCCTGGCCCACCGGCAGTGATGCATCGTAGTGCCCTACTGCCACCAACTCAATGCTGCCGCTCTCAGTTTTTTGCCAGTTAACCAGCTCGTATGTGGCCACAGGATCCCCGTTGGCATCAAATGACACATCATAACCATTTTGGGAAAACTTAACTTTCTTCAGCTGAGTGAGAACCTGCAAGGATGAAGTAGTGGAAGATAGAGAGGGGAAGGAAAGAAACAATGTATCATAACATTCATATTTTCATTGGTGTTTTGACATATTTGTTTTGACTGACCTGTTTGGACTCTATGCTGGTGAGTTTATCACAGTGGGTGATAGCATACGATTCCTGACACACTGCATTATGAATGGCATGTGCTATTGCATGAACAGCTTTGTACACCATGTTAGTGATCCTGAGCTGAGATGTGTCAGTGTACGGGCTCTGGATCATCTCTATGTCTTCATTTCCATCACACACATTCTTGTCCGTGCCTGCTGCTAAAAACAAAAGAGAGGACACATGATGACACTGGTAGTCGTTTTAGCCTTAAGGATCCATCCATCCATCCATTTTCCGCCCCTTATCTGGTGTCAAGTCGCGCTGGCAGCACACCCAGCAGACGGACCCAGGCTTTCCTCTCACCCGCAACATTTTCTAGCTCATTCTGGGGGACCCCGAGGCGTTCCCAGGCCAGCCGGGAGATATAATCCCTCGCGCGTGTTCTAGGTCTTACCCGGGGCCTCTCCCCAGTTTGACATGCCTGGAAAACGTCTAATGGGAGGCGTCCAGGAGGCATCCAGATTAGATGCCCGAACCACCTCAGCTGACTCCTTTCGATATGAACAAGTAGCGGTTCGACTCCAAGCTCCCTCCTGATGTCCGAGCTCCTTTCCCTATCTCTAAGGCTGAGCCCGGCCACCCTACGGAGGAAGCTCATTTCGGCCGCTTGTATCCGCGACCTCGTTCTTTTGGTCACGACCCAGAGTTCGTGACAATAGGTGAGGGTTGGAACATAGACCGAGCAGTAAATGGAGAGCTTCGCCTTCCGACTCAGCTCCCTCTTCACCAAGACGGACCGTTACAGCGCCTGTTTTACTGCTGCAGCCGCACTGATCTGCCTGTCGATCTCCCACTCCACCGTACCCTCACTCGCGAACAAGACCCCGAGATACTTGAACTCCTTCACTTGGGGCAGGCATTTTGTACCCACCTGGAGGGAGCAATCCACCGGTTTCCGGCAGAGAACAATGGCCCCAGATTTGGAGGCGCTAACTCTCATTCCTGCCGCTTCACACTTGGCTGCAAAATGCCCCAGCGAATGCTGGAGGTCACGGTCCAAGGAGGCAAACAGGACCACATCATCTACAAACAGCAGAAAGGAAATCCCGAGGCTCCCGAACCGGATTTCCTCCGCCCCCTGGCTGCGCTTACAAATCCTGTCCATGAAAGTCACAAACAGGACCGGTGATAAAGGGCAGCCCTGGCGGAGGCCAACACCCGCCGGAAATGTGTCTGACTTATTACCGAGGATACGAACGCAACTGCATGCCTGTACATGGTTCCAACACTATCATCAAGTTTGCAGACGACACAACGATGGTGGGCCTCATCAACAACAACGATGAGTCGACCGACAGGGAGGAGGTCCGGCACCTGGCTGCGTGGTGCGCCAACGACAACCTGACCCTCAACACCAAGAAAACCAAAGAACTCATCTTGGACTTCAGGAAGACATAATGCTGCACACACTCCTGCATCTGTATCAATGAAACAGAGGTTGAGCGTGTCTCCAGCTCAAGCTTCTTGGATGTCCACATCTCAGAGGACCTCTCTTGGACCCTCAACACCTCAACCCTGGTCAAGAAGGCACATCTGCATCTCTTCTTTTTGAGGAAACTGAACAAGATCCACGTCTCCTCTGATACTGGTGAACTTCTACCGCTCCACCATCGAGAGCATGCTGACAAACTGCATCACAGTTTGGTACGACAACCACTCCATCCACGGACTGTTTGCCCTCCTCCCCTCTTGGAGGTGCTATAGAAACCTCCGTTCCAGGACCAGCAGGCTCAGGAACAGTTTCTTTCACTCAGCTGTCAACACCCTTAACTCTGCACCACGGTGACATCATTACACCACACTGCACCTTAATCGCTACTTTTGCTCTCTGGACAGATGCAAACTCCATTTCATTGCCACAGTACTTGTGCTATAAAGATGCATCTGAATCTACAAGTATACCTATATTACTGTAATATATGTACTTGTATAGCGCTTTTCTAGTCTTCCGACCACTCAGCGCGCTTTAACACTACGTGACATCATTCACCCATTCACACACTAATGGGAGGAGCCACCATGGAAGGTGCCACCATGGAAGGTGCCACATCAGTATCATCAACCATTCATACACATTCATACACCGTAGGCGCAGCTACGGGAGTAATTTTAGAGTTAAGTGTCATGTTGAAAGACACATCGACATGGGCTAGCGGGCCGGGGATCACACCGCCAATCCTCTGATTGAAAGACGATCCCTGCTCACCACTGAGCCACAGTCGCCCTGCATGTAATGTATTTCACCCAAGTAGCCCAAATACTGTCTATATAGTGTGTGCTTGTGTTTAGCCCTTTAGTGTTGACATCTTCTCCAAGATAGCAGAGTGCCTCAACTTGACCTGAAAAATCTTTATTTCAAGTTAGATTATTCACAGAGACCTTATATCCACTTCATGTCTTTGTTCAATAACAAAAGATTTCCCTTTAAATAGATTGGAGATTGGCATGTTAATGGAGCTGCTTCTCCAGTCAGAGAGAATAACCCATCTATGTGTTATATTCAGAATCAGACAAACTTTCTCACTTTTTCCCAGCCTGCAGTTGAATGTATCCTCCCAGAACTCAGTAAACACTGGAGAGGCAGCCACTTTAGAGGGAGAGAGATCCAGCAGGAAGTCTCTCAGACCTGGGATGACAGATCTCTCAATGCCAAATCCAACTGCTCCAGCACATAGACTGAACCTCAGCATGTCTGGGTCAGTTAACCAGGCCTCACTGCCGATCCACTGGCGAGGAGGAGAGGGCTTGAGCGATAGCTCTTCCAGCAGAATCCTCAAGTCTCCAGCCGATGTAAAAGCCACAATAACCACGGCTGTTGACCTTGAGAGAAATCAAAGTGCATTCTATGAGTCAAATAATGACATATATTACAAAATAAATTGTGTATTTATATATGTAGATAATTTAACCCTGTAAGACCCAAACATAAAAATAATGTCTATTTTTTTTTAAAGTCAGATTATGTTTTAAGAGTCTTCTGATGCAGATAATGAAGGATTTATTTAAAAAAAAGTTTTTGTAAGTTTTTAGGGAAACGTAATATTGCAACGTTGGGCCTAGTTGGTTGCAGAATTTCAGCATTTGCTTTCAAACTGTCAGAACAAATGCACAAAACAACTACTGGTTAATTTAGAGTGTGTATAAAGAATCAGTTTCCCTTGATTACTTGCAATGGTAGTCCCAAAGCAGTTTTTTTCCTCTGAAAAGCAGAGGCGGAGATTGCACTTCCTGCAGAGTGTATTGGAATATCCTTTCACGCAATGTCTGCAGCGTCCTCTTGTTGTATTCACCGGGAAATGTGCAGCCACTTCCATTTACAAAAGGAAAATACAACCCCACCCAGAACTCTTACATCCCCACATCGCAGAACATTTACACCTTTCCCTAAACAATGCACCATGCATGCAACCCCCAGGTTCCTAAACATTTAAACTTGTCCCTGCACAACCATCCTCCAAATCATTCCACAAACATGATCTGGCTTGTGTAAGAAGGAGATATTTGAGCAAACAAAAAAAGTCCAGATTAAAAAAAATGGACTATATCACATAGAAATGATGTAGTGTTATGGTTACAATAACCCAATTATAATTATTAAATCTGGTTTAAACTTAGAATTATAACAAATAACCCATTAGTAAAGTGTGAATAATCAAATACATTATATTTCTGTAAGTATTTATCCTGTTTCTGAACATTTGAGAAGTGGAATGTCTCCATGTAGTGTGCAAGGTGCATGCTATTTTAGCTACCATTATGACCCAACGTTGTAAAATTACAACAATGACATAACAAGCTGAAAATCTAATGGGATGCATTAATTCCACAAAAAAATATATATATATATTTCATGGAATTTATTTACTTCAATGTTGATATATCCAGTTGAATGAAACAAGGAAACGCGCTTCCATGAAAGTGTGCAGGTAGAGTGAGTTCAAGGCCTTCTGGCCAGACCGACATACACATTTACAATTCAATGGCCTTGCAAGGCATGACAATATGACCCATTGACTATGTAAATGTGGTCTTTCCTCAAAAAACGTTTTTGCAAATGTATTTTTTTAAGAGATAAAAGTGACGTTGTCATATTACAACAACGGGTCTTACAGGGTTAAACAGTTTTTGGTCTCACTCAATTTGCCTCTAACGTGAGAAAATACTCTTCTGTCTTATACTTTACAGAACATCTTCATGGACTTGTGTACATACAATCAGTGTGAACAGAAGGAACAAAAGCACATAATTAGAGAATATAAAAACCTGCGGATAATGTCGGTTACTGTCTGGATCCTGCTTCGTGGCTGGTACTTATTGAAAGATTCTGAATATTCCACACAGATCCCCTCTTTGTGTGCTGCGTCCAGGAAAGACGCCATGCCATTGTTTCCATAATCCGTATCCGATCGGATAGCACCAATCCAAGTCCAACCAAAGTGTTTGACCAGCTTTGCCAGCGCGTCAGCCTGGAACTGGTCACTTGGGATTGTTCTGAAGAAACTCGGGTACTGCTGCTTATCGGACAGGCATGCACAAGTGGCAAAGTAACTAACCTAAAAGAACACAGCAGTGTAATTTTAGGATAGACACAAAATAGATAGACACAGTGTAATTATTGAACAGGACGACACAAAATAGCACTGGTCTGTTAAACACATCGTTTTCAAAAATTCAAAATATTTACTTGAGGAATGTTAAAGGGTCCGATGATGCGAGACATGCTGATGGATGGCGTGGACTCAGACTCACCAACAATGGCCATCACCTTACCAGATTGTGAACAATTGTCACCGGTGTAAAACATTGGGTCCAGGCCGCTTGACAGCTGGAATGCCACATGCACTGATACAGGCACAGAGGCACACGAGTCGTAGATCTGATAACCAAGTTTGATGCCCGGCAGCAGCTCTGTGCTGTTGTTAATCTCCTCGATGGCGAAGATCATTGCACGTGAGTAGCGCAGTTCACGGGTATCAATGCTGCAGACAGACACTTGTGTCATTGTTTAAAATATGGTCTACATAATGATGGACAGGACATTCGACTCATTTTAACAGAAACACATAACAGGTAACAATTTCAAACCAAAATTAAAGAAAGATATCACTACGAAATGCACAATAATCTTAATTAATGGATTAACAATAGTTGGATATTTTAAACCCTTACGTTAGTTTTCATAGTGTTTTCAGTTAACATAAAACTAGCTAAAATTCTCTCCTATATTGTTAACATAATACTTGCATATTATATCATGTTTTTTTTCACAACCAAACATTAATGCATTCAAACTATATAAACATCCTCTTAGCCCCAACATCTTCCACTTACTAACCTCCCTGAGCATCTCAGTGGATCAGGCATGGTGGTGTAGTTATGCTTCATCGCATGCATGGAGTAATGAATGGAGAAACTACCACCAATAACATAGTCACCATCCATTGAGAAATCAGGTAGACGAGTGGTACCCTGGAGCTTACATTTCACAGATGAGGCCTCAGTGCTCACCCCAACACCAGTCCTGTCCTCTGTGAGCTCATTCCTTTGTTTCACACCATCCACAGAACCATTCAAGGCAAGAGCTGAGTTCAGCTCACACAAAACAAGAGACAGGATCAGGCCAATGAAGAGAGCTGAGATCTCCATCCTCAACTGTCCTCTTCTGGGCATTCTATGTATTTACTGGTTTATATAGATTTGGGACTGAATCTTCCCTCCTACTGTACGTCATCATACAGTACGTCAGAGAGAGGATGCTCTTACCCTCTGGTATTGATTAACTCTTGTACAAGTATTTTTTGTGAGCTTTGTGTACATTATAATATGCACCAAGTGCACATGTCTCTTTTCTCTTCTTTTCAAGTTACCATTGTAAACCTTAATATCTTCTAAATTAAGTCATATACCTTTTAAATGTCTAACAAATGTCCAACACTAATGAATTGTTTGTTTGGTTATATTGCATATTAAATAATGCCAACACAGAAATATGAATAAAAAAGCACTGAGTCAATTTAAAAAACAAACATTATACTGGTAGTTTCCCTTTTATATTTTTAGTACTTACTCAAAATTACATTAAAATTAATATATTTAATATTAAAAAAATTAAAATGTAAATATTTGGTGAAACAAGATGATGACTGACATCATGAACTATATACTAAATATTGCTGTTGGAGCGATAATATAGTTTTTTTGTCTTTATTATATCCTTACTGAAAACACAGAGTACATACATGCAGTTCTGACATTGAACACAGATTGGAGCACTAACTCATGAAATGCACACAGAGCTACAGGTGATGAGAATCAGGTGTGTTGAACAGTTCTGTAATTAAGTTACGTGTTAGAGACAGAGCATGGCTGGCGTGCTTAGATTGTGAATATAATGAATTAAAACAGATATTTAATAAGCAAAATGCTGCTATTAACATTTTGCCCGTGAGCATAAATGTCAAACTACCAACCAAACATTGGTTTATTTTTAGCCAATAGCACACATGTGAAACTTTTTTTTTTCTTTGTCGATGGTTCAGGTATTTGTATTGCCTTCTTAGTTTTCTCCATGCTTTATGTTTTAAGATTGACTTTTGTTCATTAAATGTTTCTTAGTGTTTTTCTCTGGCTTAAACAATATGATGAAACACTTTGGAGCAAATATACACAATATGAGTCCAAAACTAGAGGCAAGAATGGCAAATATCTCCACAGCCACAGTAAATTTCCCAGGAGAACTGACATATGCTGGGATGAAGGTGATCCAGACTGCACAGAATATCAGCATGCTGAAGGTGATGAGCTTGGCTTCATTAAAATTATCAGGTAGTTTCCGGGCTAGGGCCGCTAACACAAAGCAAAAGACAGCCAGCAGGCCGATGTACCCGAGCACAGCCCAGAACCCAATAGATGAGCCTAATGCACACTCCAGGATGATTCTCTCCTTGTATGTGGTGAGGTTTTTTCTTGGAAAAGGAGGACTAAGAACCAACCAAAGAGTACATATTATAACTTGAATGAAGGTGAATGACACTACAGTCATCTTTTGCTGTGGAGGACTAAACCATTTCATAACATTACGACCTGGGAGAGTGGCTTTGAATGCCATTAACACAACTATTGTTTTTCCAAGAACACAAGAGATACAGAGGACGAAGGTGATCCCAAACGCTGTGTGGCGCAGCATGCAGGACCACTCAGAGGGTTCTCCAATGAAAGTCAATGAGCATAAGAAACAGAGAGTCAGAGAGAAGAGCAGCAGGAAGCTCAGCTCAGAGTTGTTGGCTCTGACAATCGGGGATGTTCTGTGACGGTGAAACACAGCCGCTGTTATGATGGCAAGACAGGCACCAGCAACTGAGAATGCAGCCAGGATGATTCCTAGAGCCTCGTTGAAGGAAAGAAACTCTACAGGCTTGGGGAGACAAGTGTCTCTCTTTGAATTCGGCCAAAATTCCTTGGGGCAAGGGAAACAATCAGGGGAATCTGAAAATAAAGAAAAAGAGGGCTTTTAGCAGTCATGCTCAATATTTGATGTTGTGCAGTAGATATGCATTCAGAGAAACAATACCTGTAGCGTTGCTAATCTCTCCTTCAGGACACGGTATACAATCATAACAGCAGATGGGTTTTCCTTTCTGCAACACCTTACGAGTTCCTGCAGGACAGCTGTCAGAGCACACTGACACAGGCACCTGGCACATAGATACAAACAAAGTCACACATATTCAGATGTGTTCCAAAGCTCTGAGGATTAAAGAGTATTTTCAAGTCTGTCTAAAAACATAACTTACATGTTAAAATAAGTATGTGTTTTTATCAATGTAACTGCTGGAGGAAAAACTTCACAGTTGTGTAATAAATTAGTTCTAATGTTCAGCAAAATGAGGCATCAGCAGTCTGGATTGGACAAAGCAATTAGGTATCTTCCAAAGAGTAATTTTGTTCAACAACCTGTTTTTTGTTACTTTACCCAGCAACAATTCTCCAGCAAAGATTAATTTTTGTTGAAACCATTAAGGGGGATTTCAGACTGAAAATGCTGTAACATTAGAACAGAAATATTTCCAGTATGTGTCCCTTTTATTGTACTTATTTATATTAATATTTTATTGTAAATATTGTGTATTTAAAATAAGAATGTGTTATAATATACATTTTGGGCTCTGTGTAGTTTTTTTCAATGTGTGACCCATGATTCATTACATTGAAATCATATTGGGGACGGATATCTTTACTGCCGTTATTTACAGGGGTAACAATTGCAGTGACCCAAAAAACGTGTTCACATATAACATTTCGTAAAATTTTAGTTTAAATTGAAATATATAATACATTTTGCTCCCTACTTGTGTGCTACCCTCCACCCAGGTGAGGTCCCTGTTGATGTGGAGTTCCTGGCCCACCGGCAGTGATGCATCGTAGTGCCCTACTGCCACCAACTCAATGCTGCCACTCTCAGTTTTTTGCCAGTTAACCAGCTCGTATGTGGCCACAGGATCCCCGTTGGCATCAAATGACACATCATAACCATTTTGGGAAAACTTAACTTTCTTCAACTGAGTGAGAACCTGTGAGGATGAAGTAGTGGAAGACGCAGTGGGAAAAAATTAGACAATGTTTTTAAAATGTAAATTGAGGTAGATGGAGAGGGGGGGAGGAAAGAAACAATTTATAACAAAATTTAAATTGTATTGAGTAAAATGCAGAGTATAGCAACAAAAAAAATGGACATTAGTGTTTTGACAATTGTTTTGACTGACCTGTTTGGACTCTATGCTGGTGAGTGTATCACACTGGGTGATAGCATATGATTCCTGACACACTGCATTATGAATGGCATGTGCTATTGCATAAACTGCCTTGTACACCATGTTAGTGATTCTGAGCTGAGAGGTGTCAGTGTACGGGCTCTGGATCGTCTCTATGTCTTCACTTCCATCACACACATTCTTGTCTGTGACTGCTGCTAAAAACACACAAAGACACAGGAAGGTTTGTTTTTGCCTTAACAATTCTATAATTATTTCTCATGCATAATGTTCTCTTTTAGTTTTATTCTGAAAACCTCGCTTAGGGCCTCTTGTATAGAGCGTATTCACCCATGTGACCACACCGAGCTTTGGCGGCCATATTGGGGTCCATGCACAGCATTGTTTTGCTGTGTTTTATGCCGCTCTTCTTAAGAAATGGCCATTATATCCTGAAGGAGACACAATTTCAGTTCAAAACGGCGTATGTTGTGATTATTGTACTGTGCCTTATTGTTAGATGTGGGACTAATATTTCAGAATATGGGTTTATCAGCTCAACAAGACAGACTTGTACTTCAACTTGTCCAGCTTCTCAATTATGCATCTAACTTACTTCGGTTTCACTCGTGAATAAGCGTTAGCACTGTTCTCATGTGTTTCTGTTAATACATCGGGTTGTGGGCACGTTTCCATTGACATGCTCTCATCAATAATCTCCTTTAGCTTTTTCGCTGGGTGAAAATCAATGTCCTTCACTTGCGCAAAGGGAACTGTGGATGGAAACTTGAGAGAAAGCCATGAAATGGCAACTCTGTCGGGCGACGTCTGCCTTTACTCTGTGATTCATTTCAAGGTAAAATAAAACCCTGGCGACATGGGAACAGCACTCAGCACGACAGCCAAACAGTCACTGCTGGTCCCCCCTGAATGAGCACTGGAAGCGGCTTCATCCAGACACTTGTCCTGGAGCCGGAGACAGCTGTGTGAGGCTACGGAGAATAGTATGAACCCAGACACGGGGCGCTCGATGGTTCCGACATTCGTTTCATATGTGATATTTACACAACAAGCATAGCGCAGAAATATTTGTTAATGTCTCATGGTCGATAGCGGAAATGAAAACTGTTTTACAGAAATGTGACCAGGCTATGTGATGATGGTAACTCGGGGTAACGGGACTCAAGCCGCGCCGGCTTTCCACCGCAACTGGTTGCGAAAAAGCGAAAAACGAGTTAACCACATAACGTGTCAAGCGAGTAAAAATCCATTGCAAAATCCATTGCCTCACACTAGCAGTAGGCTAACTAGGTGGACCCCATGATGGCGCGATTGGGATGATGACGTCACGTGAATACGCTCTAAAGAGAGAGAGAGAGAGAGAGAGAGAGAAATAGAAATATATTATTCTAATTTACTTATACAACTTTTTTTTATTACACTTTAAATCACTTTTTTTGTTTCTTAATCTGTTTTTTCATAGCCCTACGGTTTTACCTTTTTTTTTTAACCTTTTGTATATCAGTTCAAAAAGTATTTTTCTTGAATTGGGTACTGACTTGACCTGTTTAAATGTTAAACTAATAAATGATCTATTAATGCAAGTCAATATAACAATTTATTTAGACCAACATACATATTTTGCCACATTAATGCAGGATTGGTGTGTATCGATATATAGAAACAAAGTCACATATTCAGATGTGCTTCAAAATTCTGAGGATTAAAGAATATGTTCAAGTTTTTTTTTGAGCTGGGCCAGTGAACTTGTTAAAAACGTGTTAACGCAGTAATCCTTTAACAGTGTTAATCATTTTATTATGTACGTGCGCACACGCTCCTGTAGCCTTACTGACAGGCAGTGCTGACAACTTGCAGACTTAAGGCCTAACGTCAAAGCACGTATTGTTATGCAGTTTCAGTCCTCAGCGAGCAGCAGGCGCTGCCACAAGCTGCTCCGCTTCCCAAAGCTCTCACAGGCAGTGACTTGGAGCCTATGCAGGCTCCAAGTCTTGATTGAAAATGAATCGTGCAAAGCTCCTGACCTTGCGGTCTGATACACTTTGGCAGAGCACATTAAGTCAGTATCACTTCTGGATCTTAGCTCTTCTCTCAAATAGGAGAACTTTCCACACCTGAGGAGGCATGCTAAGAAGAGGTTCAGTGCACTTGTTCAAGCCAACACAGGCTGAACTTTTCTCACTGAGTAAGGAAAACTGAACTTGACTGGAAAACATCCAAAGCACTCATTGCTTTTGTATGAAGTTAATCAATTGCTGGTCTTTAACATACATCTTTAAGGTAAGCAAAAAACTGAACATGGACAAAACAAGGAGTGGGTTGTCCCTCACAGAGACCTTTACTACTGAAAACACTGTTTATGTTGTTCCCTGATAAAATACAAATGTTTCTTCTAAAACCTGCTCAGAAAAAAGAAAATAAACTGATTCATATACTATATGTGTATGTATGTTAACTTGCTGTTGCTCCAGAGTGTCTGTTATATTGTTCTGAAAACATTACTTAAAAAAAAAAAGCGTACAATACACTAGTTTTTCTGCATTGTTGAATTTGGCGCATAATGCAATTAATTGCAGAAAAATCATGAGATTAATCAGTTACATTTTTTAACTTTGCCCATCCCTAAATATTTAAATATATACTGGATCTGATACATCCTAAAACAAAGACCAGAGGAGGGCTAAGCTCAGGCTAAAGCTAACGCCGCACCATCTGTCTTTACCCAGCATCTTCCTTTCCAATGTGCGATCTTTGGCGAACAAAATAGATGAGCTGCAGCTGTGGATCATCACTCAGTAAAGGATTATGGACTGCAACATCATGATCTTCACAGAAAAATGGTTCATCAGCGGCGTCTCGGATAGCGCCATGGAGCTAGCGGGTCGCTACATGCTCAGAGCAGATAGATCTGCAGTCGACTCCGGTAAGACCAAAGGCGGGGGACTGTGCATTTACATCAACAAAGCTTGGTGCACGGACATTGCTGTAATTGAGAGTCACAGCTTTGACAACCTGAAACATCTGATGGTTGAGTGCAGACCTTTCTATCTGCTCAGAGAATTCACATCTGCTGCAGCATATATCCCCCCAAATGCTAATGCTGCGCTTGCAATGAAAGAACTGCATGATGCCATTAGTAAACTACAGACTAAACACCCAGAGGCAGCCTTTACTGTTGCGGGTGACTTCAATCACTCCAACCTAAAGTCTCTAATGCCCAAATTACATCTACATGTCTCCTGACCTACTCGAGGAGACATGACCCTGGACCATGTTTACACCAACGTGGCTGAGGCCAACAGCGCCATTCCCCTCCCCCACCTAGGACAGTCGGACCATCTCTCTTTGTTCCTACTCCCCAGGTACACACCACTCATCAAATGTCAGAAACCATCAGAGAAATTAGTCAAAGGGTGGCCAAAAGGAGCAGAGTCTACACTGCAGCACTCCAGTCTGTGAGTTTCAACTCACAGACTGGAGTATGTTTGCCATTCAGGCCACCCTGGACTACCACACAGACATTGACTCTTATGCATCCTCTCTTCTGTATTACCTCAGCACTAACACCAATAATGTCCCCTTCCTCAAAGACATTACAACATTCCCAAATCAGAAGCCGTGGATGAGCAGAGAGGTCCGCCTACTACTGAAGGCATGCGACACCGCCTTCAGATCAGGTGATATACAAGCCTACAGCTCATCCAGAGCCAACCTGGAAAGGGGCGTCAAGAGGGCCAAGCAAAGCCACAAGCTAAGGACTAAAGAGTACTTTAACAACTCCGACCCCCAACGCATGTGTCAAGGCATCCAGGCCATTAGAGATTATTAACCCTCCAGCATTAAACACTATCATCCCCTCAAATCTAAATGCCAAACTAGTTGAGCTTGGCATTGACACCTCCCTCTGCAGCTGGATACTGGATTTCCTAACCAACAGACCCAAGTATGTTAGGTTAGGCAATCACACCTCCTCGACCATCACCCTGAACACTGGCTTTCCACAGGGCTGTGTACTGAGTCCTCTACTCTATTCCCTGTTTACCTACAACTGCATGCCTGTACATGGTTCCAACACCATCATCAAGTTTGCAGACGACACAACGATGGTGTGCCTCATCAACGACAACAACAACGATGAGTCGACCGACATGGAGGAGGTCCGGCACCTGGCTGCGTGGTGCGCCAACAACAACCTGACCCTGAACACCAAGAAAACCAAAGAACTCATCGTGGACTGCAGGAAGACAAAGTGCTACACACACTCCTGCATCTGTATCAATGAAACAGAGGTTGAGCATGTCCCCAGCTTAAGCTTCTTGGGTGTCCACATCTCAGAGGACCTCTCTTGGACCCTCAACAACTCAACCCTGGTCAAGAAGGCACATCAGAATCTGTTCTTCCTGAGGAAACTGAACAAGATCCATGTCTCCTCCGATACTGGTGAACTTCTACCGCTCGACTATCGAGAACACCCTGACAAACTGCATCACAGTTTGATCCGGCAACTGGTCTGTCTCAGGCCGGAAAGCTCTGCAGAGGGTGGTGAAAACCGCCCAACGCATCACCGGTACTCCACTCCCTGCCATTAACTCCATCCACCTCAAGCGTTTCCTGCAGAGAGCGCACCACATCGTCAGGGACCCCACTCACCCCAACCACGGACTGTTTACCTTCCTCCCCTCTGGGAGGCGCTACAGAAACCTCCGTTCCAGGACCAGCAGGCTCAGGAACAGTTTATTTCACTCAGCTGTCAACACCCTTAACTCTGCACCACGGTGACATCATTACACTGCAACTTAACTGCTAGTTTTGCTCTCTGGACAGATGCAAACTACATTTCGTTGCCACAGTACTTGTGCTATAAAGATGCATCTGAATCTACTAGTATAGCTATATTACGATAGTATATGTACTTATTTAGCGCTTTTCTAGTCTTCTGACCACTCAGAGCGCTTTAAAACTACATGACATCATTCACCCATTCACAACCATTCACACACTAATGGGAGGAGCCACCATGCAAGGTGCCACATTGGTATCGTCAACCATTCACACACATTCATACACCGTAGGCGCAGCTATGGGAGCAATTTTAGGGTTAAGTGTCTTGTTCAAAGACACATCGACATGGGCTAGCGGTCGCCCTGCATGCAATGTATTTCATCCAAGGGGCCTAAATACTGTCTATATAGTGTGTGCTTGTGTTTAGCCCTTTAGTGTTGACATCTTCTCCAAGATTGCAGAGTGCCTCAACTTGACCTGAAAAATCTTTATTTCAAGTTAGATTATTCACAGAGACCTTATTTCCACTTCATGTCTTTGTTCAATACCAAAAGATTTCCCTTTAAATAGCTCGGAGATTGGCATGTTGATGCAGCTGTTTCTCCAGTCAGAGAGATTAACCCATCTAAGTGTTATGTTAAAGATCAGTCAAACTTTCTCACTTTTTCCCAGCCTGCAGTTGAATGCATCCTCCCAGAACTCAGTAAACACTGGAGTGGCAGCCACTTTAGAGGGAGAGAGATCCAGCAGGAAGTCTCTCAGACCTGGGATGACAGATCTCTCAATGCCAAATCCAACTGCTCCAGCACATAGATTGAACCTCAGCATGTCTGTGTCAGTTACCCAGGCCTCACTGCCGATCCACTGGCGAGGAGGAGAGGGCTTGAGCGATAGCTCTTCCAGCAGAATCCTCAAGTCTCCAGATATTATAAACGCCACAATCACCATAGCTGTTGACCTTGAGAGAAATAAAAGTGCATTGTATGAGTCAAATAATGCCATGTATTACAAAATAAATTGTGTATTTATATATGGAGATAATTTAAACAGTTTTTGGTCTCACTCAATTTGCCTCTAACGTGAGAAAATACTCTTCCATCTTATACTTTACAGAACATTATTAAGGACTTGTGTACATACGATCAGTGTGAACACAAGGAACAAAAGCACATAATTTGAGAATATAAAAACCTGCGGATAATATCGGCTACTCTCTGGATCCTGCTTCGTGGCTGGTACTTATTGAAAGATTCTGAATATTCCACACAGATTCCCTCTTTGTGTGCTGCGTCCAGGAAAGACGCCATGCCATTGTTTCCATAATCCGTATCCGATCGGATAGCACCTATCCAAGTCCAACCAAAGTGTTTGACCAGCTTTGCCAGCGCGTCAGCCTGGAACTGGTCACTTGGGATTGTTCTGAAGAAACTCGGGTACTGCTGCTTATCGGACAGGCATGCACAAGTGGCAAAGTAACTAACCTAAAAGAACACAGCAGTGTAATTTTAGGATAGACACAAAATAGATAGACACAGTGTAATTATTGAACAGGACGACACAAAATAGCACTGGTCTGTTAAACACATCGTTTTCAAAAATTCAAAATATTTACTTGAGGAATGTTAAAGGGTCCGATGATGCGAGACATGCTGATGGATGGCGTGGACTCAGACTCACCAACAATGGCCATCACCTTACCAGATTGTGAACAATTGTCACCGGTGTAAAACATTGGGTCCAGGCCGCTTGACAGCTGGAATGCCACATGCACTGATACAGGCACAGAGGCACACGAGTCGTAGATCTGATAACCGAGTTTGATGCCCGGCAGCAGCTCCGTGCTGTTGTTAATCTCCTCGATGGCGAAGATCATTGCACGTGAGTAGCGCAGTTCACGGGTATCAATGCTGCAGACAGACACTTGTGTCATTGTTTAAAATATGGTCTACATAATGATGGACAGGACATTCGACTCATTTTAACAGAAACACATAACAGGTAACAATTTCAAACCAAAATTAAAGAAAGATATCACTACGAAATGCACAATAATCTTAATTAATGGATTAACAATAGTTGGATATTTTAAACCCTAACGTTAGTTTTCATAGTGTTTTCAGTTAACATAAAACTAGCTAAAATTCTCTCCTATATTGTTAACATAATACTTGCATATTATATCATGTTTTTTTTCACAACCAAACATTAATGCATTCAAACTATATAAACATCCTCTTAGCCCCAACATCTTCCACTTACTAACCTCCCTGAGCATCTCAGTGGATCAGGCATGGTGGTGTAGTTATGCTTCATCGCATGCATGGAGTAATGAATGGAGAAACTACCACCAATAACATAGTCACCATCCATTGAGAAATCAGGTAGACGAGTGGTACCCTGGAGCTTACATTTCACAGATGAGGCCTCAGTGCTCACCCCAACACCAGTCCTATCCTCTGTGAGCTCATTCCTTTGTTTCACACCATCCACAGAACCATTCAAGGCAAGAGCTGAGTTCAGCTCACACAAACCCAGAGACAGGATCAGGCCAATGAAGAGAGCTGAGATCTCCATGCTCAACTGTCCTCTTGTGGGCATTCTATGTATTTACTGGTTTATATAGATTTGGGACTGAATCTTCCCTCCTACTGTACGTCATCATACAGTACGTCAGAGAGAGGATGCTCTTACCCTCTGGTATTGATTAACTCTTGTACAAGTATTTTTTGTGAGCTCTGTGTACATTATAATATGCACCAAGTGCACATGTCTCTTTTCTCTTCTTTTCAAGTTACCATTGTAAACCTTAATATCTTCTAAATTAAGTCATATACCTTTTAAATGTCTAACAAATGTCCAACACTAATGAATTGTTTGTTTGGTTATATTGCATATTAAATAATGCCAACACAGAAATATGAATAAAAAAGCACTGAGTCAATTTAAAAAACAAACATTATACTGGTAGTTTCCCTTTTATATTTTTAGTACTTACTCAAAATTACATTAAAATTAATATATTTAATATTAAAAAAATTAAAATGTAAATATTTGGTGAAACAAGATGATGACTGACATCATGAACTATATACTAAATATTGCTGTTGGAGCGATAATATAGTTTTTTTGTCTTTATTATATCCTTACTGAAAACACAGAGTACATACATGCAGTTCTGACATTGAACACAGATTGGAGCACTAACTCATGAAATGCACACAGAGCTACAGGTGATGAGAATCAGGTGTGTTGAACAGTTCTGTAATTAAGTTACGTGTTAGAGACAGAGCATGGCTGGCGTGCTTAGATTGTGAATATAATGAATTAAAACAGATATTTAATAAGCAAAATGCTGCTATTAACATTTTGCCCGTGAGCATAAATGTCAAACTACCAACCAAACATTGGTTTATTTTTAGCCAATAGCACACATGTGAAACTTTTTTTTTTCTTTGTCGATGGTTCAGGTATTTGTATTGCCTTCTTAGTTTTCTCCATGCTTTATGTTTTAAGATTGACTTTTGTTCATTAAATGTTTCTTAGTGTTTTTCTCTGGCTTAAACAATATGATGAAACACTTTGGAGCAAATATACACAATATGAGTCCAAAACTAGAGGCAAGAATGGCAAATATCTCCACAGCCACAGTAAATTTCCCAGGAGAACTGACATATGCTGGGATGAAGGTGATCCAGACTGCACAGAATATCAGCATGCTGAAGGTGATGAGCTTGGCTTCATTAAAATTATCAGGTAGTTTCCGGGCTAGGGCCGCTAACACAAAGCAAAAGACAGCCAGCAGGCCGATGTACCCGAGCACAGCCCAGAACCCAATAGATGAGCCTAATGCACACTCCAGGATGATTCTCTCCTTGTATGTGGTGAGGTTTTTTCTTGGAAAAGGAGGACTAAGAACCAACCAAAGAGTACATATTATAACTTGAATGAAGGTGAATGACACTACAGTCATCTTTTGCTGTGGAGGACTAAACCATTTCATAACATTACGACCTGGGAGTGTGGCTTTGAATGCCATTAACACAACTATTGTTTTTCCAAGAACACAAGAGATACAGAGGACGAAGGTGATCCCAAACGCTGTGTGGCGCAGCATGCAGGACCACTCAGAGGGTTCTCCAATGAAAGTCAATGAGCATAAGAAACAGAGAGTCAGAGAGAAGAGCAGCAGGAAGCTCAGCTCAGAGTTGTTGGCTCTGACAATCGGGGATGTTCTGTGACGGTGAAACACAGCCGCTGTTATGATGGCAAGACAGGCACCAGCAACTGAGAATGCAGCCAGGATGATTCCTAGGGCCTCGTTGAAGGAAAGAAACTCTACAGGCTTGGGGAGACAAGTGTCTCTCTTTGAATTCGGCCAAAATTCCTTGGGGCAAGGGAAACAATCAGGGGAATCTGAAAATAAAGAAAAAGAGGGCTTTTAGCAGTCATGCTCAATATTTGATGTTGTGCAGTAGATATGCATTCAGAGAAACAATACCTGTAGCGTTGCTAATCTCTCCTTCAGGACACGGTATACAATCATAACAGCAGATGGGTTTTCCTTTCTGCAACACCTTACGAGTTCCTGCAGGACAGCTGTCAGAGCACACTGACACAGGCACCTGGCACATAGATACAAACAAAGTCACACATATTCAGATGTGTTCCAAAGCTCTGAGGATTAAAGAGTATTTTCAAGTCTGTCTAAAAACATAACTTACATGTTAAAATAAGTATGTGTTTTTATCAATGCAACTGCTGGAGGAAAAACTTCACAGTTGTGTAATAAATTAGTTCTAATGTTCAGCAAAATGAGGCATCAGCAGTCTGGATTGGACAAAGCAATTAGGTATCTTCCAAAGAGTAATTTTGTTCAACAACCTGTTTTTTGTTACTTTACCCAGCAACAATTCTCCAGCAAAGATGAATTTTTGTTGAAACCATTAAGGGGGATTTCAGACTGAAAATGCTGTAACATTAGAACAGAAATATTTCCAGTATGTGTCCCTTTTATTGTACTTATTTATATTAATATTTTATTGTAAATATTGTGTATTTAAAATAAGAATGTGTTATAATATACATTTTGGGCTCTGTGTAGTTTTTTTCAATGTGTGACCCATGATTCATTACATTGAAATCATATTGGGGACGGATATCTTTACTGCCGTTATTTACAGGGGTAACAATTGCAGTGACCCAAAAAACGTGTTCACATATAACATTTCGTAAAATTTTAGTTTAAATTGAAATATATAATACATTTTGCTCCCTACTTGTGTGCTACCCTCCACCCAGGTGAGGTCCCTGTTGATGTGGAGTTCCTGGCCCACCGGCAGTGATGCATCGTAGTGCCCTACTGCCACCAACTCAATGCTGCCACTCTCAGTTTTTTGCCAGTTAACCAGCTCGTATGTGGCCACAGGATCCCCGTTGGCATCAAATGACACATCATAACCATTTTGGGAAAACTTAACTTTCTTCAACTGAGTGAGAACCTGTGAGGATGAAGTAGTGGAAGACGCAGTGGGAAAAAATTAGACAATGTTTTTAAAATGTAAATTGAGGTAGATGGAGAGGGGGGGAGGAAAGAAACAATTTATAACAAAATTTAAATTGTATTGAGTAAAATGCAGAGTATAGCAACAAAAAAAATGGACATTAGTGTTTTGACAATTGTTTTGACTGACCTGTTTGGACTCTATGCTGGTGAGTTTATCACACTGGGTGATAGCATATGATTCCTGACACACTGCATTATGAATGGCATGTGCTATTGCATAAACAGCCTTGTACACCATGTTAGTGATTCTGAGCTGAGATGTGTCAGTGTACGGGCTCTGGATCATCTCTATGTCTTCACTTCCATCACACACATTCTTGTCTGTGACTGCTGCTAAAAACACACAAAGACACAGGAAGGTTTGTTTTTGCCTTAACAATTATATAATTATTTCTCATGCATAATGTTCTCTTTTAGTTTTATTCTGAAAACCTCGCTTAGGGCCTCTTGTATAGAGCGTATTCACCCATGTGACCACACCGAGCTTTGGCGGCCATATTGGGGTCCATGCACAGCATTGTTTTGCTGTGTTTTATGCCGCTCTTCTTAAGAAATGGCCATTATATCCTGAAGGAGACACAATTTCAGTTCAAAATGGCGTATGTTGTGATTATTGTACTGTGCCTTATTGTTAGATGTGGGACTAATATTTCAGAATATGGGTTTATCAGCTCAACAAGACAGACTTGTACTTCAACTTGTCCAGCTTCTCAATTATGCATCTAACTTACTTCGGTTTCACTCGTGAATAAGCGTTAGGACTGTTCTCATGTGTTTCTGTTAATTCATCGGGTTGTGGGCACGTTTCCATTGACATGCTCTCATCAATAATCTCCTTTAGCTTTTTCGCTGGGTGAAAATCAATGTCCTTCACTTGCGCAAAGGGAACTGTGGATGGAAACTTGAGAGAAAGCCATGAAATGGCAACTCTGTCGGGCGACGTCTGCCTTTACTCTGTGATTCATTTCAAGGTAAAATAAAACACTGGCGACATGGGAACAGCACTCAGCACGACAGCCAAACAGTCACTGCTGGTCCCCCCTGAATGAGCACTGGAAGCGGCTTCATCCAGACACTTGTCCTGGAGCCGGAGACAGCTGTGTGAGGCTACGGAGAATAGTATGAACCCAGACACGGGGCGCTCGATGGTTCCGACATTTGTTTCATTTGTGATATTTACACAACAAGCATAACGCAGAAATATTTGTTAATGTCTCATGGTCGATAGCGGAAATGAAAACTGTTTTACAGAAATGTGACCAGGCTATGTGATGATGGTAACTCGGGGTAACGGGACTCAAGCCGCGCTGGCTTTCCACCGCAACTGGTTGCGAAAAAGCGAAAAACGAGTTAACCACATAACGTGTCAAGCGAGTAAAAATCCATTGCAAAATCCATTGCCTCACACTAGCAGTAGGCTAACTAGGTGGACCCCATGATGGCGCGATTGGGATGATGACGTCACGTGAATACGCTCTAAAGAGAGAGAGAGAGAGAGAGAGAGAAATAGAAATATATTATTCTAATTTACTTATACAACTTTTTTTTATTACACTTTAAATCACTTTTTTTGTTTCTTAATCTGTTTTTTCATAGCCCTACGGTTTTACCTTTTTTTTTAACCTTTTGTATATCAGTTCAAAAAGTATTTTTCTTGAATTGGGTACTGACTTGACCTGTTTAAATGTTAAACTAATAAATGATCTATTAATGCAAGTCAATATAACAATTTATTTAGACCAACATACATATTTTGCCACATTAATGCAGGATTGGTGTGTATCGATATATAGAAACAAAGTCACATATTCAGATGTGCTTCAAAATTCTGAGGATTAAAGAATATGTTCAAGTTTTTTTTTGAGCTGGGCCAGTGAACTTGTTAAAAACGTGTTAACGCAGTAATCCTTTAACAGTGTTAATCATTTTATTATGTACGTGCGCACACGCTCCTGTAGCCTTACTGACAGGCAGTGCTGACAACTTGCAGACTTAAGGCCTAACGTCAAAGCACGTATTGTTATGCAGTTTCAGTCCTCAGCGAGCAGCAGGCGCTGCCACAAGCTGCTCCGCTTCCCAAAGCTCTCACAGGCAGTGACTTGGAGCCTATGCAGGCTCCAAGTCTTGATTGAAAATGAATCGTGCAAAGCTCCTGACCTTGCGGTCTGATACACTTTGGCAGAGCACTTTAAGTCAGTATCACTTCTGGATCTTAGCTCTTCTCTCAAATAGGAGAACTTTCCACACCTGAGGAGGCATGCTAATAAGAGGTTCAGTGCACTTGTTCAAGCCAACACAGGCTGAACTTTTCTCACTGAGTAAGGAAAACTGAACTTGACTGGAAAACATCCAAAGCACTCATTGCTTTTGTATGAAGTTAATCAATTGCTGGTCTTTAACATACATCTTTAAGGTAAGCAAAAAACTGAACATGGACAAAACAAGGAGTGGGTTGTCCCTCACAGAGACCTTTACTACTGAAAACACTGTTTATGTTGTTCCCTGATAAAATACAAATGTTTCTTCTAAAACCTGCTCAGAAAAAAGAAAATAAACTGATTCATATACTATATGTGTATGTATGTTAACTTGCTGTTGCTCCAGAGTGGCTGTTATATTGTTCTGAAAACATTACTTAAAAAAAAAAAAGCGTACAATACACTAGTTTTTCTGCATTGTTGAATTTGGCGCATAATGCAATTAATTGCAGAAAAATCATGAGATTAATCAGTTACATTTTTTAACTTTGCCCATCCCTGAATATTTAAATATATACTGGATCTGATACATCCTAAAACAAAGACCAGAGGAGGGCTAAGCTCAGGCTAAAGCTAACGCCGCACCATCTGTCTTTACCCAGCATCTTCCTTTCCAATGTGCGATCTTTGGCGAACAAAATAGATGAGCTGCAGCTGTGGATCATCACTCAGTAAAGGATTATGGACTGCAACATCATGATCTTCACAGAAAAATGGTTCATCAGCGGCGTCTCGGATAGCGCCATGGAGCTAGCGGGTCGCTACATGCTCAGAGCAGATAGATCTGCAGTCGACTCCGGTAAGACCAAAGGCGGGGGACTGTGCATTTACATCAACAAAGCTTGGTGCACGGACATTGCTGTAATTGAGAGTCACAGCTTTGACAACCTGAAACATCTGATGGTTGAGTGCAGACCTTTCTATCTGCTCAGAGAATTCACATCTGCTGCAGCATATATCCCCCCAAATGCTAATGCTGCGCTTGCAATGAAAGAACTGCATGATGCCATTAGTAAACTACAGACTAAACACCCAGAGGCAGCCTTTACTGTTGCGGGTGACTTCAATCACTCCAACCTAAAGTCTCTAATGCCCAAATTACATCTACATGTCTCCTGACCTACTCGAGGAGACATGACCCTGGACCATGTTTACACCAACGTGGCTGAGGCCAACAGCGCCATTCCCCTCCCCCACCTAGGACAGTCGGACCATCTCTCTTTGTTCCTACTCCCCAGGTACACACCACTCATCAAATGTCAGAAACCATCAGAGAAATTAGTCAAAGGGTGGCCAAAAGGAGCAGAGTCTACACTGCAGCACTCCAGTCTGTGAGTTTTAACTCACAGACTGGAGTATGTTTGCCATTCAGGCCACCCTGGACTACCACACAGACATTGACTCTTATGCATCCTCTCTTCTGTATTACCTCAGCACTAACACCAATAATGTCCCCTTCCTCAAAGACATTACAACATTCCCAAATCAGAAGCCGTGGATGAGCAGAGAGGTCCGCCTACTACTGAAGGCATGCGACACCGCCTTCAGATCAGGTGATATACAAGCCTACAGCTCATCCAGAGCCAACCTGGAAAGGGGCGTCAAGAGGGCCAAGCAAAGCCACAAGCTAAGGACTAAAGAGTACTTTAACAACTCCGACCCCCAACGCATGTGTCAAGGCATCCAGGCCATTAGAGATTATTAACCCTCCAGCATTAAACACTATCATCCCCTCAAATCTAAATGCCAAACTAGTTGAGCTTGGCATTGACACCTCCCTCTGCAGCTGGATACTGGATTTCCTAACCAACAGACCCAAGTATGTTAGGTTAGGCAATCACACCTCCTCGACCATCACCCTGAACACTGGCTTTCCACAGGGCTGTGTACTGAGTCCTCTACTCTATTCCCTGTTTACCTACAACTGCATGCCTGTACATGGTTCCAACACCATCATCAAGTTTGCAGACGACACAACGATGGTGTGCCTCATCAACGACAACAACAACGATGAGTCGACCGACATGGAGGAGGTCCGGCACCTGGCTGCGTGGTGCGCCAACAACAACCTGACCCTGAACACCAGGAAAACCAAAGAACTCATCGTGGACTGCAGGAAGACAAAGTGCTACACACACTCCTGCATCTGTATCAATGAAACAGAGGTTGAGCATGTCCCCAGCTTAAGCTTCTTGGGTGTCCACATCTCAGAGGACCTCTCTTGGACCCTCAACAACTCAACCCTGGTCAAGAAGGCACATCAGAATCTGTTCTTCCTGAGGAAACTGAACAAGATCCATGTCTCCTCCGATACTGGTGAACTTCTACCGCTCGACTATCGAGAACACCCTGACAAACTGCATCACAGTTTGATCCGGCAACTGGTCTGTCTCAGGCCGGAAAGCTCTGCAGAGGGTGGTGAAAACCGCCCAACGCATCACCGGTACTCCACTCCCTGCCATTAACTCCATCCACCTCAAGCGTTTCCTGCAGAGAGCGCACCACATCGTCAGGGACCCCACTCACCCCAACCACGGACTGTTTACCTTCCTCCCCTCTGGGAGGCGCTACAGAAACCTCCGTTCCAGGACCAGCAGGCTCAGGAACAGTTTATTTCACTCAGCTGTCAACACCCTTAACTCTGCACCACGGTGACATCATTACACTGCAACTTAACTGCTAGTTTTGCTCTCTGGACAGATGCAAACTACATTTCGTTGCCACAGTACTTGTGCTATAAAGATGCATCTGAATCTACTAGTATAGCTATATTACGATAGTATATGTACTTATTTAGCGCTTTTCTAGTCTTCTGACCACTCAGAGCGCTTTAAAACTACATGACATCATTCACCCATTCACAACCATTCACACACTAATGGGAGGAGCCACCATGCAAGGTGCCACATTGGTATCGTCAACCATTCACACACATTCATACACCGTAGGCGCAGCTATGGGAGCAATTTTAGGGTTAAGTGTCTTGTTCAAAGACACATCGACATGGGCTAGCGGCGCCGGGATCACACCGCCAATCCTCTGATTGAAAGATGATCCCTGCTCACCACTGAGCCACAGTCGCCCTGCATGTAATGTATTTCACCTAATTTGGCCTAAATACTGTCTATATAGTGTGTGCTTGTGTTTAGCCCTTTAGTGTTGACATCTTCTCCAAGATTGCAGAGTGCCTCAACTTGACCTGAAAAATCTTTATTTCAAGTTAGATTATTCACAGAGACCTTATTTCCACTTCATGTCTTTGTTCAATACCAAAAGATTTCCCTTTAAATAGCTCGGAGATTGGCATGTTGATGCAGCTGTTTCTCCAGTCAGAGAGATTAACCCATCTAAGTGTTATGTTAAAGATCAGTCAAACTTTCTCACTTTTTCCCAGCCTGCAGTTGAATGCATCCTCCCAGAACTCAGTAAACACTGGAGTGGCAGCCACTTTAGAGGGAGAGAGATCCAGCAGGAAGTCTCTCAGACCTGGGATGACAGATCTCTCAATGCCAAATCCAACTGCTCCAGCACATAGATTGAACCTCAGCATGTCTGTGTCAGTTACCCAGGCCTCACTGCCGATCCACTGGCGAGGAGGAGAGGGCTTGAGCGATAGCTCTTCCAGCAGAATCCTCAAGTCTCCAGATATTATAAACGCCACAATCACCATAGCTGTTGACCTTGAGAGAAATAAAAGTGCATTGTATGAGTCAAATAATGCCATGTATTACAAAATAAATTGTGTATTTATATATGGAGATAATTTAAACAGTTTTTGGTCTCACTCAATTTGCCTCTAACGTGAGAAAATACTCTTCCATCTTATACTTTACAGAACATTATTAAGGACTTGTGTACATACGATCAGTGTGAACACAAGGAACAAAAGCACATAATTTGAGAATATAAAAACCTGCGGATAATATCGGCTACTCTCTGGATCCTGCTTCGTGGCTGGTACTTATTGAAAGATTCTGAATATTCCACACAGATTCCCTCTTTGTGTGCTGCGTCCAGGAAAGACGCCATGCCATTGTTTCCATAATCCGTATCCGATCGGATAGCACCTATCCAAGTCCAACCAAAGTGTTTGACCAGCTTTGCCAGCGCGTCAGCCTGGAACTGGTCACTTGGGATTGTTCTGAAGAAACTCGGGTACTGCTGCTTATCGGACAGGCATGCACAAGTGGCAAAGTAACTAACCTAAATGAACACAACAGTGTAATCATTGAACAGAAGGACACAAATTAGCACTGATGGTTAAACACATAGTTTCCAGAAACTCAAATATTTACTTGAGGAATGTTAAAGGGTCCGATGATGCGAGACATGCTGATGGATGGCGTGGACTCAGTCTCACCAACAATGGCCATCACCTTACCAGATTGTGAACAATTGTCGCCGGTGTAAAACATTGGGTCCAGGCCACTTGACAGCTGGAATGCCACCTGCACTGATACAGGCACAGAGGAACACGAGTCGTAGATCTGATAACCGAGTTTGATGCCCGGCAGCAACTCCGTGCTGTTGTTAATCTCCTCGATGGCGAAGATCATTGCACGTGAGTAGCGCAATTCACGGGTATCAATGCTGCAGACAGACACTTGTGTCACTGTTTAAACTATGGTCTACATCATAATGAGGGCAGGACATTCCACTCACTAATTTTAACAGAAATACATAATAGGAACAATTTCAAACCAAAATTCAAGACAGATATCAGTATAAAATGCACAGTATTCTTAATTCATGGATTAACAATAGTTGGATATTTTAAACCCTAATGTTAGTTTTCATATTGTTTTCAGCTTACATAAAAATAGCTAAAATTCTCTTATATATTGTTAACATAATACTTGTATATTGTATCATGTTTTTTTTCATAACCAATCATTAATGCATTCAAACTATATAAACATCCTCTTCGCCTCATCTTCCACTTACTAACCTCCCTGAGCATCTCAGTGGATCAGGCATGGTGGTGTAGTTATGCTTCATCGCGTGCATGGAGTAATGAATGGAGAAACTACCACCAATAACATAGTCACCATCCATTGAGAAAGCAGGTAGACGAGTGGTACCCTGGAGCTTACATTTCACAGATGAGGCCTCAGTGCTCACCCCAACACCAGTCCTGTCCTCTGTGAGCTCATTCCTTTGTTTCACACCATCCACAGAACCATTCAAGGCAAGAGCTGAGTTCAGCTCACACAAACCCAGAGACAGGATCAGGCCAATGAAGAGAGCTGAGATCTCCATCCTCAACTGTCCTCTTGTGGGCATTCTATGTATTTACTGGTTTATATAGATTTTCTGACTGAATCTTCCCTCCTACTGTACGTCAGCTTACTGTACGTCAGAGAGAGGATGCTCTTACCCTCTGGTGTTGATTAACTCTTATACAAGTCTTTTTGTGAGCTTTGTGTACATTATAATATGCATCAAGTGCCCATGTGTCTTTTCTCTTCTTTTCAAGTTACCATTGTAAACCTTGATATCTTCTAAATTAAGTCATATACCTTTTAAATGTCTAACAAATGTCCAACATTAATAAATTGTTTGTTTGGTTATATTGCATAATAAATAATGCCAACACAGAAATGTGAATGAAGAAGCACTAAGTTAAGACAAAAAAATACATTATATTGTCAGTTTTCCTTTTATGTTTTCAGGCCGTGATGAAAGATTATTTTTTAAATAGGACAAGAAAAAATTAAAAGTACTTACATACAATTAGATTACATTTAATATAATATATAATGTAAAAAACTGAATATTTTGTGAAACAAGATGATGACTGAATGTGCACATCATGAACTATGTACTAAATGTTGCTGTTGGAGCCATAATATAGTTTTTTTTGTCTTTATTATATCCTCACTGAAAACACAGAGTACATACATGCAGTTCTGACATTGAACACAGATTGGAGCACTAACTCATGAAATGCACGCAGAGCTACAGGTGATGAGAATCAGGTGTGTTGAACAGTTCTTTAATTACGTTACGTGTTGGAGGGAGAGCATGGCTGGCGTGCTTAGATTGTGAATATAATGAATTAAAACAAATATTTAATAAGCAAAATGCTGCTATTTACATTTTGCCAGTGAGCATGAATGTCAAACTACCAACCAAACATTGGTTTATTTTTAGACAAGAGCACACATGTGAAATATGGTTTCCCTCTTTGCCCACTGTGGTTTCGGTGTTTCGGGTCTTTGTTTTCTTCAAACTATATGTTTTAAGATTGACTTTTGTTCATTACATTTTTCTTGGTGTTTTTCTCTGGCTTAAACAATATGATGAAACACTTTGGAGCAAATATACACAATATGAGTCCAAAACTGGAGGCAAGAATGGCAAATATCTCCACAGCCACAGTAAATTTCCCAGGAGAACTGACATATGCTGGGATGAAGGTGACCCAGACTGCACAGAATATCAGCATGCTGAAGGTGATGAGCTTGGCTTCATTAAAATTATCAGGTAGTTTCCGGGCTAGGACCGCCAACATAAAGCAAAAGACAGCCAGCAGGCCGATGTACCCGAGCACAGCCCAGAACCCAATAGATGAGCCTAATGCACACTCCAGGATGATTCTCTCCTTGTATGTGGTGAGGTTTTTCATTGGAAAAGGAGGACTAAGAACCAACCAAAGAGTACATATTATAACTTGAATGAAGGTGAAAGACACTACAGTCATCCTTTGCTGTGGAGGACCAAACCATTTCATAACATTACGACCTGGGAGAGTGGCTTTAAATGCCATTAACACAACTATTGTTTTTCCAAGAACACAAGAGATACAGAGGACGAAGGTGATCCCAAATGCTGTGTGGCGCAGCATGCAGGACCACTCAGAGGGTTTTCCAATGAAAGTCAATGGGCATAAGAAACAGAGAGTCAGAGAGAAGAGCAGCAGGAAGCTCAGCTCAGAGTTGTTGGCTCTGACAATCGGGGATGTTCTGTGACGGTGAAACACAGCCGCTGTTATGATGGCAAGACAGGCACCACCAACTGAGAATGCAGCCAGGGTGATTCCTAGGGCCTCGTTGAAGGAAAGAAACTCTACAGGCTTGGGGAGACAAGTGTCTCTCTTTGCATTCGGCCAAAATTCCTTGGGGCAAGGGAAACAATCAGGGGAATCTGAAATAATACAATAAAAGAGGTATTTTAGAAGTCATGCTCAATATTTGATGTTGTGCAGTAGATATGCATTCAGAGAAACAATACCTGTTGCGTTGCTAATCTCTCCTTCAGGACACGGTATACAATCATAACAGCAGATGGGTTTTCCTTTCTGCAGCACCTTACGAGTTCCTGCAGGACAGCTGTCAGAGCACACTGACACAGGCACCTGGCACATAGATACAAACAAAGTCAAACATATTTAGATGTGCTTCAAAGCTCTGAGGATTAAAGAATATGTTTAAGTTATTTTCAAGTCTGTCTAATAACATAACTCTCATGTTAAAATAAGTATGTGTGATTAGTCAATGCAAATACTGGTGAAAAAAATCTACAGTTGTGTAAAAAAATAGTTCTTATGTTTAGCAAAATGAGGCCTCAGCAGTCTGGATTGGACAAAGCAAGCAGTTGTCTTCCAAAGAGTATTTTTCTTCGACAACCTGTTTTTTGTTACCTTTCCCAGTAAAAATTTTCCAGCAAAGATTCATTTTTGTTGAAACCATTAAGTGAGATTTCAGACTGAAAATGCTGTAACATTAGAACAGAAATATTCTCAGTATGTGTCCCTGTTATTGAACTGGAGGAACCGATCCAAAGACACATATCACCAAATTTGAAATTAGAATGTGTTATAATATACACTTTGGGCTCTGTGTAGTTATTTCAATGTGTGACCCATGATTCATTACATTGAAATCAGATTCTGGGCAGATATCTTTACTGCCTTTATTTACATGGGTAATAATTGCAGTGATCAAGAAAATGTGTTCACATGTAACGTTTAATATAATTTAAGTTTAACTTGTTTAAATTAAAATATGCAATACATTTTGCTCCTTACTTCTGTACCACCCTCCACCCAGGTGAGGTTCCTGTCTATACGGAGTTCCTGGCCCACCGGCAGTGATGCATCGTAGTGCCCTACTGCCACCAACTCAATGCTGCCACTCTCAGTTTTTTGCCAGTTAACCAGCTCGTATGTGGCCACAGGATCCCCGTTGGCATCAAATGACACATCATAACCATTTTGGGAAAACTTAACTTTCTTCAGCTGCGTGAGAACCTGCAAGGATGAAGTAGTGGAAGAGGGAGAGGGGAAGGAAAGAAACAATGTATCATAACATTTATATTTTCATTGGTGTTATAACATTGGTTTTGACTGACCTGTTTGGACTCTATGCTGGTGAGTTTATCACACTGGGTGATAGCATACGATTCCTGACACACTGCATTATGAATGGCATGTGCTATTGCATAAACAGCCTTGTACACCATGTTAGTGATCCTGAGCTGAGATGTGTCAGTGTACGGGCTCTGGATCGTCTCTATGTCTTCACTTCCATCACACACATTCTTGTCTGTGACTGCTGCTAAAAACACACAAAGAGACACAGGCAGGTGTTTTTAGCCTTGACAATTATAGTTTCTCTTTTTTCAAACCTAGTTTAGAGCCTTTTGTAGAAAGAGAGAGAGAGAGAGAGAGAGAGAGAGAGAGAGGGCGAGATAGATTATTCTAATTAACTTATAAAACTTTCTTTCCATTACAATTCAAATCACATTTTTGCTTCTTAGTCAGTTTTTTTCTTGGCTTTACGGTTTTACTTTTTTTTTTTTTTTTAACCTTTTGTATATATGTTAAAAAAAAGTATTTTTCTTGAATTGGATACTGACTTAACCTGTTTAAATGTCAAACTAATGAATGATCTATTATTTTTTTAGACCAACATACATATTTTGCCACATTAATGCAGGATTGTTGTGTATCCATATATTCAAACAAAGTCACATATTCAGATGTGCTTCAAAATTCTGAGGATTAAAGAATATTTTCAAGTTTTTTTAGGGCTGGGCCAGTTAACTTGTTAAAAACGTGTTAACGCAGTAATCCTTACTGAACACACTGTTTATGTTGTTCTCTGTTGAAATACAAATGTTTCTTTTGGTACCTGCTCAGAAAAAAAAAAGAAAACTGAGACATGTATTATACGTGTATGTATGCATATTTACTTGCTGTTGCTCTAGAGTGTCTGTTATATTGTTCTGATAACATTACTTTTAAATAAAAGCCTGCAATACACTATTTTTTACTGCATTGTTGAATTTGGCGCATAATGCAATTAATTGCAAAAAAATCATGAGATTAATCAGTTACATTTTTTAACTTTGCCCATCCCTAATATTTAAACATATACTGGATCTGATACATCCTAAAAAAAAAAAAAACCTTGACAAGATGGCGTGCACAACGTGAGGCTTTGTGTCTCTCTGGACTTGCAAAACAGTAGTTATCTGCCTATTTGTCTTAATCCTATTCAAATAGTAAAGTCATGCAAACACCTTCTACAGCTGACAACAACTTCTAGACATCCATTCCCAAAACTTAGTCCACTATATCGGGCCCGCAGGCGGCGCTGAGATCGTAAACAAAGGCGGGGTGCAAGAGGAGGGCTAAGGGCTAAGCTAAAGCCTAGTTCATGCTTCTGCGTCACGTTGACGCCGTACCTACGCCGTCGACGTGACGCCTCGTTGAGCATTCAAAGTTCTGCGTCAAGGGACCGCGGTGCTCTGCAATTCACGGCCATGCCACCAGGTGCGTGTGGCTGTGTGGTTCCAGGGATTTTAGAGTCGGAGCTCATCAAAATTGAAGAGCAAATGCTTATATTGCAAATGTTGAAGCGTAGGCGACAGAGAAGACGTTTGTGGAGGTGGTCTGTACGACCACTAAAAAAAAAGCAACTGCCGGAAGTTATGTCGACGCGACACGTAGTTAGGATTTTGGGGAGGTGCACGTCAGGCTACGGCGTAGTGGTCTGCGTCGACAGCGCAGCAACGGCGTAGGTATGCCGTTGACCTGACGCAGAAGCATAAACTAGGCTTAAGGCTAAGGCTAACGCCGCATCGGCTGTCTTTACCTAGCATCTTCCTTGCCAATATGCGATCTCTGGCAAACAAAATGGATGAGCTGCAGCTGTGGATTATCACTCAGTAAAGGATTATGGACTGCAACATAATGATCTTCACGAAAACATGGCTCAACAGCGGCGTCTCGGATAGCGCCATTGAGCTAGCGGAGCGCTACCAATAACCAAAGGCGGGGGACTGTGCATTTATATCAACAAAGCTTGGTGCACGGCCATTGCTTTAATCTAGAGTCACAGCTTTGACAACCTGAAACATCTGATGGTTAAGTGCAGACCTTTCTATCTTCCCAGAGAATTCACATCTGCTGTTGTGATTTCAGTAAATATAACCTGCATGCTAAGGCTGCGCTTGCAATGAAAGAACTGCATGCTGCCATTAGTAAACTACAGACTAAACACCCAAAGGCAGCCTTTATTGATGCAGATGACTTCAATTACTCCAACCTGATGTCTGTACTGCCCAAATTTCATCTACATGTCTCCTGCCCCACTAGAGGAGACAAGACCCTGGACCATGTTTACACCAACATGGCTGAGGCCAACAGCGCCATTCCCCTCGCCCACCTGGGACAGTCGGACCATCTCTCTTTGTTCCTACCCCCCAGGTACCTCCCTCATCAAATGTCAGAAACCATCAGAGAAATTAGTCAAAGGGTGGCCAAAAGGAGCAGAGTCTACACTGCAGCACTGGTTTCAACTCACAGACTAGAGTATGTTTGCCATTCAGGCCACCCTGGACTACAACACAGACATTGACTCTTATGCATCCTCCGTTCTGTATTACATCAGCACTAACACCAATAATGTCACCTTCCTCAAAGACATTACAACATTCCCAAATCAGAAGCCGTGGATGAGCAGAGAGGTCCGCCTACTACTGAAGGCATGCGACACTGCCTTCAGATCAGGTGATGTACAAGCCTACAGCTCATCCAGAGCCAACCTGGAGAGGGGCGTCAAGAGGGCCAAGCACAGCCACAAGCTCAGGACTAAAGAGTACTTTAACAACTCCGACCCCCAACGCATGTGTCAAGGCATCCAGGCCATTACAGAGTATTAACCCCTTCAGCATTTGACACTATCATCCCCTCAAAACTAAATGCCAAACTAGGTGAGCTTGGCATTGACACCTCCCTCTGCAGCTGGATACTGGATTTCCTAACCAACAGACTCCAGTATGTTAGGTTAGGCAATCACACCTCCTTGACCCTCACCCTGAACACTGGCTTTCCACAGGGCTGTGTACTGAGTCCTCTCCTCTATTTCGTGTTCACCTACAACTGCATGCCTGTACATGGTTCCAACACCATCATCAAGTTTGCAGACGACACAACGATGGTGGGCCTCATCAACAACAACGATAAGTCGACCGACAGGGAGGAGGTCCGGCACCTGGCTGCGTGGTGCGCCAACAACAACCTGACCCTTCACATGTCTCCTCTGATACTGGTGAACTTTTACCGCTCCACCATCAAGAGCATCCTGACAAACTGCATCACAGTTTGGTATGGCAACTGGTCTGCCTCAGGCCGGAAAGCTCTGCAGAGGGTGGTGAAAACCGCCCAACGCATCACCGGTGCTCCACTCCCTGCCATTAACTCCATCCACCTCAAGCGTTACCTGCAGAGAGCGCACCACATCGTCATGGACCCCACTCACCCCAACCATGGACTGTTTGCCCTCCTCGCCTCTTGGAGGCGCTATAGAAACCTCCGTTCCAGAACCTGCAGGCTCAGGAACAGTTTCCTTCACTCAGTTGTCAACACCCTTAACTCTGCACCACGGTGACATCATTACACTGCACTGCACCTTAACTGCTTCTTTTGCACTCCGGACAGATGCAAACTCCATTTCATTGCCACAGTACTTGTGCTATGTGCAATAACAATAAAGATGAATCTGATCTGAATCTACTAGTAAGTACAATTTGTTGTAATGTAAATGGACGTGTACTTGTATAGCGCTTTTCTAGTCTTCCGACCACTCAAAGCGCTTTAACACTACATGACAACATTCACACACTGATGGGAGGAGCCACCATGCAAGGTGCCACATCAGTATCGTCAACCATTCATACACATTCATACACCGTAGGCGCAGCTACGGGAGCAATTTTAGGGTTAAGTGTCTTGTTCAAAGACACATCGACATGGGCTAGCGGTCGCCCTGCATGCAATGTATTTCATCCAAGGGGCCTAAATACTGTCTATATAGTGTGTGCTTGTGTTTAGGGCTTTAGTGTTGACATCTTCTCCAAGATAGCAGAGTGCCTCAACTTGACCTGAGAAATCTTTATTTCAAGTTAGATTATTGACAGAGACCTTACTTCCACTACATGTCTTTGTTTAATAACAAAAGATTTTTCTTTAAATCACTTGGAGATTGGCATGTTGATGCAGCTGCTTCTCCAGTCAGGGAGAGATTAACCCATCTAAGTGTTATGTTAAAGATCAGCCAAACCTTCTCACTTTTTCCCAGCCTGCAGTTGAATGCATCCTCCCAAAACTCAGTAAACACTGGAGAGGCAGCCACTTTAGCGGGAGAGAGATCCAGCAGGAAGTCTCTCAGACCTGGGATGACAGATCGCTCAATGCCAAATCCAACTGCTCCAGCACATACACTGAACCTCAGCATGTCTGGGTTAGTTACCCAGCCCTCACTGCCGATCCACTGACGAGGAGGAGAGGGCTTGAGCGACAGCTCTTCCAGCAGAATCATCAAGTCTCCAGGGGATATAAACGCAACAATAACAATAGCTGTTGACCTGGAGAGAAATAATAGTGCATTGTATGAGTCAAATAATGACATATATTACAAAATAAATTGTGTATTTATATATGGAGATAATTTAAACACTTTTTGGTCTCACTCAATTTGCCTCTAATGTAAGAAAATACTCTTCTATCTTATACTTTACAGAACAATGTTATAGACTTGTGTACATACGTTTAGTGTGAACACAAGGAACAAAAGCAAATAATTAGAGAATATAAAAACCTGCGGATAACGTCGGCTACTCTCTGGATCCTGCTTCGTGGGTGGGTCCAATAGAAAGATTCTGAATATTCCACACAGATCCCCTCTTTGTGTGCTGCGTCCAGGAAAGACGCCATGCCATTGTTTCCATAATCTGAATCCGACCGGATAGCACCTATCCAAGTCCAACCAAAGTGTTTTACCAGCTTTGCCAGCGCGTCAGCCTGGAACTGGTCACTTGGGATTGTTCTGAAGAAACTCGGGTACTGCTGCTTATCGGACAGGCATGCACAAGTGGCAAAGTAACTAACCTAAATGAATACAACAGTGTAATTATTGAAGAGGATAGACATAAAATACCATTGATGTGTTAAACCCTTTGGTTTCAGAAACTCAAAATATTTACTTGAGGAATGTTAAAGGGTCCGATGATACGAGACATGCTGATGGATGGCGTGGACTCAGTCTCACCAACAACAGCCATCACCTTACCAGATTGTGAACAATTGTCGCCGGTGTAAAACATTGGGTCCAGGCCGCTTGACAGCTGGAATGCCACCTGCACTGATACAGGCACAGAGGAACACGAGTCGTAGATCTGATAACCGAGTTTGATCCCTGGCAGCAGCTCCGTGCTGTTGTTAATCTCCTCGATGGCGAAGATCATTGCACGTGAGAAGCGCAGTTCACGGGTATCAATGCTGCACAAAGACACTTGTGTCACTGTTTAAAATATGGTCAACATAGTGATGAGGACAGGACATTCCACTAATTTTAACAGAAATACATAATAGGAACAATTTCAAACCAAAATTCAAGACAGATATCAGAACAAAATGCACAATAATCTTAATTCATGGATTAACAATAGTTGGATATTTTAGTTTTTTTAGTTTCATATTGTTTTCAGCTGACATGAAAATAGCTAAAATTCTCTCATACATTTTTAACATAATGCTTGCATATTATATCATGTTTTTTCATAATCAATCATTAATGCATTTAAACTATATAAACATCCACTTTGCCCCAACATCTTCCTCTTACTAACCTCCCTGAGCATCTTAGTGGATCAGGCATGGTGGTGTAGTTATGCTTCATCGCGTGCATGGAGTAATGAATGGAGAAACTACCACCAATAACATAGTCACCATCCATTGAGAAAGCAGGTAGACGAGTGGTACCCTGGAGCTTACATTTCACAGATGAGGCCTCAGTGCTCACCCCAACACCAGTCCTGTCCTCTGTGAGCTCATTCCTTTGTTTCACACCATCCACAGAACCATTCAAGGCAAGAGCTGAGTTCAGCTCACACAAACCCAGAGACAGGATCAGGCCAATGAAGAGAGCTGAGATCTCCATCCTCAACTGTCCTCTTGTGGGCATTCTGTGTATTTACTGGTCTATATAGATTTTCTGACTGAAGCTTCCCTCCTACTGTACGTCAGCTTACTGTACGTCAGAGAGAGGATGCTCTTACCCTCTGGTGTTGATTAACTCTTATACAAGTCTTTTTGTGAGCTTTGTGTACATTATAATATGCATCAAGTGCCCATGTGTCTTTTCTCTTCTTTTCAAGTTACCATTGTAAACCTTGATATCTTCTAAATTAAGTCATATACCTTTTAAATGTCTAACAAATGTCCAACATTAATAAATTGTTTGTTTGGTTATATTGCATAATAAATAATGCCAACACAGAAATGTGAATGAAGAAGCACTAAGTTAAGACGAAAAAATACATAATATTGTCAGTTTTCCTTTTATGTTTTCAGGCAGTGATGAAAGATTATTTTTTAAATAGGACAAGAAAAAATTAAAAGTACTTACATAAAATTAGATTACATTTAATATAATATATAATGTAAAAAACTGAATATTTTGTGAAACAAGATGATGACTGAATGTGCACATCATGAACTATATACTAAATGTTGCTGTTGGAGCCATAATATATATTTTTTTTGTTTTTATTATATCCTCACTGAAAACACAGAGTATATACATGCAGTTCTGACATTGAACACAGATTGGAGCACTAACTCATGAAATGCACGCAGAGCTACAGGTGATGAGAATCAGGTGTGTTGAACAGTTCTTTAATTACGTTACGTGTTGGAGGGAGAGCATGGCTGGCGTGCTTAGATTGTGAATATAATGAATTAAAACAAATATTCAATAAGCAAAATGCTGCTATCTACATTTTGCCAGTGAGCATGAATGTCAAACTACCAACCAAACATTGGTTTATTTTTAGCCAATAGCACACATGTGAAACATGGGCCCTATTCCACGTACGTGGTTTACTGATATAGCTGGATAACTTCCAGGATAAGATGACGTAGATCTGGATTTTCGGTTCCACGAAGCCAGTTTAGATCAGTCACCATAGCAACACATCAAAATCGCCTAACCTGGTCGGGAGCAGGTTTAGTGAAAGTTCACTGGATAAGTTGGCCACTCTCACCGGACAAAACGCAGCTCTCTTCCTCATTAATGAAGGAGCGATATTAGTTTTATATTAGTTTTATAGGGAGAGTTCTTCCAGATCGCCAAGATCCGTTCTCGCATCATGATGACGTCATATGAGCGCTGTCGATTCTGCCGACAAGGACTCATTTATTTACGAGACTTTCTGGAGCCGTACATTGAACACCGGCGCAGCCGAGCGCTGTCCGTCTCACATACTGTACACAATACATACTGTACATGCAGACTGGATCACAGAAGGATAGTGTAAAAAAAAAAAAAGAGCGCAAGGCTCAGCTCGCTTTTTTGCGAGTGGTACACGTTTGTATTCGCGATGCGGAGAACATGGTGAAAGCCACTGCATGCCGTGCTGTTCATAACGTTTATTTAGCGCTTTAGAAACTTATAAATGTGTTGAAAGCACTCATACTTATATGATAGTCATTAGTACACGATGCATATCATTACTGTAGAACACGATAAAGGTGAACTCAAGAAAACAATCCTTATCACTGCTTCAACTGATTGAATTTCTAATTATGAATAATACATACATACTGATCCGCCCATACAAATATTCAAACTCCTAGTTATATGGTAATCTGAACACACATAGGTTACATGAATATACACATAGTTCATGATACATACGTGCATACAGTACATATATCCTCATAAGTATATATTAATTCGTATACTACTACCAGCAGGCACATTTAAATAAATATAATCTGAATGAATTGGGTGATGAGGCACTTAAAATTAGCAGATACATTTTATTTTGTTTGACACATTTACTTGTCTGATATTTCTGCACTGACTCGTCTTACGCTGCATTCACAACAGGAAGTGTTGCGAATATTCGCTACGCTTGAATTTGACTGCACCATTAGATTTTGTCATGATTATGGACTTAAATTCATCATATGTAGTCTTGATCAACTTCTGCTCATCTGCAGAGAAACGAGACAGTCATTCTTTGAGTTTATAAGTCTTTTTAGAAAGACAACATTATGAATTTGGCGTTTGACTTTTCTCCCTTCTGAAGAGGAGAGGGCACGCACAGTTATCCTGTGAACTGACGTCTGGTTAGAATAAACGAGACCGTTTGTGGACGGATCCACCTTTGTGGAACCGACATATCCTGTAGTCAATCATCTCGTTAGGTTAAGCTGGATAATAGGACTTTTGATCGGATTTGTTGAACTACGTACGTGGAATAGGACCATGGTTTCCCTCTTTACCCACTGTGGTTTCTGTGTTTGTTTTAGAAGTCCCTTCAATTGTCGTCTTTGTTTTCTTCAAACTATATGTTTTAAGATTGACTTTTGTTCATCAAATGTTTCTTGGTGTTTTTCTCTGGCTTAAACAATATGATGAAACACTTTGGAGCAAATATACACAATATGAGTCCAAAACTTGAGGCAAGAATTGCAAATATCTCCACAGCCACAGTAAATTTCCCAGGAGAACTGACATATGCTGGGATGAAGGTGACCCAGACTGCACAGAATATCAGCATGCTGAAGGTGATAAGCTTGGCTTCATTAAAATTATCAGGTAGTTTCCGGGCTAGGACCGCTAACACAAAGCAAAAGACAGCCAGCAGGCCGATGTACCCGAGCACAACCCAGAACCCAACAGATGAGCCTAATGCACACTCCAGGATGATTCTCTCCTTGTATGTGGTGAGGTTTTTCCTTGGAAAAGGAGGACTAAGAACCAACCAAAGAGTACATATTATAACTTGAATGAAGGTGAAAGACACTACAGTCATCCTTTGTTGTGGAGGACCAAACCATTTCATAACATTACGACCTGGGAGAGTGGCTTTGAATGCCATTAACACAACTATTGTTTTTCCAAGAACACAAGAGATACAGAGGACGAAGGTGATCCCAAACGCTGTGTGGCGCAGCATGCAGGACCACTCAGAGGGTTTTCCTATGAAAGTCAATGGGCATAAGAAACAGAGAGTCAGAGAGAAGAGCAGCAGGAAGCTCAGCTCAGAGTTGTTGGCTCTGACAATCGGGGATGTTCTGTGATGGTGAAACACAGCCGCTGTTATGATGGCAAGACAGGCACCACCAACTGAGAATGCAGCCAGGGTGATTCCTAGGGCCTCATTGAAGGAAAGAAACTCTACAGGCTTGGGGAGACAAGTGTTTCTCTTTGCATTAGGCCAAAATTCCTTGGGGCAAGTGAAACAATTAGGGGACTCTGAAAAAATACAACAAAAGAGGGTTTAGCAGTCATACTCAATATTTGATGTTATGCAGTAGATATGCATTCAAAGAAACAATACCTGTTGCGTTGCTAATCTCTCCTTCAGGACATGGTATACAATCATAACAGCAGATGGGTTTTCCTTTCTGCAACACCTTACGAGTTCCTGCAGGACAGCTGACAGAGCACACTGACACAGGCACCTGGCACATAGATACAAACAAAGTCAAACATATTCAGATGTGCTTCAAAACTCTGAGGATTAAAGAATATGTTTAAGTTATTTTCAAGTCAGTCTAAAAACATAACTCTCATGTTAAAATAAGTATGTGTGTTTTTGTCAATGCAACTGCTGGAGGAAAAACTTCACAGTTGTGTCATAAAATTATTTCTAATGTTTAGCAAAACTAGGCCTTAGCAGTCTGGATTGGACAAAGCAAGCAGGTATTTCCCAAAGAGTAATTTCATTTTGCTCCTTACTTCTGTGCTACCCTCCACCCAGGTGAGGTCCCTGTTGATGTGGAGTTCCTGGCCCACCGGCAGTGATGCATCGTAGTGCCCTACTGCCACCATCTCAATGCTGCCACTCTCAGTTTTTTGCCAGTTAACCAGCTCGTATGTGGCCACAGGATCCCCGTTGGCATCAAATGACACATCATAACCATTTTGGGAAAACTTAACTTTCTTCAGCTGCGTGAGAACCTGCAAGGATGAAGTAGTGGAAGAGGGAGAGGGGAAGGAAAGAAACAATGTATAATAACATTTATATTTTCATTGGTGTTTTGACATATTTGTTTTGACTGACCTGTTTGGACTCTATGCTGGTGAGTTTATCACAGTGGGTGATAGCATATGATTCCTGACACATTGCATTATGAATGGCATGTGCTATTGCATAAACAGCTTTGTACACCATGTTAGTGATTCTGAGCTGAGATGTGTCAGTGTACGGGCTCTGGATCATCTCTATGTCTTCACTTCCATCACACACATTCTTGTCCGTGCCTGCTGCTAAAAACAAAAGAGAGGACACATGAAGACACTGGTAGTTGTTTTAGCCTTGACCATCCATCCATCCAACCATTTTCCGCCCCTTATCTGGTGTCGGGTCGCGGTGGCAGCACACCCAGCAGACCGACCCAGGCTTCCCTCTCACCCGCAACATTTTCTAGCTCATTCTGGGGGACCCCGAGGCGTTCCCAGGCCAGCCGGGAGATATAATCCCTCCAGCGTGCCCTGGGTCTTCCCCGGGGCCTCTTCCCAGTTGGACGTGCCTGGACAACCTCTAATCGGAGGCGTCCAGGAGGCATACGGATTAGATGCCCGAACCACCTCAGCTGACTCCTTTCGATACAGACAAGTAGCGGTTCGACTCCAAGCTCCCTCCTGATGTCCGAGCTCCTTTCCCGATCTCTAAGGCTGAGCCCAGCCACCCTACGAAGGAAGCTCATTTCGGACGCTTGTATCTGCAACCTCGTTCTTTTGGTCACGACCCAGAGTTCGTGATCATAGGTGAGGGTTGGAACGTAGACCGAACAGTAAATGGAGAGCTTCGCCTTCCGACTCAGCTCCCTTATCACCAAGACGGACCGGTACAGCGCCTGTTTTACTGCTGCAGCCGCATTGATCCGCCTGTCGATCTCCCGCTCCACCTTACCCTCACTCGTGAACAAGACCCCGAGATACTTGAACTCCTTCGCTTGGGGCAGGCATGTTGTCCCCACCTGAAGGGAGCAATCCACCGGTTTCCGGCAGAGAACCATGGCCCCAAATTTGGAGGCGCTAACTCTCATTCCTGCCGCTTAATACTCGGCTGCAAAATGCCCAAGCGAATGCTGGAGGTCACGGTCCGAGGAGGCAAACAGGACCACATCATCTGCAAACAGCAGAGAGGCGATCCCGAGGCCCCCAAACCGGATTTCCTCCGCCCCCGGCTGCGCCTAGAAATCCTGTCCATGAAAGTCACAAACAGGACCAGTGATAAAGGGCAGCCCTGGCGGAGGCCAACACCCACCGGGAACGTGTCTGACTTACTACCGAGGATACGAACGCAACTCCTACTACAGGCGTACAGACACCGGATAACCCGTGCCAACGGGTCCGGCACCCCATACTCCTGCAGCACCCCCCACAAAAATCCCCGAGGGACCCGGTCGAAAGCCTTCTCCAAGTGCACAAAGCACATGTAGACTCCTTGGGCAAACTCCCATGACCCCTCCAGTAGCCTTGCAAGGGTAAAGAGCTGGCCCACTGTTCCACGACCGAGATGGAATCTGCACTGCTCTTCCTGAATCCGAGGTTCGACAAGCGGTCGGAGCCTCCTTTCCAGCACCCTGGCATAAGCTTTTCCCGGGAGGCTGAGCAGTGTGATACCACGATAGTTCGAGCACACTCTCCGGTCCCCCTTCTTGAAGATGGGAACCACCACCCCGGTCTGCCAGTCCATGGGCACTGTTCCCGACCCCCATGCGACACTGAAAAGGTAGTGATGGCGAGATGAAGCTTCTTGAAGCTTTGAGGCTTTCCATCCAATTAGTTCACTCATGGGTAAGATGTAATGACAGGCGGGACTTGAGCCGTCCGGGAGCGCGTATTTGTCGTCGTCACCGTCGTCTCTCTCTGATGTATTGTGACTTTGGTTCAGTGGTTCGACACCCGTCTTTCAGTAGGAGTGTTGGTGGTTCGAGCCCGGGATCCGCAAGTCCATCATAATGTGTCCTTGAGCGAGACACTTAATCCAGAGTTACGGTGTATGTAGCTTAAATATAAGTTGCTTTTTATGAAAGCTTCAGCTAAATGTAATGTTACTCAAGGTGCAACGTTATATATTTTTTTAATAAAAATATAACTTTCCCACAGTGCTGGGCTTTTTGAGACAAGTTCACTTGCTTTATAAAATACCTTTCACAGGCACAGATGAAGCTGGTTACAGAGAGGAAGGGGGGAAATCTATTGAGTTTCGCTGCCTCTTATATTTCGAATCCCACGGCAAACCAACAAACTGTTTTCTGAATCAGTCACATGGTGCCGTTCGCGAGGCTTCGAACGTCACCACATACGTCATCGACACAAGCCCAACCGCCCAACGTATCACCGGTACTCAACTCCCTGCCATTAACTCCATCCATCTCAAGCGTTAACTGCAGAGAGCACACCGCATCGTCAGGGACCCCACTCACCACAACCACGGACTGTTTGCCCTCCTCGCCTCTGGGAGGCGCTACAGAAACCTCCGTTCCAGTACCAGCAGGCTCAGGAACAAATTATTTCACTCAGCTGTCAACACCCTTAACTCTGCACCACGGTGACATCATTACACCACACTGCACCTTAATCGCTACTTTTGCTCTCTGGACAGATGCAAACTACATTTCATTGCCACAGTACTTGTGCTATAAAGATGCATCTGAATCTACTAGTATAGCTATATTACTATAATATATGTACTTATATAATGCTTTTCTAGTCTTCCGACCACTCAGAGCGCTTTAACATTACATTACATCATTCACCCATTCACACCCATTCACACACTAATGGGAGGAACCACCATGCAAGGTGCCACATCGGTATCATCAACCATTCATACACATTCATACACCGTAGGCGCAGCTATGGGAGCAATTTTAGGGTTAAGTGTCTTGTTCAAAGACACATCGACATGGGCTAGTGGCGCTGGGATCACACCGCCAATCCTCTGATTGAAAGACGATCCCTGCTCACCACTGAGCCACAGTCGCCCTGCATGTAATGTATTTCACCCAAGGGGCCTAAATACTGTCTATATAGTGTGTGCTTGTGTTTAGCCCTTTAGTGTTGACATCTTCTCCAAGATAGCAGAGTGCCTCAACTTGACCTGAAAAATCTTTATTTCAAGTTAGATTATTCACAGAGATCTTATTTCCACTTCATGTCTTTGTTCAATACCAAAAGATTTCCCTTTAAATAGCTCGGAGATTGGCATGTTGATGCAGCTGTTTCTCCAGTCAGAGAGAATAACCCATCTAAGTGTTATGTTAAAGATCAGTCAAACTTTCTCACTTTTTCCCAGGCTGCAGTTGAATGCATCCTCCCAGAACTCAGTAAACACTGGAGAGGCAGCCACTTTAGAGGGAGAGAGATCCAGCAGGAAGTCTCTCAGACCTGGGATGACAGATCGCTCAATGCCAAATCCAACTGCTCCAGCACATAGACTGAACCTCAGCATGTCTGTGTCAGTTACCCAGGACTCACTGCCTATCCACTGGCGAGGAGGAGAGGGCTTGAGCGACAGCTCTTCCAGCAGAATCCTCATGTCTCCAGGGGATGTAAAAGCAACAATAACCATGGCTGTTGACCTTGAGAGAAATCAAAGTGCATTGTATAAGTCAAATAATGACATATATTACAAAATAAATTGTGTATTTATATATGGAGATAATTTCAACAGTTTTTGGTCTCACTCAATTTGCCTCTAACGTGAGAAAATACTCTTGTATCTTATACTTTACGAAACATTGTTATGGACTTGTTTACATACGATCAGTGTGAACACAAGGAACAAAAGCACATAATTAGAGAATATAAAAACCTGTTGATAATGTCGGCTACTCTCTGGATCCTGCTTCGTGGCTGGTACTTATTGAAAGATTCTGAATATTCCACACAGATTCCCTCTTTGTGTGCTGCGTCCAGGAAAGACGCCATGCCATTGTTTCCATAATCCGTATCTGAGCGGATAGCACCTATCCAAGTCCAACCAAAGTGTTTTACCAGCTTTGCCAGCGCGTCAGCCTGGAACTGGTCACTTGGGATTGTTCTGAAGAAACTCGGGTACTGCTGCTTATCGGACAGGCATGCACAAGTGGCAAAGTAACTAACCTAAATGAACACAACAGTGTAATTATTGAACAGGACAACACAAAATAGCACTGGTCTGTTAAACACATAGTTTGCAGAAACTCAAAATATTTACTTGAGGAATGTTAAAAGGTCCAATGATGCGAGACATGCTGATGGATGGCGTGGACTCAGTCTCACCAATAACAGCCATCATCTTACCAGATTGTGAACAATTGTCACCGGTGTAAAACATTGGGTCCAGGCCGCTTGACAGCTGGAATGCCACATGCACTGATACAGGCACAGAGGAACACGAGTCGTAGATCTGATAACCAAGTTTGATGCCCGGCAGCAGCTCTGTGCTGTTGTTAATCTCCTCGATGGCGAAGATCATTGCACGTGAATAGCGCAATTCACGGGTATCAATGCTGCACAAAGACACTTGTGTCACTGTTTAAAATATAGTCAACATTGTGATGGGGACAGGACATTCCAGTCATTTTCAACAGAAATACATAATATGTAACAATTTCAAACCAAAATTCAAGACAGATATCAGTACAAAATGCACAATAATCTTAATTCATGGATTAACAATAGTTGGATATTTTAATCCTGAATGTTAGTTTTCATATTTTTTTCAGCTGACATGAAAATAGCTAAAATTCTCTCATACATTGTTAACATAATACTTGCATATTAAATCATTATATTTTTTCATAACCAAACAATAATGCATTCAAACTATATAAACATCCTCTTAGCCCCAACATCTTCCTCTTACTAACCTCCCTGAGCATCTTAGTGGATCAGGCATGGTGGTGTAGTTATGCTTCATCGCGTGCATGGAGTAATGAATGGAGAAACTACCACCAATAACGTAGTCACCATCCATTGAGAAATCAGGTAGACGAGTGGTACCCTGGAGCTTACATTTCACAGATGAGGCTTCAGTTCTCACCCCAACACCAGTCCTATCCTCTGTGAGCTCATTCCTTTGTTTCACACCATCCACAGAACCATTCAAGGCAAGAGCTGAGTTCAGCTCACACAAACCCAGAGACAGGATCAGGCCAATGAAGAGAGCTGAGATCTCCATCCTCAACTCTCCTCTTGTGGGCATTCTGTGTTTTTACTGGTTTATATAGATTTTCTGACTGAATCTTCCCTCCTACTGTACGTCAGCTTCCTGTACGTCAGAGAGAGGATGCTCTTACCCTCTGGTGTTGATTAACTATTGTACAAGTCTTTTTTGTGAGCTTTGTGTACATTATAATATGCATCAAGTGCCCATGTGTCTTTTCTCTTCTTTTCAAGTTACCATTGTAAACCTTAATATCTTCTAAATTAAGTCATATACCTTTTAAATGTCTAACAAATGTCCAACACTAATGAATTGTTTGTTTGGTTTTATTGCATATTAAATATTGTCAACACAGAAATATGAATAAAGAAGCACTGAGTTAATACAAAAAAAACATTATGCTGTTAGTTTTACTTTTATATTTTCAGGCCGTGATGAAAGAATATTTTTTTAAAAGGGACGAAACATTTTTTAAGGTACTTACTCAAAATTAGATTAAAATTAATATATTTAATATAAAAAAACTTAAAATGTAAATATTTTGTGAAACAAGATGATGACTGAATGTGCACATCATGAACTATATACTAAATGTTGCTGTTGGAGCCATAACATAGTTTTTTGTCTTTATTATATCCTGACTGAAAACACAGAGTACATACATGCAGTTTTGACATTGAACACAGATTGGAGCACTAACTCATGAAATGCACACAGAGCTACAGGTGATGAGAATCAGGTGTGTTGAACAGTTCTTTAATTACGTTACGTGTTGGAGACAGAGCATGGCTGGCGTGCTTAGATTGTGAATATAATGAATTAAAGCAGATATTTAATAAGCAAAATGCTGCTATTTACATTTTGCCAGTGAGCATAAATGTCAAACTACCAACCAAACATTGGTTTATTTTTAACTAAGAGCACACATGTGAAACAGTTTGTTTTTCCTTTGTCGATGGTTCAGGTATTTGCCTTCTTAGTTTTCTCCATGCTTTACGTTTTAAGATTGACTTTTGTTCATTACATTTTTCTTGGTGTTTTTCTCTGGCTTAAACAATATGATGAAACACTTTGGAGCAAATATACACAATATGAGTCCAAAACTGGAGGCAAGAATGGCAAATATCTCCACAGCCACAGTAAATTTCCCAGGAGAACTGACATATGCTGGGATGAAGGTGATCCAGACTGCACAGAATATCAGCATGCTGAAGGTGATGAGCTTGGCTTCATTAAAATTATCAGGTAGTGTACGGGCTAGGACCGCTAACACAAAGCAAAAGACAGCCAGCAGGCCGATGTACCCGAGCACAGCCCAGAACCCAATAGATGAGCCTAATGCACACTCCAGGATGATTCTCTCCTTGTATGTGGTGAGGTTTTTCATTGGAAAAGGAGGACTAAGAACCAACCAAAGAGTACATATTATAACTTGAATGAAGGTGAAAGACACTACAGTCATCCTTTGCTGTGGAGGACCAAACCATTTCATAACATTACGACCTGGGAGTGTGGCTTTGAATGCCATTAACACAACTATTGTTTTTCCAAGAACACAAGAGATACAGAGGACGAAGGTGATCCCAAACGCTGTGTGGCGCAGCATGCAGGACCACTCAGAGGGTTCTCCAATGAAAGTCAATGAGCATAAGAAACAGAGAGTCAGAGAGAAGAGCAGCAGGAAGCTCAGCTCAGAGTTGTTGGCTCTGACAATCGGGGATGTCCTGTGACGGTGAAACACAGCCGCTGTTATGATGGCAAGACAGGCACCACCAACTGAGAATGCAGCCAGGATGATTCCTAGGGCCTCGTTGAAGGAAAGAAACTCTACAGGCTTGGGGAGACAAGTGTCTCTCTTTGCATTCGGCCAAAATTCTTTGGGGCAAGAGAAACAATCCGGGGAATCTGAAAGAACGCAACAAAAGAGGGTTTTTAAAAGTCAAGCCCAATATTTGATGTGATGCAGTAGATATGCATTCAAAGAAACAATACCTGTTGCGTTGCTAATCTCTCCTTCAGGACACGGTATACAATCATAACAGCAGATGGGTTTTCCTTTCTGCAACACCTTACGAGTTCCTGCAGGACAGCTGACAGAGCACATTGACACAGGCACCTGGCACATAGATACAAACAAAGTCAAACATATTCAGATGTGTTTCAAAGCTCTAAGGATTTAAGAATATGTTCAAGTTCCTTTCAAGTCTGTCTAAAAACATAACTCTCATGTTAAAATAAGTATGTGTGTTTTTGTCAATGCAACTGCTGGAGGAAAAACTTCCCAGTTGTGTCTTAAATTATTTCTAATGTTTTGCAAAATTAGGTCTCAGCAGTCTGGATTGGACAAAGCAAGCAAGTATTTCCCAAAGAGTAATTGCATTTTGCTCCTTACTTCTGTGCTACCCTCCACCCAGGTGAGGTTCCTGTCTATACGGAGTTCCTGGCCCACCGGCAGTGATGCATCGTAGTGCCCTACTGCCACCAACTCAATGCTGCCACTCTCCGTTTTTTGCCAGTTAACCAGCTCGTATGTGGCCACAGGATCCCCGTTGGCATCAAATGACACATCATAACCATTTTGGGAAAACTTAACTTTCTTCAGCTGAGTGAGAACCTGTGAGGATAAATTAGTGGAAGACGGAGAGGGGGATAAATTAAATGATGTATAATAGGAAAAGGTACAGTATAACCAAAAGTCATTTGGGTTTTGACATATTTGTTTTGACTGACCTGTTTGGACTCTATGCTGGTGAGTTTATCACACTGGGTGATAGCATACGATTCCTGACACACTGCATTATGAATGGCATGTGCTATTGCATAAACAGCCTTGTACACCATGTTAGTGATTCTGAGCTGAGATGTGTCAGTGTACGGGCTCTGGATCGTCTCTATGTCTTCACTTCCATCACACACATTCTTGTCTGTGGCTGCTGTTAAAAACACACAAAAACACAGGCAGGTGTTTTTTAGCACTGACAATGATATAACTATTTCAAGTTATAATGTTCTTTTTGAGTTTTATTTAACCTGTAAAACCGTTCATAGAACCTATTGTATCTATAGTCATCTAATTCATTCATAAAACATGCTTATTTTCACTGACTCCTTAACTCTCAAGTCACTCCTCTCAGACATTACCCATGAATCCATTTTCTGCCTCTAACTAGTCTTAAATGCAGCAGCTAGGCATCTTACTGGTTTTAACAGACAACAGAATATTTACCCAGTTCTGACCTTTCTCCACTGGCTCCCAGTTGGTTTTAAAATTGATTTTTATTGATCACTTTTAAGACCAGTCTGGGTCTGACTTCATAACTCTCATGTTAAAATAAGTATGTGTGTGCTCTGTTACTGAAATGTTAAAGATCAGCCAAACGTTCTCACTTTTTCCCAGCCTGCAGTTGAATGCATCCTCCCAGAACTGAGTAAACACTGGAGAGGCAGCCACTTTAGAGGGAGAGAGATCCAGCAGGAAGTCTCTCAGACCTGGGATGACAGATCTCTCAATGCCAAATCCAACTGCTCCAGCACATGAACTGAACCTCAGCATGTCTGGGTCAGTTACCCAGGACTCACTGCCGATCCACTGGCGAGGAGGAGAGGGCTTGAGCGACAGCTCTTCCAGCAGAATCGTCAGGTCTCCAGTGGATGTAAAAGCAACAATAACCATTGCTGTTGACCTGGAGAGAATTAATAGTGCATTGTATGAGACCATTATGAACAAAATATATGACAACATATTTGTGAATATGTATGGAGATAGTTTTTGGTCACACTTAATTTGACACTCGGTGAGCAAATACTCTTCTATCTCATACTTCACAGGACATTGTCGTTGATTTGTGTACATACGATCAGTGTTAACACACAGAGAACAAAAGCACATTATAAGTGAATGTAAAAACCTCCGGATAATGTCTGCTATTCTCTGGATCCTGCTTCGTGGGTGGGTCCGATAGAAAGATTCTGAATATTCCACACAGATTCCCTCTTTGTGTGCTGCGTCCAGGAAAGACGCCATGCCATTGTTTCCATAATCCGAATCTGATCGGATAGCACCTATCCAAGTCCAACCAAAGTGTTTGACCAGCTTTGCCAGCGCGTCAGCCTGGAACTGGTCACTTGGGATTGTTCTGAAGAAACTCGGGTACTGCTGTTTATTGGACAGGCATGCACAAGTGGCAAAGTGACTAACCTAAATGAACACAGCAGTGAAATTTTAGGATAGACACAAAATATCCCTGGTCTGTTAAACACATTGTTTTCAGAAATTCTAAATATTTACTTGAGGAATGTTAAAGGGTCCGATGATGTGAGACATGCTGATGGATGACGTGGATTCAGATCCACCAACAACAGCCATCACCTTACCAGATTGTGAACAAGTGTCACCGGTGTAAAACATTGGGTCCAGGCCGCTTGACAGCTGGAATGCCACATGCACCGCTACAGGCACAGAGGCACACAAGTCGTAGATCTTATAACCGAGTTTGATGCCTGGCAGCAGCTCCGTGCTGTTGTTAATCTCCTCGATGGCGAAGATCATTGCACGTGAGAAGCGCAGGTCACGGGCTATAAAGCTTTACATGGATAAAAACGCAAACTCAGGGTTCAATAACTGTATTAATATGGTCTACATATGAGGATAATTCACAATTTTAACAGAAATATACAAAACGTGAAAACTGAATAACAAAAATCGATGTGATTAACTAATTAATTAGATACTAACCCAATAATAATGTTCATGCATGGATTTAACAATATTAACTGTTCCAAACAACATTTTTGGTTTTTATAATGTTTACTAATTCAAAAACATATACTTAAATGTTATATTATGATTGTAATAATATAATTTACTTACATTTTTTCGAATATGTAAATTTGTTATGTCCACAGAATGTTGCAATAAAGAAATTTAAAACAAAATACACATTTCCATCACAGAGTAACATCCTCTTAACACCGACATTTTCCTCTTACTAACCTCCCTGAGCATCTTAGTGAATCAGGCATGATGGTGTAGTTATGCTTCATTGTATATGCATAGGGGTGCATTGAGAAACTACCACCAATAACGTAGTCACCATCCATTGAGAAAGCAGGTAGACGAGTGGTACCCTGGAGCTTACATTTCACAGATGAGGCCTCAGTGCTCACCCCAACACCAGTCCTATCCTCTGTGAGCTCATCCCTTTGTTTCACACCATCCACAGAACCATTCAAGGCAAGAGCTGAGTTCAGCTCACACAAACCCAGAGACAGGATCAGGCCAATAAACAGAGCTGAGATCTCCATCCTCAACTGTCCTCTATTGTGCATTCTGTGTTTTTACTAGTCTATATATAGATTTTCTGACTGAATCTTTCCTCCTACTGTACGTCATCTTACTGTACGTCAGAGAGGATGTTCTTACCCTCTGGTATTGATTAACTCTTGTACAAATCTTTTTTGTGAGCTTTGTGTACATTATAATATGCATCAAGTGCACATATCTCCCTCCCTCATAGCTTCTCTCCTATTGTACGTCATCTTACTTTACGTCAGAGAGAGGATGATCTTACACTGTAATGTTTGATTAACTCTTGTATTCCTCATTTATTTTACAGAGAGGATTCATAACACCCATCCCCACCAGCCCGGGTCTGTTTTTTATTTCTGAACATACATATTGTGTAAATATTTTTTTTAATGTATCATACATATTTTGTTTTTTAAAAATGAAGCTTGCTCTGCAGTATGAAGTCATTTATTAGTCCCATTTTTATAATTTTGGTGAAAGAAATGACAGACAGTTTTAGACATTTAATGACATGTATCTACCATTTTATTCACATATTTCACTGCTAGACCCACATGGAACAAAAAATGTGTACCCTTCTTTCTTATTTCTTCTTCCATCCATCCATCCATTTTCCGCCGCTTATCCGGGGTCGGGTCGCGGTGGCAGCACACCCAGCAGACCGACCCAGGCTTCCCTCTCACCCGCAACATTTTCCAGCTCGTTCTGGGGGACCCCGAGACGTTCCCAGGCCAGCCGGGAGATATAATCCCTCCAGCGTGTCCTGGGTCTTCCCCGGGGCCTCTTCCCAGTTGGACGTGCCTGGAAAACCTCTAATGGGAGGCGTCCAGGAGGCATCCGAATTAGGTGCCCGAACCACCTCAGCTGACTCCTTTCGATACGAAGGAGCAGCGGCTCGACTCCAAGCTCCCCCCTGATGTCCGAGCTCCTTACCCTATCTCTAAGGCTGAGCCCGGCCACCCTACGGAGGAAGCTCATTTCGGCCGCTTGTATCCGCGACCTCGTTCTTTCGGTCACGACCCAGAGTTCGTGACCATAGGTGAGGGTTGGAACGTAGACCGACCAGTAAATAGAGAGCTTCGCCTTCCGACTTAGCTCCCTCTTCACCAAGACGGACCGGTACAGCGCCTGTTTTACTGCTGCAGCCGCACCGATCCGCCTGTCGATCTCTCGCTCCACCTTACCCTCACTCGTGAACAAGACCCCGAGGTACTTGAACTCCTTCGCTTGGGGCAGGCATGTTGTCCCCACCTGAAGGGAGCAATCCACCGGTTTCCGGCAGAGAACCATGGCCTCGGATTTGGAGGCGCTAACCCTCATCCCTGCCGCTTCACACTCGGCTGCAAAACGCCCCAGCGAATGCTGGAGGTCACGTTCCGAGGAAGCAAACAGGACCACATCATCTGCAAACAGCAGAGAGGCGATCCCGAGGCCCCCGAACCGGATTTCCTCCGCCCCCCGGCTGCGCCTAGAAATCCTGTCCATGAAGGTCACAAACAGGACCGGTGATAAAGGGCAGCCCTGGCGGAGGCCAACACCCACCGGGAACGTGTCTGACTTAATACCGAGGATACGGACACAACTCCTACTGCAGGCGTATAGAGACCAAATAGCCCGTGCCAACGGATCCGGCACCCCGTACTCCTGCAGCACCCCCCACAGAACCCCCCGAGGGACCCGGTCGAAAGCCTTCTCCAAGTCCACAAAGCACATGTAGACTGGTTGGGCAAACTCCCAAGACCCCTCCAGTAGTCCCGCAAGGGTAAAGAGCTGGTCCACTGTTCCACGACCGGGACGGAATCCGCACTGCTCCTCTTGAATCCGAGGTTCGACAAGCGGTCGGAGTCTCCTTTCCAGCACCCTGGCATAAGCTTTTCCCGGGAGGCTGAGTAGTGTGATACCACGATAGTTCGAGCACACTCTCCGGTCCCCCTTCTTGAAAATGGGAACCACCACCCCGGTCTGCCAGTCCATGGGCACTGTTCCCGACCCCCATGCGACACTGAAAAGGCGTGTCAGCCAAGACAGCCCAGCAATGTCCAGCGCTTTCAGCATCTCAGGGCGGATTTCATCCACCCCCGGCGCCTTGCCACCAAGAAGCTCTTTAACTACCTTAGTGACCTCTGCCAGGGATATGGGTGCACCCACCCCAAGGTCTTCAGGCACTGCCCCCTCCCCAGGGGACATGTTGGCCGGGTTTAGGAGTTCCTCAAAGTGCTCTTTCCACCGTCCGACGATGTCCCCAGTCCGAGTCAGCAGTTCCCCTCCCCCGCTGAGAACAGCCTGGGGTAGGCCCTGCTTTCCCTTTCTGATCCGCCGGATGGTTTGCCAGAACCTCTTTGAGGCCAACCGAAAGTCCTTCTCCATGGCCTCCCCGAACTCTTCCCATGACCGAGTTTTAGCATCCGCTACCGCCGCAGCTGCAGCCCTCTTGGCCTGCCGGTACCCATCAGCTGCTTCAGGAGACCCCTGGGCCAACCAGGCCCGAAAGGCCTCCTTCTTCAACTTGACGGCTTCCCTCACCCCCGGTGTCCACCACCGGGTTCTCGGGTTACCGCCGCGACAGGCACCGACGACCTTCCGACCACAACTCTTGACAGTAGCTTCCACAATAGAGGCTTTGAACAAGGTCCACTCGGATTCCATGTCCCCAACCTCCCTCAGGATGCGTGAAAAGTTCTTCCGGAGGTGGGAGTTGAAGACCTTCCGGACAGGATCCTCAGCTAGACGTTCCCAGTTCACCCTCACAACACGTTTGGGCTTGCCAGGTCTTTCCAGCCGCCTCCCTCGCCATCTGATCCAACTCACCACCAGGTGGTGATCAGTTGACAGCTCTGCTCCTCTCTTTACCCGAGTGTCCAAGACATACGGCCGCAGGTCAGATGATACGATTACAAAGTCGATCATTGATCTTTGGCCTAAGGTGTTCTGGTACCAAGTACACTTATGAACCACCTTATGCTCAAACATGGTGTTTGTGATGGCCAAACCGTGGCTAGCACAGAAGTCCAACAGCAGAACACCGTTCGGGTTCAGATCGGGCAAGCCGTTCCTCCCAATCACCCCCCGCCAAGTTTCACTGTCATTACCCACGTGACCGTTGAAGTCTCCCAGGAGAACTATAGAGTCGGCAGGACTCTATAGGACTCTATTTCTTCTTTATACTTATTATTTATTTTTTTTCAAACAGGAATATCAGGTTGGACTACCATCACTTCCAGTGAGACCAGGGTGCATTCTTGCTCTCTCTGGAACCTAAGGTCTCTCTTTGGCTACTAACCGTCCCCTATCCACTCTTCGCCCCTTGGAAGGTAGCTGCAACCTGTAGACGACCTCACCCACCCTTTCCAAGACTGTGCAGGGGCCGACCAGCTTTGGGCACTAACCCGTCTTTCGCTGCGGGTTATAAACCCACACAAGCTCCCCAGCCCAAAAGTGCTGTCCTCTTTCCCTCACGTCTTAATTACGTTTTTGCTGCTTCCTCGAGAACTCATGGGCAGATTCGAGGCAAGCTTGCAGTCTCCTGGCAAACTCGGGCTCAGGGGAACGGTTTCAGGGGGCCGGCCAAAAGCCATTTCTGCGGGGGTGCGAAGTTCTCTCCCCAGCATGAGGAGAGACGTGTACAAGAAGACGACTCCTGAACAGCCGAGCGACACGCCATGAGCACCAAAGGCAGATGCTTGTCCCAGTCGTGCTGGTGCTGGGCAGTAAGGATGGCCAGCTGCTGACCCATGGTGCGGTGGAATCTCTCCACCAACCCATCACTATGCAGCCGCAGGGGGGAGGTGCACGTCTTGTGCATGCCTAGGGGCTCACACACCCGTGACTTAAAGTTCCACCCCTGATTGCTGTGAATGGTCTCTGGTACTTCAAACTGACTGAACATGGCTTTCACCAGAGTCTCAACAACCGTCTCTGCCTCTTGATCAGGGATAGCGTACGTCTCTAGCCACTAGGTGAAGTAGTCGATGGCTGTGAGAACATAGCGGTTCCCTCCGTCTGAGCGAGGCAGCAGCCCCGCCACATCCACGGCCACTTGCTTCATTGGTGCCCCCACGAGGCACTGCTGTAACGCCGCATGTGAGCGCCCAGGGGGTCCCTTTCGTGCCATGCAAAGATTTCAGTGATGGCAGAAATCCTCCACATCATTCTTGCACTGTCCCCATTAGAAGCCCTGACGTAGGCGACATAGTGTTTTGGACACCCCAAAGTGCCTGGACACTAGCACCGCGACACGCAGCCCCTTGGGGACCACCATCTGCCACTTTGCCTCCTCTGTTGCTGGCTCCTTACATGCCCAATGGAGTATGGCCAGACTCAGGCGTAGCGATTTGAACTGTGACCGGAGTCCTTGAAGGGATTTGGAGAACCCGGCTACCTCCTCCTACAGCGACCGCCGACCTGACCCCCACCCACTGTATGGCCGCCTGTAAGTCTGTGTCCTGACTCTGTTAGCGTTTCCACTTGGCTAGGTCCACCACATGCCGCTCCGTGACCTCCTCCAGACGTCTTACCGCCGCACAGTCCCCCTCCTCCTTTCTCAGTTCCCCTCCTCCTTTCTCAGTTCCTGCTCTCTGGACTCCCTTTGTTGATATTATCTGCACTGGTCTATGGCACAAGGGCAATGTGAGAGCGCGTCGGGGTTCGTGTGCCATGCCCCATCCCGATGCTCCACGACAAACTCATACAACTGGAGCTCCTCCAACCACCTGCCCCTCCGGCTCCTTGAATGACCTTGAGAGCCACTGCAGAGCCGCATGGTCCATCCTCACGGTGAACGCCCGCCCGCAAAGGTAGTATTTAAAGTGACGAACTGACAGCACTACCGCCAGGAGCTCCCTTCAGGTGACGCAGTAGCGGCGCTCAGCCTTGCTGAATGACCGACTGAAGTACGCCACCACCCATTCTTCTTCTAGTCTTTACTGCGAGAGTACTCCCCCGATGCCTCCCCCGCTGGCGTCTGTTTCCAAGGTAAACAGCAAGTTGGGGTCGGCGGCAGCCAGCACCGGAGCATCAATCAGGGAGCCTAGCAGTCTGTCGAATGCTGCCTGGCACTCTTCTGTACAAGAGAACTCCCTGTCCTTCTGGAGCAACTAAAACAGCGACGCAGCTGTCCCCCCGAATCCTCGTACGAAACTCCGGTCGTACGAGGAGATGCCCAGGAAGCTTTTCAGCTGTTTCAGATTGGTGGGAGTAGGCCAGTCGGCGACTACCTGCACTTTCTCCAGCAAGGTTCCGACACCTTCCGCTCCTACCCTGTGCCCCAGGAAGCACACCTCCCTCTGAAGAAAGTTGCACTTCTCCGGGTGGAGTTTGAGGCCCGCTGACTTGATCCTGCCCGGCACCAACCGCAGTGATGCCAGTGCACACTCGCATGAGTCACCATGTGCCAGGATGTCGTCCAGGTAGACCAGGCATTGCTCACAGGGAACCCCTTCCAGCACCTTGCCCATTAACCGGACAAATGTGGCAGGGGCATTGCACAGTCCAAAGCTCAGGACCTTAAACTGCCCGTCGGCGGCAGATCGCTGTCTTTGGTCGGGACTCCGGGGTGAGCGGCACTTGATAGTAACCGCTGTGGAGGTCCAGTCAGGGGAACCATGAGGACCCTGAGACCAGGTCCAGGGACTCGCCGATACGGGGCAGCAGGTACGAATCTTTCCGTGTTACCCCGTTCACCCCCCTGTAGTCTGCGCAATCTCCAGCCCCGCATCTTATTTGGCACCATGACCATGGCTGCCGCCCATGGACTGTCTGAAGGCTCTATAATGCCGGCTTGGAGTATGCCTGCAACCGCTTTATCGCAAGCATGTTGCCTCGCCAGTGAGAGGTGAGTTTGTCCTACCTCTTCTTCGTTCCTGGCAAAGATGCCCCAGCTGCTCCTGCTGGTGGCGGTGCAACCCGTCCCGGTTTTGTCCCATATTGCTTTCATCGCTGGAAGCAATTCTTGGTCCTCTTCCTGCACGGTGGGGTCAGCCGCGGATGGGCTAACGTCTGATTCTGCGGAAACAGTGGAGGGAGACAGATCTTCAGGTTCCACCTCTGCAGCTCGGTTAGCTCGCCCTGTTAGCTCTCGGTTAACTGCAAGCTCCGCTTGATTAGCTCCACAACGGCTTACTTGCGTCCGGTAAATCACTTCTGACACCAGTGTAATGTTCGCTGCAGAAAGGCTTGCGGATGTTGGTCTCTTTAACTTGACGGTTTATTTCAAAGATTCACTTGTCGGTGACGGGGCTAAAAACACTCATGTAAACCCCCACACTACACATACAGCAACAACCACAACACACATACTTCCTTCGAAAACCATCCATCTCCCCCCTGCTCCACCAATCACAGGCCACAACCCCACCAAACGGACGCTGCTTCCCTGTGATTGGCCGGAGAGTGTGAGAGGCCCCTGCCCGTCCATCCTCCCCAACAGATACCAGTACAGGGTCGCTACAATAGGATGCAGCCAGCACGGCCATAGGTTTGCATGCCCTGCTTGGATGAATGATGTCGTCAGCACGGCTATAGGGCTGCATGCTATGCTTGGATGAATGATGGAGCCAGTACGGCTATGATACTGACTTAAAGTGCTCTGCCATAACAACATAACATAACAATATGTGCTTTCAAGTCAGACTCAAGTCGGCAAGTCGCGAACATTGCCAGTCAGTGAGAATACGGAAGCGCACACGCACCTACATAAATCGTCTTCAGAGTAAAACCAGTGTCGTTGTATTGTATTTCTGGAAATTGTATTTATTTATTTTTCATTTTTTCATTGACCTTACCATTGACCTTACGTGGGCCGGACTGGGAGAGCTGTAAGACGCCGAGTTCTAAACTTTACCGTCTGGTAGAGATCTGAAGTGCCTAAAATAAATATGAAAGAAAGTCGATGAGGTAAGTAAAAAAAAAAATCTCTTTTTATGGCTCCAAGTGCAACATTCAGTAAAACGCTCATGATCAGTCATCATCTTGTTTCTTTAAATATTTAGCTTTGAAGATTTTTAGATCAAATAATATATTAATTTTAATGTAATTTTGTGTAAGTACTTTCTAAAAGATGTTTGTCTTATTTAAAAAATAGTCTTTCATCACGGCCTGAACATATAAAAGCAAAACTAACAATATAATGTATTTTTCTTTTATTAACTCAGTGCTTCTTTATTCATATTTTTGTGTTGGCATTATTTAATATGCAATTTAACCAAACAAACAATTCATTCGCGGTGGACATTTGTTAGACATTTAAAAGGTATGTGACTTAATTAAGAAGATATATAGGTTTACAATGGTAACGTGAAAAGAAGAGAAAAGAGATATGTGCACTTGGTGCATATTAAAACATACACAAAGCTCACAAAAAAGACTTGTACAAGAGTTAATCTGTACCAGAGGGTAAGAGCATCCTCTCTCTGACGTACTGTATGATGACGTACAGTAAGAGGGAAGATTCAGTCCAAAATCTATATAAACCAGTAAATACACAGAATGCCCACAAGAGGACAGTTGAGGATGGAGATCTCAGCTCTCTTCATTGGCCTGATCCTGTCTCTGGGTTTGTGTGAGCTGAACTCAACTCTTGCCTTGAATGGTTCTGTGGATGGTGTGAAACAAAGGAATGAGCTCACAGAGGACAGGACTGGTGTTGGGGTGAGCACTGAGGCCTCATCTGTGAAATGTAAGCTCCAAGGTACCACTCGTCTACCTGCTTTCTCAATGGATGGTGACTATGTTATTGGTGGTAGTTTCTCTATACACCACTACATATATGCAATGAAGCATAACTACACCACCATGCCTGATCCACTAAGATGCTCAGGGAGGTTAGTAAGAGGAACATGTATTCTGTGGTGATGGACATGTTTACATACTTTTAAAATAATTGAATGCATTAGTATTTGACGATACAGAATGTGAGTCAATTTTTTGTTTGATGTTCAGTTCTCCCGTATTATATATGTATATTAACATTGTGAATTGTCCTCTTATGTGTGTCATATTTAAAAACTCAACTGTGATTTTGTATTTGTGTATAGCTTTAACTCCCGTGACCTGCGCTTCTCACGTGCAATGATCTTCGCCATCGAGGAGATTAACAACAGCACAGAGCTGCTGCCGGGCATCAAACTTGGTTATCAGATCTATGACTCGTGTGCCTCTGTGTCTGTATCAGTGCATGTGGCATTCCAGCTGTCAAGCGGCCTGGACCCAATGTTTTACACCGGTGACAATTGTTCACAATCTGGTAAGGTGATGGCCATTGTTGGTGAGTCTGGGTCCTCGTCATCCATCAGCATGTCTCGCATCATTGGACCCTTTAACATTCCTCAAGTAAATATTTGAGTTTCTGGAAACTATGTGTTTAACAGACCAGTGCTATTTTGTGTTGTCCTGTTCAATAATTACACTGTTGTGTTCTTTTAGGTTAGTTACTTTGCCACATGTGCATGCCTGTCCGATAAGCAGCAGTACCCGAGTTTTTTCAGAACAATCCCGAGTGACCAGTTCCAGGCTGACGCGCTGGCAAAGCTGGTAAAACACTTTGGTTGGACTTGGATTGGTGCTATCCGATCAGATTCGGATTACGGAAACAATGGCATGGCGTCTTTCCTGGACGCAGCACACAAAGAGGGGATCTGTGTGGAATATTCAGAATCTTTCTATCGGACCCACCCACGAAGCAGGATCCAGAGAGTAGCCGACGTTATCCGGAGGTTTTTACATTCACTGATTTTTTTCTCTGAACTGTTTTTGTTCCCTGTATTCACACTGATCGTATGTACACATGTCCATAACAATGTTTTGTAAAGTATAAGATAGAATTGTATTTCGTCAACTGAGAGGCAAATTGAGTGAGACCAAAAACTGTTTAAATTATCTCCACATATATATACATTTTTTTTGTCATATTGGTCTCATACAATGCACTTTTATTTCTCTCAAGGTCAACAGCTACGGTGATTGTGGCGTTTACATCCTCTGGAGACTTGACGATTCTGCTGGAAGAGCTGTCGCTCAAGCCCTCTCCTCCTCGTCAGTGGATCGGCAGTGAGTCCTGGGTAACTAACCCAGACATGCTGAGGTTCAGTTTATGTGCTGGAGCAGTTGGATTTGGTATTGAGCAATCTGTCATCCCAGGTCTGAGAGACTTTCTGCTGGATCTCTCTCCCTCTAAAGTGACTGCCTCTCCAGTGTTTACTGAGTTCTGGGAGGATGCATTTAACTGCTGGCTGGGAAAAAGTGAGAAAGTTTTGCTGATCTTTAACATACCTGACACTCACAGTTGTGTCTTGTCTGTGCTGTGTTTGTTTATTCTGTCTGACTGTAGACGCAGCTGCTTTAACATCTCAACTCCTGAGTGATTTAAAGCGATGTCCATTGTCATTGAACAAAGACATGAAGTGTAAATAAGGTCTCTGTTAATAATATATAAGTTGTAATGAAGATCTTTTAGGTCAAGTTGAGGCACTCTGCTGTCTTGGAAAAGATTACAACAATGCAAGCATACACTATATACAAAGTCTTTAGGCCATAAGGCTAAATAAAGAATATATTGTACCCATTAGTTTATATCAGTTACAGTATATGTGTAAATATACTGTTATATTGATCTTTTTTTTTTTTTAAAGACATTTAAAAGTCAGTATTAATTCAAGGAACATATTTTTCTCTGATGTACAAAAGGTAAAAAAAATAAAATAAAAACATAGGGCCATATAAAAGCTTAAACTTCACATATTAAAACAGATGAAGACAAGTCAGCAAAAAAGTGCTTTGAAATGTAATAGAAAATAAGCATGTTTTATGGATAAATTAGAAAACTATAGCTACAAAGGCTTCTAAGAAAGGTTTTACAGGTTAAATTAAACTTAAACTAAACTAAAAAAGAACATTGTACATGACAATACTTATTTAATTGTCAGTGCTAAAAAAACACCTGCCTGTGTCTTTGTGTGTTTTTTAGCAGCAGCCACAGACAAGAATGTGTGTGATGGAAGTGAAGACATAGAGATGATCCAGAGCCCGTACACTGACACATCTCAGCTCAGAATCACTAACATGGTGTACAAGGCTGTTTATGCAATAGCACATGCCATTCATAATGAAGTGTGTCAGGAATCATATGGTATCACCCAGTGTGATAAACTCACCAGCATAGAGTCCAAACAGGTCAGTCAAAACAAAAATGTCAAAACACTAATGTCTTTTGGTTATACTGTAAGTTTTCCTATTATACATTGTTTCTTTCCTCCCCCTCTCCGTCTTCCACTACTTCATCCTCACAGGTTCTCACTCAGCTGAAGAAAGTTAAGTTTTCCCAAAATGGTTATGATGTGTCATTTGATGCCAACGGGGATCCTGTGGCCACATACGAGCTGGTTAACTGGCAAAAAACGGAGAGTGGCAGCATTGAGATGGTGGCAGTAGGGCACTACGATGCATCACTGCCGGTGGGCCAGGAACTCCGTATAGACAGGAACCTCACCTGGGTGGAGGATAGCATACAAGTAGGGAGCCCAAAATGTATATAACATATTCCAACTTCAAATTTGGTCACATGTCGTTGGTCCCTGTTCCTCCAGTTCAGGAACAGCGACACCTACTGGGAAGAGATCTGTTTTCAGTCTGAACTAAATGTTGTTTTATTTGCTGAGGAATCGCAGCAAAAAACAGGACATTGAACAAAAATAATAATATTTAGTGGATAAGTACTTGCTTTGTCCAATCCAGACTGCTGAGGCCTCATTTTGGCTTTGGCTGAACTTTAGAACTAATTTATTACACAACTGTGAGTTTTTCCTCCAGCAGTTGCATTGACAAAACACACATACTTATTTTAACATGAGAGTTATGTTTTAGACAGACTTGAAATGACCGTAACATATTCTTTAATCCACAGAGTTTTAAAGGACATCTGAGTATGTGTGACTTTGTTTGTATCTATGTGCCAGGTGCCTGTGTCAGTGTGCTCTGTCAGCTGTCCTGCAGGAACTCGTAAGGTGCTGCAGAAAGGAAAACCCATCTGCTGTTATGATTGTATACCGTGTCCTGAAGGAGAGATTAGCAACGCTACAGGTATTGTTTCTCTGAATGCATATCTACTGCACAACATCAAATATTGCGCATGACCGCTAAAAGCCCTATTTTGTTGTATTTTTTTCAGATTCCCCTGATTGTTTCCCTTGCCCCAAGGAATTCTGGCCTAATACAAAGAGAGACACTTGTCTCCCCAAGCCTGTAGAGTTTCTTTCCTTCAACGAGGCTCTAGGAATCACCCTGGCTGCATTCTCAGTTGGTGGTGCCTGTCTTGCCATCATAACAGCAGGTGTGTTTCACCGTCACAGAACATCCCCGATTGTCAGAGCCAACAACTCTGAGCTGAGCTTCCTGCTGCTCTTCTCTCTGACTCTCTGTTTCTTATGCTCATTGACATTCATTGGAGAACCCTCTGAGTGGTCCTGCATGCTGCGCCACACAGCGTTTGGGATCACCTTCGTCCTCTGTATGTCTTGTGTTCTTGGAAAAACAATAGTTGTGTTAATGGCATTTAAAGCCACACTACCAGGTCGTAATGTTATGAAATGGTTTGGTCCTCCACAGCAAAGGATGACTGTAGTGTCTTTCACCTTCATTCAAGTTATAATATGTACTCTTTGGTTGGCTCTTAGTCCTCCTTTTCCAATGAAAAACCTCACCACATATAAGGAGAGAATCATCCTGGAGTGTGCATTAGGCTCATCTATTGGGTTCTGGGCTGTGCTCGGGTACATCGGCCTACTGGCTGTCTTTTGCTTTGTGTTAGCGGTCTTAGCCCGGAAACTACCTGATAATTTTAATGAAGCTAAGCTTATCACCTTCAGCATGCTGATATTCTGTGCAGTCTGGATCACCTTCATCCCAGCATATGTCAGTTCTCCTGGGAAATTTACTGTGGCTGTGGAGATATTTGCCATTCTTGCCTCCAGTTTTGGACTCATATTGTGTATATTTGCTCCAAAGTGTTTCATCATATTGTTTAAGCCAGAGAAAAACACCAAGAAACATTTAATGAACAAAAGTCAATCTTAAAACATATAGTTTGGAGAAAACAATGACGACAACTTAAGGGACTTTAATTACCAATACCTAAGGAAAGAGGGAAACCATGTGTCACGTTTGTGCTTAAAACATAAAGGTTTGTCATGATTTAAGTTTTCAGTTTCCTGTTTTATTTTGTAGTCTTGTGTCTTCTGTGTCTCTGCACTTTCTGCCCTGGTGATTGTCTGTCTACCCGGTTCCTGATTGTGTATTCCCTGCACTTGTGCTGCCCTCATTGTGTCGACCTGTTTCTCGTTACCTCCTTCTTGTATTTAAACCCCCTTTTTCTCCTGTCCCCTTGTCGGTTTGTACTGTGTGTTACACTCTTCCCTGTTATTAGTATCGCTCTGTTTAATTATAGTGTTTGTGTTAAAATAAATTACTTTAAACTGTTGCTTGGGGATTTGGGTCCTCACACTCCTAGCTTCCCGTGACTGAACAAACCGACCAATACCTGGACCCAGCCATCTTTTTTTCCGGCCCTGCCGTGACAAGTCCATGGCCAGCCACTGTCTGTTTGTTTTTTTGTGACTCTCATGGCCGTAGGCTATGTCGACCAGGTCATGGGCCCAGAGCCTGATCCCGAGACCCTTCAGAGTCCCAGTCTCCGGAGCCCAAGCTGTCCACCATTAGGTTCCATTTTCCTGAAGCCGCCGCCACCACCCCCTGGTCCTTCTAGGCACAGAGCCATAGCCTTCTGGCTCCAAGAGCACGATATCTGTCGGCCTGGTGGTCGTCTCCGTCCCCCCCTCGGACTGCTTCAGCCCACCTGGTGCCCATCCTCCAGCATAGCTGAGTAAGAACCTGTGAGGATAAAGTAGTGGAAGACGGAGAGGGGGATAACTTAAATGATGTATAATAGGAAAAGGTACAGTATAACCAATAGTCATTTGTGTTTTGACATATTTGTTTTGACTGACCTGTTTGGACTCTATGCTGGTGAGTTTATCACATAGTTTATCACACTGGGTGATAGAATATGATTCCTGACACACTGCATTATGAATGGCATCCTCGATGGCGAAGATGATTGCACGTGAGAAGCGCAGGTCACGGGCTATAAAGCTGTACATGGATAAAAACGCAAAGTTAGGGTTCAATAACTGTATTAATATGGTCTACATATGAGGATAATTCACAATTTTAACAGAAATATACAAAACGTGAAAACTAAACAACAAAAATCGATGTAATTAATTAATGAGATACTAACCCAATAATAATGTTAATGCATGGATTTAACAATATTAACTGTTCCAAACAACATTTTTGGTTTTTATAATGTTTACTAATTCAAAAACATATACTTAAATGTTATATTATGATTGTAATAATATAATATACTTACATTTTTTAGAATATGTAAATTTGTTATGTCCACAGAATGTTGCAATAAAGAAATTTAAAACAATATACACATTTCTATCACAGAGTAACATCCTCTTAACACCCACTATTTCCTCTTACTAACCTCCCTGAGCATCTTAGTGAATCAGGCATGATGGTGTAGTTATGCTTCATTGTATATGCATAGGGGTGCATTGAGAAACTACCACCAATAACATAGTCACCATCCATTGAGAAAGCAGGTAGACGAGTGGTACCTTGGAGCTTACATTTCACAGAGAACTCATGGGCAGATTCGAGGCAAGCTTGCAGTCTCCTGGCAAACTCTGGCCCAGGGGAACGGTTTCAGGGGGCTGGCCAAAAGTCATTTCTGCGGGGGTGCGAAGTTCTCTCCCCAGCATGAGGAGAGACGGTGTACAAGAAGACGACTCCTGAACAGCCGAGCGATATGCCATGAGCACTAAAGGCAGATGCTTGTCCCAGTCGTGCTGGTGCTGGGCAGTAAGGATGGCCAGCTGCTGACCCATGATGCGGTGGAATCTCTCCACCAACCCATCACTATGCCGCCGCAGGGGGGAGGTGCACGTCTTGTGCATGCCTAGGGTCTCACACACCCGTGATTTAAAGTTCCACCCCTGATTGCTGTGAATGGTCTCTGGCACTTCAAACTGACTGAACATGGCTTTCACCAGAGTCTCAACAACCGTCTCTGCCTCTTGATCAGGGATAGCGTACGTCTCTAGCCACTTAGTGAAGTAGTCGACGGCTGTGAGAACATAGCGGTTCCCTCCGTCGGAGCGAGGCAGCAGCCCCACCACATCCACGGCCACTTGCTTCATTGGTGCCCCCACGAGGCACTGCTGTAACGCCGCATGTGAGCGCCCAGGGGGTCCCTTTCGTGCCATGCAAAGATTTCAGTGATGGCAGAAATCCTCCACATCCTTCTTGCACTGTCCCCATTAGAAGCCCTGACGTAGGCGACATAGTGTTTTGGACACCCCAAAGTGACTGGACACTAGCACTGCGACACGCAGCCTCTTGGGGACCACCATCTGCCACTTTGCCTCCTCTGTTGCTGGCTCCTTACCTGCCCAATGGAGTACGGCCAGACTCAGGCGTAGCGATTCGAACTGTGACCAGAGCCCTTGAAGGGATTTGGAGAACCCGGCTACCTCCTCCTACAGCGATCGCCGACTTGACCCCCACCCACTGTATGGCCGCATGTAAGTCTGTGTCCTGACTCTGTTAGCGTTTCCACTTGGCTAGGTCCACCACATGCCGCTCCGTGACCTCCTCCAGACGTCTTACCGCCGCACAGACCCCCTCCTCTTTTCTTAGTTCCCCTCCTCCTTTCTCAGTTCCTGCTCTCTAGACTCCCTTTGTTGATATTATCTGCACTGGTCTATGGCACAAGGGTAATGTGAGAGCGCGTCGGGGTTCGTGTGCCATGCCCCATCCCGATGCTCCACGACAAACTCATACAACTGGAGCTCCTCCAACCACCTGCCCCTCCGGCTCCTTGAATGACCTTGAGAGCCACTGCAGAGCCGCATGGTCCATCCTCACGGTAAACGCCCGCCCGCAAAGGTAGTATTTAAAGTGACGAACTGACAGCACTACCGCCAGGAGCTCCCTTCAGGTGACGCAGTAGCGGCGCTCAGCCTTGCTGAATGACCGACTGAAGTACGCCACCACCCATTCTTCTTCTAGTCTTTACTGCGAGAGTACTCCCCCGATGCCTCCCCCGCTGGCGTCTGTTTCCAAGGTAAACAGCAAGTTGGGGTCGGCGGCAGCCAGCACCGGAGCATCAATCAGGGAGCCTAGCAGTCTGTCGAATGCTGCCTGGCACTCTTCTGTACAAGAGAACTCCCTGTCCTTCTGGAGCAACTAAAACAGCGACGCAGTTGTCCCCCCGAATCCTCGTACGAAACTCCGGTCGTACGAGGAGATGCCCAGGAAGCTTTTCAGCTGTTTCAGATTGGTGGGAGTAGGCCAGTCGGCGACTACCTGCACTTTCTCCAGCAAGGTTCCGACACCTTCCGCTCCTACCCTCTGCCCCAGGAAGCACACATCCCTCTGAAGAAAGTTGCACTTCTCCGGGTGGAGTTTGAGGCCCGCTGACTTGATCCTGCCCGGCACCAACCGCAGTGATGCCAGTGCACACTTGAATGAGTCACCATGTGCCAGGATGTCGTCCAGGTAGACCAGGCATTGCTCACAGGGAACCCCTTCCAGCACCTTGCCCATTAACCGGACAAATGTGGCAGGGACATTGCACAGTCCAAAGCTCAGGACCTTAAACTGCCCGTCGGCGGCAGATTGCTGTCTTTGGTCGGGACTCCGGGGTGAGCGGCACTTGATAGTAACCGCTGTGGAGGTCCAGTCAGGGGAACCATGAGGACCCTGAGACCAGGTCCAGGGACTCGCCGATACGGGGCAGCAGGTACGAATCTTTCCGTGTTACCCCGTTCACCCCCCTGTAGTCTGCGCAATCTCCAGCCCCGCATCTTATTTGGCACCATGACCATGGCTCTATAATGCCGGCTTGGAGTATGCCTGCAACCGCTTTATCGCAAGCATGTTGGCTCGCCAGTGAGAGGTGAGTTTGTCCTACCTCTTCTTCGTTCCTGGCAAAGATGCCCCAGCTGCTCCTGCTGGTGGCGGTGCAACCCGTCCCGGTTTTGTCCCATATTGCTTTCATCGCTGGAAGCAATTCTTGGTCCTCTTCCTGCACGGTGGGGTCAGCCGCGGATGGGCTAACGTCTGATTCTGCGGAAACAGTGGAGGGAGACAGATCTTCAGGTTCCACCTCTGCAGCTCGGTTAGCTCGCCCTGTTAGCTCTCGGTTAACTGCAAGCTCCGCTTGATTAGCTCCACAACGGCTTACTTGCGTCCGGTAAATCACTTCTGACACCAGTGTAATGTTCGCTGCAGAAAGGCTTGCGGATGTTGGTCTCTTTAACTTGACGGTTTATTTCAAAGATTCACTTGTCGGTGACGGGGCTAAAAACACTCATGTAAACCCCCACACTACACATACAGCAACAACCACAACACACATACTTCCTTCGAAAACCATCCATCTCCCCCCCTGCTCCACCAATCACAGGCCACAACCCCACCAAACGGACGCTGCTTCCCTGTGATTGGCCGGAGAGTGTGAGAGGCCCCTGCCCGTCCATCCTCCCCAACAGATACCAGTACAGGGTCGCTACAATAGGATGCAGCCAGCACGGCCATAGGTTTGCATGCCCTGCTTGGATGAATGATGTCGTCAGCACGGCTATAGGGCTGCATGCTATGCTTGGATGAATGATGGAGCCAGTACGGCTATGATACTGACTTAAAGTGCTCTGCCATAACAACATAACATAACAATATGTGCTTTCAAGTCAGACTCAAGTCGGCAAGTCGCGAACATTGCCAGTCAGTGAGAATACGGAAGCGCACACGCACCTACATAAATCGTCTTCAGAGTAAAACCAGTGTCGTTGTATTGTATTTCTGGAAATTTTATTTATTTATTTTTCATTTTTTCATTGACCTTACCATTGACCTTACGTGGGCCGGACTGGGAGAGCTGTAAGACGCCTAGTTCTAAACTTTACCGTCTGGTAGAGATCTGAAGTGCCTAAAATAAATATGAAAGAAAGTCGATGAGGTAAGTAAAAAAAAATCTCTTTTTATGGGACAAGTGCAACATTCAGTAAAACGCTCATGATCAGTCATCATCTTGTTTCTTTAAATATTTAGCTTTGAAGATTTTTAGATCAAATAATATATTAATTTTAATGTAATTTTGTGTAAGTACTTTCTAAAAGATGTTTGTCTTATTTAAAAAATAGTCTTTCATCACGGCTTGAACATATAAAAGCAAAACTAACAGTATAATGTATTTTTCTTTTATTAACTCAGTGCTTCTTTATTCATATTTTTGTGTTGGCATTATTTAATATGCAATTTAACCAAACAAACAATTCATTCGCGGTGGACATTTGTTAGACATTTAAAAGGTATGTGACTTAATTAAGAAGATATATAGGTTTACAATGGTAACGTGAAAAGAAGAGAAAAGAGATATGTGCACTTGGTGCATATTAAAACATACACAAAGCTCACAAAAAAGACTTGTACAAGAGTTAATCTGTACCAGAGGGTAAGAGCATCCTCTCTCTGACGTACTGTATGATGACGTACAGTAAGAGGGAAGATTCAGTCCAAAATCTATATAAACCAGTAAATACACAGAATGCCCACAAGAGGACAGTTGAGGATGGAGATCTCAGCTCTCTTCATTGACCTGATCCTGTCTCTGGGTTTGTGTGAGCTGAACTCAACTCTTGCCTTGAATGGTTCTGTGGATGGTGTGAAACAAAGGAATGAGCTCACAGAGGACAGGACTGGTGTTGGGGTGAGCACTGAGGCCTCATCTGTGAAATGTAAGCTCCAAGGTACCACTCGTCTACCTGCTTTCTCAATGGATGGTGACTATGTTATTGGTGGTAGTTTCTCTATACACCACTACATATATGCAATGAAGCATAACTACACCACCATGCCTGATCCACTAAGATGCTCAGGGAGGTTAGTAAGAGGAACATGTATTCTGTGGTGATGGACATGTTTACATACTTTTAAAATATTTGAATGCATTAGTATTTGACAATACAGAATGTGAGTTGTTTTTTTTCAAAAAGAGGAAATAATTGGAGTCAATTTTTTGTTTGATGTTCAGTTCTCCCGTATTATATATGTATATTAACATTGTGAATTGTCCTCTTGTGTGTGTCATATTTAAAAACTCAACTGTGATTTTGTATTTGTGTATAGCTTTAACTCCCGTGACCTGCGCTTCTCACGTGCAATGATCTTCGCCATCGAGGAGATTAACAACAGCACAGAGCTGCTGCCGGGCATCAAACTTGGTTATCAGATCTATGACTCGTGTGCCTCTGTGTCTGTATCAGTGCATGTGGCATTCCAGCTGTCAAGCGGCCTGGACCCAATGTTTTACACCGGTGACAATTGTTCACAATCTGGTAAGGTGATGGCCATTGTTGGTGAGTCTGGGTCCTCGTCATCCATCAGCATGTCTCGCGTCATCGGACCCTTTAACATTCCTCAAGTAAATATTTGAGTTTCTGGAAACTATGTGTTTAACAGACCAGTGCTATTTTGTGTCTTCCTGTTCAATAATTACACTGTTGTGTTCTTTTAGGTTAGTTACTTTGCCACTTGTGCATGCCTGTCCGATAAGCAGCAGTACCCGAGTTTCTTCAGAACAATCCCGAGTGACCAGTTCCAGGCTGACGCGCTGGCAAAGCTGGTAAAACACTTTGGTTGGACTTGGATTGGTGCTATCCGATCAGATTCGGATTATGGAAACAATGGCATGGCGTCTTTCCTGGACGCAGCACACAAAGAGGGAATCTGTGTGGAATATTCAGAATCTTTCTATCGGACCCACCCACGAAGCAGGATCCAGAGAGTAGCCGACGTTATCCGGAGGTTTTTACATTCACTGATTTTTTTCTCTGAACTGTTTTTGTTCCCTGTATTCACACTGATCGTATGTACACATGTCCATAACAATGTTTTGTAAAGTATAAGATAGAATTGCATTTCCTCAACTGAGAGGCAAATTGAGTGAGACCAAAAACTGTTTAAATTATCTCCATATATATGTATACATTTTTTTTTGTCATATTGGTCTCATACAATGCACTTTTATTTCTCTCAAGATCAACAGCTACGGTGATTGTGGCGTTTACATCCTCTGGAGACTTGACGATTCTGCTGGAAGAGCTGTCGCTCAAGCCCTCTCCTCCTCGCCAGTGGATCGGCAGTGAGTCCTGGGTAACTGACCCAGACATGCTGAGGTTCAGTTTATGTGCTGGAGCAGTTGGATTTGGCATTGAGCAATCTGTCATCCCAGGTCTGAGAAACTTTCTGCTGGATCTCTCTCCCTCTAAAGTGGCTGCCTCTCCAGTGTTTACTGAGTTCTGGGAGGATGCATTTAACTGCTGGCTGGGAAAAAGTGAGAAAGTTTTGCTGATCTTTAACATACCTGACACTCACAGTTGTGTCTTGTCTGTGCTGTGTTTGTTTATTCTGTCTGACTGTAGACGCAGCTGCTTTAACATCTCAACTCCTGAGTGATTTAAAGCGATGTCCATTGTCATTGAACAAAGACATGAAGTGTAAATAAGGTCTCTGTTAATAATATATAAGTTGTAATGAAGATCTTTTAGGTCAAGTTGAGGCACTCTGCTGTCTTGGAAAAGATTACAACAATGCAAGCATACACTATATACAAAGTCTTTAGGCCATAAGGCTAAATAAAGAATATATTGTACCCATTAGTTTATATCAGTTACAGTATATGTGTAAATATACTATTATATTGATCATTTATTTTTTTTAAAGACATTTAAAAGTCAGTATTAATTCAAGGAACATATTTTTCTCTGATGTACAAAAGGTAAAAAAAATAAAATAAAAACATAGGGCCATATAAAAGCTTAAACTTCACATATTAAAACAGATGAAGACAAGTCAGCAAAAAAGTGCTTTGAAATGTAATAGAAAATAAGCATGTTTTATGGATAAATTAGAAAACTATAGCTACAAAGGCTTCTAAGAAAGGTTTTACAGGTTAAATTAAACTTAAACTAAACTAAAAAAGAACATTGTACATGACAATACTTATTTAATTGTCAGTGCTAAAAAAAACACCTTCCTGTGTCTTTGTGTGTTTTTAGCAGCAGCCACAGACAAGAATGTGTGTGATGGAAGTGAAGACATAGAGACGATCCAGAGCCCGTACACTGACACATCTCAGCTCAGAATCACTAACATGGTGTACAAGGCTGTTTATGCAATAGCACATGCCATTCATAATGCAGTGTGTCAGGAATCATATGGTATCACCCAGTGTGATAAACTCACCAGCATAGAGTCCAAACAGGTCAGTCAAAACAAAAATGTCAAAACACTAATGTCTTTTGGTTATACTGTACCTTTTCCTATTATACATTGTTTCTTTCCTCCCCCTCTCCGTCTTCCACTACTTCATCCTCACAGGTTCTCACTCAGCTGAAGAAAGTTAAGTTTTCCCAAAATGGTTATGATGTGTCATTTGATGCCAACGGGGATCCTGTAGCCACATACGAGCTGGTTAACTGGCAAAAAACGGAGAGTGGCAGCATTGAGATGGTGGCAGTAGGGCACTACGATGCATCACTGCCGGTGGGCCAGGAACTCCGTATAGACAGGAACCTCACCTGGGTGGAGGATAGCACACAAGTAGGGAGCCCAAAATGTATATAACATATTCCAACTTCAAATTTGGTCACATGTCGTTGGTCCCTGTTCCTCCAGTTCAGGAACAGCGACACCTACTGGGAAGAGATCTGTTTTCAGTCTGAACTAAATGTTGTTTTATTTGCTGAGGAATAGCAGCAAAAAACAGGACATTAAACAAAAATAATAATATTTAGTGGATAAGTACTTGCTTTGTCCAATCCAGACTGCTGAGGCCTCATTTTGGCTTTAGCTGAACTTTAGAACTAATTTATTACACAACTGTGAGTTTTTCCTCCAGCAGTTGCATTGACAAAACACACATACTTATTTTAACATGAGAGTTATGTTTTAGACAGACTTGAAATGACCGTAACATATTCTTTAATCCACAGAGTTTTAAAGGACATCTGAGTATGTGTGACTTTGTTTGTATCTATGTGCCAGGTGCCTGTGTCAGTGTGCTCTGTCAGCTGTCCTGCAGGAACTCGTAAGGTGCTGCAGAAAGGAAAACCCATCTGCTGTTATGATTGTATACCGTGTCCTGAAGGAGAGATTAGCAACGCTACAGGTATTGTTTCTCTGAATACATATCTACTGCACAACATCAAATATTGCGCATGACCGCTAAAAGCCCTATTTTGTTGTATTTTATTCAGATTCCCCTGATTGTTTCCCTTGCCCCAAGGAATTTTGGCCGAATGCAAAGAGAAACACTTGTCTCCCCAAGCCTGTAGAGTTTCTTTCCTTCAACGAGGCCCTAGGAATCATCCTGGCTGCATTCTCAGTTGGTGGTGCCTGTCTTGCCATCATAACAGCGGCTGTGTTCCACCGTCACAGAACATCTCCGATTGTCAGAGCCAACAACTCTGAGCTGAGCTTCCTGCTGCTCTTCTCTCTGACTCTCTGTTTCTTATGCTCATTGACTTTCATTGGAGAACCCTCTGAGTGGTCCTGCATGCTGCGCCACACAGCGTTTGGGATCACCTTCGTCCTCTGTATGTCCTGTGTTCTTGGAAAAACAATAGTTGTGTTAATGGCATTCAAAGCCACACTCCCAGGTCGTAATGTTATGAAATGGTTTGGTCCTCCACAGCAAAGGATGACTGTAGTGTCTTTCACCTTCATTCAAGTTATAATATGTACTCTTTGGTTGGCTCTTAGTCCTCCTTTTCCAATGAAAAACCTCACCACATACAAGGAGAGAATCATCCTGGAGTGTGCATTAGGCTCATCTATTGGGTTCTGGGCTGTGCTCGGGTACATCGGCCTGCTGGCTGTCTTTTGCTTTATGTTAGCGGTCTTAGCCCGGAAACTACCTGATAATTTTAATGAAGCTAAGCTTATCACCTTCAGCATGCTGATATTCTGTGCAGTCTGGATCACCTTCATCCCAGCATATGTCAGTTCTCCTGGGAAATTTACTGTGGCTGTGGAGATATTTGCCATTCTTGCCTCCAGTTTTGGACTCATATTGTGTATATTTGCTCCAAAGTGTTTCATCATATTGTTTAAGCCAGAGAAAAACACCAAGAAACATTTAATGAACAAAAGTCAATCTTAAAACATATAGTTTGGAGAAAACAATGACGACAACTTAAGGGACTTTAATTACCAATACCTAAGGGAAGAGGGAAACCATGTTTCACGTTTGTGCTTAAAACATAAAGGTTTGTCATGATTTAAGTTTTCAGTTTCCTGTTTTATTTTGTAGTCTTGTGTCTTCTGTGTCTCTGCACTTTCTGCCCTGGTGATTGTCTGTCTACCCGGTTCCTGATTGTGTATTCCCTGCACTTGTGCTGCCCTCATTGTGTCGACCTGTTTCTCGTTACCTCCTTCTTGTATTTAAACCCCCTTTTTCTCCTGTCCCCTTGTCGGTTTGTACTGTGTGTTACACTCTTCCCTGTTATTAGTATCGCTCTGTTTAATTATAGTGTTTGTGTTAAAATAAATTACTTTAAACTGTTGCTTGGGCATTTGGGTCCTCACACTCCTAGCTTCCCGTGACTGAACAAACTGACCAATACCTGGACCCAGCCATCTTTTTTTCCGGCCCTGCCGTGACAAGTCCATGGCCAGCCACTGTCTGTTTGTTTTTTTGTGACTCTCATGGCCGTAGTCTGGGCTATGTCGACCAGGTCATGGGCCCAGAGCCTGATCCCGAGACCCTTCAGAGTCCCAGTCTCCGGAGCCCAAGCTGTCCACCATTAGGTTCCATTTTCCTGAAGCCGCCGCCACCACCCCCTGGTCCTTCTCGGCACAGAGCCATAGCCTTCTGGCTCCAAGAGCACAATATCTGTCAGCCTGGTGGTCGTCTCCGTCCCCCCCTCGGACTGCTTCAGACCATCTAGTGCCCATCCTCCAGCATAGCCCCAGGGACTGTTTTTGCCATGTCCCTGGTTTATTATATGAAAATAAACCAACACTTAGTTGGTAGTTTGACGTATATGCTCACTGGCAAAATGTAAATAGCAGGATTGTCCATATTACATTTGTTTCAATTTATTGTATTCAGAATCAAGCACGACAGCCATGCTCTCTCCAACCGGTAATGTAATCAAAGAACTGTTCTACACTTTTGAATCTCATCACCTGTAGCTTACCTATGTGCACTTCATGAACTAATGTGCCTATCTTTGTTTAAAGTCAGAACTGCATGTATGTTCACTTTGTTTTCAGTAAGGATACAAAAAAGAAAATGGCATTATGGTTTGACCGGCAACATTACTCTATAGCTCATGAGCAGATTTAGTTTTCATATTGTCTTTGTAAATATTCATATTTGAAATGTATTTTATTAATTGTAATGGCATGTTATGAAAGTACCTAAACTGTTTTTGGTATTTCAAAGTGTTTTTTCATCACAGCCTGAAAATACAGGATTAAAGTAATGCTAATTAAAAAAAGAGTAAAATAAAAATGTGTTTCTTTTAGCATCAGTGTGGTTTAACTAAACAACTCATGAGTAGTGGCCATTCGCTTAACTGTCAAAATACAGCAAAAAAGGTGTGAGAGTATAACTTAAGAAGATATTACTGTTTACAATTGTATCTTAAAGAAACGTGGGCACTTAGTGCATATTATAATGTACACAAAGCTCACAAAAATACTGGTACAAGACTTAATCAACACCAGAGGGTAAGAGCATCCTCTCTCTGACGTACTGTAAGCTGACGTACAGTAGGAGGGAAGATCTAGTCCCAAATCTATATAGACCAGTAAAAACACAGAATGCCCACAAGAGGACAGTTGAGGATGGAGATCTCAGCTCTCTTCATTGGCCTGATCCTGTCTCTGGGTTTGTGTCAGCTGAACTCAGCTCTTGCCTTGAATGGTTCTGTGGATGGTGTGAAACAAAGGAATGAGCTCACAGAGGATAGGACTGGTGTTGGGGTGAGCACTGAGGCCTCATCTGTGAAATGTAAGCTCCAGGGTACCACTCGTCTACCTGCTTTCTCAATGGATGGTGACTATGTTATTGGTGGTGTTTTGTCCATACACCACTATGTATATGCAATGAAGCATAACTACACCACTATGCCTGATTCACTAAGATGCTCAGGGAGGTTAGTAAGAGGAAGATGTGTGGGCTAAAAGAATGTTTCACTGTGGGTGTGGAAATGTTTCAATACGTATTGTGTTTTATTGAAAATGTAAACAAATATTTGACAAACTACCAAATCAGTATTTGGCTGGACCATTTTAGGTATTATATTTACTACAATAGCAAATTGTGACAATTTAAAGATGTACATTTTTTAAATCATTCATAGTTGATTAAGTATTTTTTATTTTTATTATACTTATGCAGTTTAGCTATCAGTTCTTGGCCAACACTTTTAAATGCAATTGTCTTTAATTTCTATGAAATAAGTGAAATGTCATATGAATGTCAGAATCTCATATGTATTTTAAACAGTGACACAAGTGTCTGTCTGCAGCATTGATACCCGTGAACTGCGCTTCTCACGTGCAATGATCTTCGCCATCGAGGAGATTAACAACAGCACGGAGCTGCTGCCGGGCATCAAACTTGGTTATCAGATCTACGACTCATGTGCCTCTGTGTCTGTATCAGTGCATGTGGCATTCCAGCTGTCAAGCGGCCTGGACCCAATGTTTTACACCGGCGACAATTGTTCACAATCTGGTAAGATGATGGCTGTTGTTGGTGAGTCTGGGTCCACGCCATCCATCAGCATGTCTCGCATCATTGGGCCCTTTAACATTCCTCAAGTAAATATTTTGAGTTTCTGCAAACTATGTGTTTAACAGACCAGGGATATTTTGTGTTGTCCTGTTCAATAATTACACTGTTGTGTTCATTTAGGTTAGTCACTTTGCCACTTGTGCATGCCTGTCCGATAAGCAGCAGTACCCGAGTTTCTTCAGAACAATCCCGAGTGACCAGTTTCAGGCTGACGCGCTGGCAAAGCTGGTAAAACACTTTGGTTGGACTTGGATAGGTGCTATCCGGTCGGATTCAGATTATGGAAACAATGGCATGGCGTCTTTCCTGGACGCAGCACACAAAGAGGGAATCTGTGTGGAATATTCAGAATCTTTCTATCGGACCCACCCACGAAGCAGGATCCAGAGAATAGCAGACATTATCCGGAGGTTTCAACATTCACTGATTATCTGCTTTTGTTCATTTATCTCGCACAAAAGGCACACAACTGACGTTATAGAATCAGTGGCACAATACTGTACATTAACAAACAAAATTGAAGTCTCTTGACATCTCTTATATAATTGTTTTAATTAGCTTTATATAGAATTAAATGTTTTTTTCATATTGGACTCATTCGATGCACTATTATTTCTCTCAAGGTCAACAGCTACGGTGATTGTGGCATTTATAACATCTGGAGACTTTAGGATTCTGCTGGAAGAGCTGTCGCTCAAGCCCTCTCCTCCTCGCCAGTGGATCGGCAGTGAGGCCTGGGTAACTGACCCAGACATGCTGAGGTTCAGTCTGTGTGCTGGAGCAGTTGGATTTGGCATTGAGCGATCTGTCATCCCAGGTCTGAGAGACTTCCTGCTGGATCTCTCTCCCTCTAAAGTGGCTGCCTCTCCAGTGTTTACTGAGTTCTGGGAAGATGCATTCAACTGCAGGCTGGGAAAAAGTGAGAAAATTGGGTTCATTGACATAAAAGACACTCAAAGTTGCATCTTTGCATGTGTTCTGTTATTTCTTTCAAAGTCCAATTGAAACTGTGTTAAAATGTCTAAATGTGCTCTTAGTCTAACCCCTAGATTAAAATAGAATATATATAGATATTGAACAAAGACATGTTATGGACATAAAGAGCATTTTTGTGAATAATCAATTTTTTTGTGGTTTGTAAGAACTTCAGCTGCAGTAGTTTCACCATGTCAACCCTGAAGCCTGAACACATGCACACAATAAATTAAGTTTACAGGCCACTAAGCAAACTAAAGTACAAACAGTTTTACTTATCCTACTAGCATGTATCAGTTACAGTTTATATGTATATAGTTTGATGCTCTTTTTCTAACAGTGATAGTTTATTTCTTCAAAACACTTTAACACAGATCTTCAAATTCAATGAGAAAAATACATGATTTGCATTTTATTCAGTTGACTAATTGTCGGATATGAGCTCGTCGATAAAGCTAAAAAAAAAATACAAAAAACATTCAGATGAATTATAATATTGTCAATGCTAAAGAAAATGTGGTTTTGTCTTTATGTGTTTTTAACAGCAGTCATAGACAAGAATGCGTGTGACGGAAGTGAAGACATAGAGACGATCCAGAGCCCGTACACTGACACATCTCAGCTCAGGATCACTAACATGGTGTACAAGGCTGTTTATGCAATAGCACATGCCATTCATAATGCAGTGTGTCAGGAATCATATTCTATCACCCAGTGTGATAAACTCACCAGCATAGAGTCCAAACAGGTCAGTCAAAAAAATATGTACACTTTTCACTCTGTTGTACCATTTTATAATCATACATTCATCTTATCTTCTATTGCTTCAAATTTCTCTTTCATTTTCTTCCACTACTTCATCCTCACAGGTTCTCGCTCAGCTGAAAAATTTAAAATTTTCCAAAAATGGTTATGATGTGTCATTTGATGCCAACGGGGATCCTGTGGCTGCATACGAGCTGGTTAACTGGCAAAAAACTGAGAGTGGCAGCATTGAGTTGGTGGCAGTAGGGCACTACGATGCATCACTGCCGGTGGGCCAGGAATTCCACATCAACAAGAACCTCACCTGGGTGGAGGGTGGTACACAAGTAGGGAGCGAAATGTATTTCATATTTCAATTTGAACTTGCATTATATTAAACGTTATATGTGAACACGTAATTTGGGTCACTGCAATTGGTACCTCTGTAGATAAAAGCAGGAAAGATATTCGTCCCGAATACGATTTCAATGTAATGAATCATCGGTCACACATTTTAACAGTATTTAGCATTAGTTAAGTATGAGTAAAAACCTAATTTCTAAATTTTAAAGCATTGTTCCAACATTTATAAACACAAGTGTCGGGCCGTGCGTTTTAAACTTAGGCCTTCAGTGAGTGCCGTATAGTCCACATCACGGGTGGACTGGGGGAAAAAAATTGTCCCGGGAGTTATTGTCACAGACCAACCCACTCAATACACATCGCGTTTCTACAGTTTACCATGTGTGGACAGCAGACAACCACTCCGCCACACGGCACTACCACAAGCGTGCGTGGGGGCCGACCCACGAAGCTATGTGGACTAACCCGCCGAACAACACACAATTACGCAGCACCTCTCGATTGGACGCCTCGAGGTTGGAGGTGTCTCTACACCTTTTCTCTACACATGAACACTCCGTGGAGCAATGTGCCTTGCAATGTTGTGCATCGTGGCTGACTGATTTGTCCAGCGCAACCCCGTCGGGTCAACAACAATGCATGTTGTCCAAATCAACAACTAGTCACATTTAGTTATAGCAAAACAATCCAACAAAACTGCGGCACTGAAACCCTTTAAACACAAGACATTGCAGGCGTGATAATATATATTATTATTTTTGTATAAAATAGCTATAACTTTGAGATTCTGATTAGGCCAGCAGGATTGTGCGAAAGAAAGTCCTTCATTTGAGTCTTCCAATATTGCGAGTAACTTGCATCTCTTGCTTAAGTTTAATGAGAAGGACCCAGAGGTTTTTTCTCTGTTCGAAAGGGTTGCAAGGGCAAGAAAGCGGTCTGACTGAGCAAACTGTGCTGTTGCAGTGTGTGTTGTCAGGGGAGGCTCAGGAGGCGTATGCGGCTTTAAGTGATGATCTAACTTATATATCAGTCAAGGATGCGGTGTTGAAGGCATATGAATTGGTCCCTGAAGCATATTGTCAGCGCTTTAGGACACGGGAAAAATAGGTCAACCAGTCTCACACGGCGTCTGTGAGGGAACTTACCTTTAATTGACATGCAAGTATTGTTTTTAGACACACTTGAAAATAATCTTAACTCCTTTAATCCTCTAAGCACGTTTTGACATGTGTGACTTTGTTTGTGCCAGGTGCCTGTGTCAGTGTGCTCTGACAGCTGTCCTGCAGGATCTCGCAAAGTGCTGCAGAAAGGAAAACCCATTTGCTGTTTTGATTGTATAACATGTCCTGAAGGAGAGATTAGCAATGCTACAGGTATCGTTTCTCCGATTGAAGATTAGACATAAACTGGCACATAACTGTTAATGTAACACATGTTTTAACACTTTAACCAAGCAGATAAAGTTGTCCGGAGAGTCTGTGTATACATGCTACCGATTATCCTCCTTGTCTGCTCACCCATTACCACTGCTGTGATCACATCACCGCTGTCCACTAATACCCTGCACTGGCTCCCTGTCCCACAACAGAGCCCATTCAAAATCCTTATTTTTATGGTGTGTTCACACCAAAACACTTGTGAATATTCACAACGCCTTTTTGCCTGACTTTATGTAGTTAATTTGCTTTTTCTCAATCATTGGTGGCAGAAAGGGGGCGTGGCTACGTTACCCCAAGTCACCAGCACATAGCCTCACAAGCTAATCTAAACTCACCAGGTCATGTTCCTGGAGTTACCACTTAATACCGAAATGAGTGACAGTCACGCTCAATGCGTGACACTTGAGAGCCCTGATATCTCAGTCTCTCTGCTCCTCCTGAGTTTCTCCCGCGACTGTGTCTGTTTGGTGTAAATTAGGGTGACTAGACGTCCTCTTTTTCCCGGACATGTCCTCTTTTTCCCGGACATGTCCTCTTTTCGAGACTTAAAAAATGTTTGAATTAAATTGAATTCAGCTACGGCAGGATGGCGATGACGACGGGCGCAGCATCTCAACGCTGATTGGCTTTCACCAACTCCGTGTCGGGCAAATTAAATTGCCAATTTAAATTGGCAAAAAAGCAAATATTCACAACGCTTTTTCGCATCATGTGCACCGCCGGGCGAAAAATTTGCTTTTTCGCAACCATTCGCATTGGTGCATTGAATTTACATGTAATCTATTCTAATCTGTTACTCAAACACACTCTCCAAATCAGGCCTTTACCCCAACAAGCTGCTTCACCACCACACTTTTTTCCACAGCTGCAGTTCCTCTAATACCAACCTCCTGTCTCCACCTCTAAAGACCAAGCAGCAGCTACAGTGTTCTCAATAGCTGCCTCCTTCATTATTATTGACTACACAACATCAAATATTGAGTATGGCTGCTAAAAGCCTTTTTGTTGTGTTCTTTCAGATTCCCCTGATTGTTTCCCTTGCCCCAAGGAATTGTGGCCTAATGCAAAGAGAAACACTTGTCTCCCCAAGCCTGTAGAGTTTCTTTCCTTCAACGAGGCCCTAGGATTCATCCTGGCTGCATTCTCAGTTGGTGGTGCCTGTCTGGCCATCATAACAGCGGCTGTGTTTCATTGTCACAGGACATCTCCGATTGTCAGAGCCAACAACTCTGAGCTGAGCTTCCTGCTGCTCTTCTCTCTGACTCTCTGTTTCTTATGTTCATTGACTTTCATTGGAGAACCCTCTGAGTGGTCCTGCATGCTGCGCCACACAGCGTTTGGGATCACCTTCGTCCTCTGTATCTCTTGTGTTCTTGGAAAAACAATAGTTGTGTTAATGGCATTCAAAGCCACTCTCCCAGGTCGTAATGTTATGAAATGGTTTGGTCCTCCACAGCAAAGGATGACCGTAGTGTCTTTCACCTTCATTCAAGTTATAATATGTACTCTTTGGTTGGTTCTTAGTCCTCCTTTTCCAATGAAAAACCTCACCACATACAAGGAGAGAATCATCCTGGAGTGTGCATTAGGCTCATCTATTGGGTTCTGGGCTGTGCTCGGGTACATCGGCCTGCTGGCTGTCTTTTGCTTTGTGTTAGCGGTCCTAGCCCGGAAACTACCTGATAATTTTAATGAAGCCAAGCTCATCACCTTCAGCATGCTGATATTCTGTGCAGTCTGGGTCACCTTCATCCCAGCATATGTCAGTTCTCCTGGGAAATTTACTGTGGCTGTGGAGATATTTGCCATTCTTGCCTCCAGTTTTGGACTCATATTGTGTATATTTGCTCCAAAGTGTTTCATCATATTGTTTAAGCCAGAGAAAAACACCAAGAAACATTTAATGAACAAAAGTCAATCTTAAAACATAAAATTTTGAGAAAACAAAGACAGCACTTAAGGGGACTTTTTACAAATACTTAAGCCACAAGGTCACAATTTGAGTTTTCTGTCTCCTGTTTTATTTTGTAGTCTTGTGTCCTCTGTGTCTCTGCACTTCCTGCCCTGGTGATTGTCTGGGATTGTCTGTCTACCTGGTTCCTGATTGTGTATTCCCTTCACCTGTGCTGCCCTTATTGTGTCTACCTGCTTCTCGTTACCTCCCTCTTATATTTAAACCCCATTTGTCTCCTGTCCCCTTGTCGGTTTGTACTGTGTGTTACCCTGTTCCCTGTGAGTAGTATGTCTCTGTTCAACTATAGTGTTTTTTGTTAAAATAATTTAAACTGTTGAATGGGCATTTGGGTCCTTACTCTCAAAGCGTCCCGTGACCGAACAAACCGACCAATACCTGGACCAGCCATCTTTTTTCCGGCCCTGCCGTGGCAAGTCCATGGCCAGCCACAGTTAGTTAGTTTTTTTTGTGATGCTCATGGACATAGTCTGGGGTATGTCGACCAGGTCATGGGCCCAGAACTTGATGCCTTTTGTGAGCCCCGCGAGGTTCTGCGTGGTCCGTGGGGTCACTAGAAGGGACCCTTGGACCACGTGATGGAGCATGGTCCGTGGTGGGGTGCCCAACTGGCTCTTGGTGGGCCCCGTAGCCTAAGGGGAAAGGTCCCTGATCCGGTGGACTGAACTTCAAGGCCTAGTCGTCGACAGGTTCCTGCTGACCCCCCCCCCCCCCCCCCCCCACCCGTGCTTCAGTCCAAGCTGGTTCTGGTTGCTGCCTTCCTACTGCTGCCAGTTCCAGCCCCTCATGATTTCAGTTTCCTGTTTTATTTTGTAGTCTTGTGTGTGTCCCTACACTTTCTGCTGCGGTGATTGTCTGTCTACCTGGTTCCTGACTGTATATGCCCTTCACATGTGCTGCCCTCATTGTGTCCACCCGTTTCTCATTACTTCACTATTGTATATGATCCCAGTTTGTCTCCTGTCTCCTTGTCGGTTCATACTGTGTCTTATCCCGTTTCCTGTGAGTAGTATGTCTCTGTTTAATTAGTGTTTTTGTTCAAATAAATGACTTTGAACTGTTGCATGGGTATTTGGTTCCTCACTCATAGAGCTTCCCGAGACACACGCAGGACAAAGATGGAGAAATTGTTTGACATTTCATGAGTTAGTGCTCCAATCCGTGTTTTTTATATTGCATATTTTATTTATTGTAATGTCATTTTTCGAAAGTACTTTTAAAACGATATTTGTTTGATTTAAAAAATATTCTGTCATCACAGCCTATTAGTATAAAAGAAAATTGATATACACTTAATTCTACTTTATAAACTCAGTGCTTCTTTATTCATATTTCTGTTTTGGCATTAATTATGCAAATTAACTGAACTCATAAGGTTGACGTTTGTTAGTCTGTAATAATAGCTTGAACACAGATTTTTCTTGGGTAGCTCTAAAAGAGTAAAGAGACATGGGCACATGGTGCATATTATAATGTCCACAAAGCTCACAAAAAAAGACTGTAGGGTCAGATCATCCTCCTTCTGACGTACAGTAAGATGACGTACAGGAGGAGGGAGGATTCAGTCCCAAATCTATATAGACCAGTAAAAACACAGAATGCCCACAAGAGGACAGTTGAGGATGGAGATCTCAGCTCTCTTCATTGGCCTGATCCTGTCTCTGGGTTTGTGTGAGCTGAACTCAGCTCTTGCCTTGAATGGTTCTGTGGATGGTTTGAAACAAAGGAATGAGCTCACAGAGGATAGGACTGGTGTTGGGGTGAGCACTGAGGCCTCATCTGTGAAATGTAAGCTCCAAGGTACCACTCGTCTACCTGCTTTCTCAATGGATGGTGACTACGTTATTGGTGGTAGTTTCTCCCTACATTATTCCACGCACGCAATGAAGCATAACTACACCATCATGCCTGAGTCACGAAGATGCTCAGGGAGGTTAGTAAGAGGAAGATGTTGGGGCTAAAAGGATGTTTATATAGTTTGAATTATAAAAAAAAGTATGACATAATGTGTAAGTATTATATTAACAAAATAGAAGAATTGTAGCTATTTTTCATTTGTTGACTGAAAACATGAAAACTAAAACTAGTTTAAAATATCCAACTATTGTTAATCTATGCATTAGGATTATTGTGCATGTTGTACTGATGTTTGTGTTTAAATTCTTACCTATTATGTATTTCTGTTACAATTATTGGGATGTTCTGTCCTCATCATTATGTAGACCATATTTTAAACAGTGACACAAGTGTCTGTTTGCAGGATTATTACACGTGAACTGCGCTACTCACGTGCAATGATCTTCGCCATCGAGGAGATTAACAACAGCACGGAGCTGCTGCCGGGCATCAAACTTGGTTATCAGATCTATGACTCGTGTGCCTCTGTGTCTGTATCAGTGCATGTGGCATTCCAGCTGTCAAGCGGCCTGGACCCAATGTTTTACACCGGTGACAATTGTTCACAATCTGGTAAAATGATGGCTGTTGTTGGTGAGACTGGGTCCTCGCAATCAATCAGCATGTCTCACATCATCGGACCCTTTAACATTCCTCAAGTAAATATTTTGAATTTCTGAAAACTATGTGTTTAACAGACCAGTGCTATTTTGTGTCGTCCTGTTCAATAATTACACTGTTGTGTTCTTTTAGGTTAGTTACTTTGCCACATGTGCATGCCTGTCCGATAAGCAGCAGTACCCGAGTTTCTTCAGAACAATCCCAAGTGACCAGTTCCAGGCTGACGCGCTGGCAAAGCTGGTAAAACACTTTGGTTGGACTTGGATTGGTGCTATCCGATCAGATTCGGATTATGGAAACAATGGCATGGCGTCTTTCCTGGACTCAGCACACAAAGAGGGAATCTGTGTGGAATATTCTGAATCTTTCAATACGTACCAGCCACGAAGCAGGATCCAGAGAGTAGCAGACATTATCAACAGGTTTTTATATTCTATTATTATGTGCTTTTGTTCCCTGTATTCACATTGATCGTATGTACATAAGTCCATAACAATGTTCGGTAAAGTATAAGACAGAAGAGTATTTTATCACGTTAGAGGCCAATTCAGTGAGACCAAAAACTGTTAAAATGATCTCCATATATATATATATATATATATATATATATATATATAGACACAGACAATTTAATTTGTAATATATGTTATTACTGGTCTCATACAATGCACTTTTATTTCTCTCCAGGTCGACAGCTATGGTGATTGTGGTATTTGCAACCTCTGGAGACTTGACGATTCTGCTGGAAGAGCTGTCGCTCAAGCCCTCTCCTCCTCGCCAGTGGATCGGCAGTGAGTCCTGGGTAACTAACCCAGACATGCTGAGGTTCAGTTTATGTGCTGGAGCAATTGGATTTGGCATTGAGCGATCTGTCATCCCAGGTCTGAGAGACTTCCTGCTGGACCTCTCTCCCTCTAAAGTGGCTGCCTCTCCAGTGTTTACTGAGTTCTGGGAGGATGCATTTAACTGCAGCCTGGGAAAAAGTGAGAAAATTAGGTTCATTAACATAAAAGACACTCAAAGTTGCGTATTTGCGTGTGTTCTGTTATTTCTTTCAAAGTCCAATTAAAACTGTGTTAAAATGTCCAAAGGTGCTTTCAGTCCAACCCCTCGATTAAAATAGAATATATATAGATATTGAACAAAGACATGTTCTGGACATAAAGAGCATTTTTGTGAATAATCAGTTTTTTTGTGGTTTATATGAACTTCAGCTTCAGTAGTTTCACCATGTCAACCCTGAAGCCTGAACACATGCACACAATAAATTAACAGTCTACAGGACACTAAGCAAACTAAAGTATAAACAGTTTTACTTATCCTACTAGCATGTATCAGTTACAGTTTATATGTATATAGTCTGAATCTCTTTTTCAAACAGTGATAGTTTATTTCTTCAAAACACTTTAACACAGATCTTCAAATTCAATGAGAAAAATACATGATTTGCATTTTATCCAGTTGATTAAGTGTCTGATATATGGGCTGGTAGATAAAGCTCAAAATAAAAATAATAAAACATTTTTTTAGATGAATTATAATATATAATTTTGTCAATGCTAAGGAAAATGTGTTTTTGTCTTTATGTGTTTTTAACAGCAACCACAGACAAGAATGTGTGTGATGGAAGTGAAGACATAGAGACGATCCAGAGCCCGTACACTGACACATCTCAGCTCAGAATCACTAACATGGTGTACAAGGCCACTTATGCAATAGCACATGCCATTCATAATGAAGTGTGTCAGGAATCATATTCTATCACCCAGTGTGATAAACTCACCAACATAGAGTCCAAACAGGTCAGTCAAAACAAATATGTACACTTTTCACTCTGTTGTGCCTTTTTTTAAATCATACAGTCTTACAATCTTATCTTCTATTGCTTTATTTCTCTTTTATTTTCTTCCACTACTTCATCCTCACAGGTTCTCACTCAGTTGAAGAAAGTTAAGTTTTCCCGAAATGGTTATGATGTGTCATTTGATGCCAACGGGGATCCTGTGGCCACATACGAGCTGGTTAACTGGCAAAAAACTGAGAGTGGCAGCATTGAGTTGGTGGCAGTAGGGCACTACGATGCATCACTGCCGGTGGGCCAGGAACTCCGTATAGACAGGAACCTCACCTGGGTGGAGGGTAGCACACAAGTAAGGAGCAAAATGTATTACATATTTCAATTTGAACTTACATTATATTAAAGGTTATATGTAAACACGTATTTTGGGTCACTGCAATTCTTACCCCTGTAAATAAAAGCAGTAAAGATATTTGTTTGAATACAATTTTAATGTAATGAATCATGCGTCACACATCGTAATAGTATTTAACATTAGTTAAGTATGAGTAATTTTTCAAGCATTGTTCCAACATTCATAAGCACCAGTTGCAGGCTGTGCGTTTTAAACTTAGGCCTTCAGTGAGTGCCGTATAGTCCACATCACGGGTGGACTGGGGGAAAAAAAGTGTCCCGGGAGTTACTGTCACAGACTGACCCACTCAATACACGAGGCGTTTCTACAGTTTACCATGTGCGGACAGCAGACACCCACTCCGCCACACGGCACTACCACAAGCGTGCGTGGGGACTAGGAGTGTCACGATACCAAAAGTTTAGTAGTCGGTGCCAATACCAGTAAAATAACATGATTCTCATTACCAATTTTGATACCATGATTAAAAAAAAAGATTCAATGTACTTAAACTTGAAACATGAACTTCTTTATTCAAATATTTTTTTTAAAAACACCCGACACGTTTGCTGCACCACACTTCACTGAAAGTTTTAGTTTACTTGTTGAGAGTTGCGCATGCCCAGAACTGATGGTGACTGGGTCCGCCCACTTACTGTGAAATATAAATCTTCCAGAGCAATGCGCCGTTCTGCTAGCTCAATCAGTGCACAAACCCGTCTGCATTTGCTTCAAAACGATTTACTGTCAACAGTTTCTTTCGGTGTGCACCGACTTTCCAGAGATAGCTGTTGCTCAAGTTCCACTAATGTTCACCACCTCCACTGTTTACAAGCCACGCCAGCTCGGTAGGCCCCGCGTGCAGTTCCTCAGCACACAGCCTTTCTGTTAGCTAGGTATTTAAGTAAGCTAGCACGGCGTGCAGTGTAGCTTTCTGTCTGTTGATCTAGTAGCGAAAGAGAGAGAGAGAGAGCGCTCAGGCAACAAATACACTAGCGCAGTTTAAAGCTTTAAGAACAAGCAGGTTTTGCTTGCGCAAGAGGGGATTTTGCTCGCGGAGTGATGTAAAAGCGCTCGTCAAAGTGATGTAAAAGCGCTCGTCGAAGTAAATTACGCTACCCTTTCTTGTCAACAAGTCACGGTGGGACAATCGCTGCAGCCGTAGTTGCCATCTTTGTTTTCTGAATGTAAACATCGACTGGAACACGAAAGCGTATACTGCCCACATCAGTTCCAGAAGAGGTGCAGCTCACGGTACTTGCGATACCTCAAAAAAATAGGCATCGTCCGTGTTTTGATATTTCAGAATCGAAAGGTACCGTAAGTATCGGTTCTCGTGACATCCCTAGTGGGGACCGACCCACGAAGCCACGTGGACTCCCCCGCCGAGCAACGCACAATTACGCAGCGCCTCTCGGTCAGATGCCTCAAGGTTGAAGTTGTCTCTACACTGAAACCCTGCACACACAAGACATTGCAGGCGTGATAATATATTACTTTGTTTGTATAAAATAGCTATAACTTTGTGATTCTGTTTAGGCCATCAGGATAATTTTGCAAATGAAAGAAAGTCTGAGTCTTCTGATATAGTGAGTACCTTGCATCTTGCCTAAGTTTAATAAAAAAGGACCCAGATGTTTTTTTCCCTGTTTGAAAGAGTTGCAAGGACAAGAAACTGGTCCGACTCAGCAAACTGTGCTGTTGCAGTGTGTTGTCAGGGAAGGCTCGGGAGGCGTATCCGGTTTTAAGTGATGATCTAACTTATATATGAAGGATGCCGTGTTGAAGACATATTATTTGGTCCCTGAAGCATGTTGTCAGCGGTTTAGGACATAGGAAAAATAGGTCAACCAGTTAATATGGACTTTGCGAGTAAACTTACCTTTAATTGACATGCAAGTATTGTTTTTAGACACACTTAATAATCTTAACTCCTTTAATCCTCGATGCACATTTTAACATGTGTGACTTTGTTTGTGCCAGGTGCCTGTGTCAGTGTGCTCTGACAGCTGTCCTGCAGGATCTCGCAAAGTGCTGCAGAAAGGAAAACCCATTTGCTGTTTTGATTGTATACCGTGTCCTGAGGGAGAGATTAGCAATGCTACAGGTATCGTTTCTCCGATTGCAGATTAGACATAAACTGGCACATAACTGTTAACGTAATACATGTTTTACACTTTAACCAAGCAGTTAAAGTTGTCCTGAGAGTCTGTGTATACATGCTACCTATTATCCTCCTTGTCTGCTCACCCGTTATCACTGCTGTGATCACATCACCCCTGTCCACTAAAACCCTGCACTGGCTCCCTGTCCCACAACGGAGCTTTCGCCTGACTTTATGTTGTTAATTCGCTTTTTCCCATTTTTTTTTTCTCACCATTCGTGGCAGAAATGGGCTGCGGCTATGTTACCCCTAGTTACCAGCACATAGCCTCACTAGCTAACCTAAACTGACCCGGTCACATTCCTGTAGTTAGCTGCACATAGCCTCACTAGCTAACCTAAACTGACCCGGTCACATTCCTGTAGTTAGCTGCACATAGCCTCACTAGCTAACCTAAACTGACCCGGTCACGTTCCTGTAAAACAATTTTCATCGACCATGAAAAATTAACAACTATTTATGCGTTATACTTGTTGTAGGAATACCATAAACGTGTAAACATCAAGCGCCCCCATGTCTGGGTTCATATTATCCGTAGTCGCACACAGCTCCGACTCCTCCAGGACGAGTGTCTGAATGAAGCCGCTTGGCTTTCGCAACTCGGCGTCAGACGAATTAAATCGGCAGAGTTAAAATATTTAAACTCTGGTGAATGCAAATATTCACAACGCTTTTTCGCGTCATTTGCGCCGCCAGGAGAAAAATTTGCTTTTTCGCAACCATTCTCGTCTGTGCATTGACTTTACATGTTATCTCCTTGTGCAAATATTTCGCAACTCTTTTGGTGTGAACACAGCACTACTCAAAAAAGCCCTCCAAACCAGGCCTTCACTCTACCGAGCTGCTTCACCACCACACTTTTTTCCACAGCGGTAGCTCCTTTAATGCCAACCTCCTGTCTCCACCTCTAAAGACCAAGCTGCAGCTACAGTGTTCTCAATAGCCGCTTCCTTCATTATTATCTACTGCACAACATCAAATATTGAGTATGACTGCTAAAAGCCCTTTTGTTGTGTTCTTTCAGATTCCCCTGATTGTTTCCCTTGCCCCAAGGAATTGTGGCCTAATGCAAAGAGAGACACTTGTCTCCCCAAGCCTGTAGAGTTTCTTTCCTTCAACGAGGCCCTAGGATTCATCCTGGCTGCATTCTCAGTTGGTGGTGCCTGTCTTGCCATCATAACAGCGGCTGTGTTTCACCGTCACAGGACATCCCCGATTGTCAGAGCCAACAACTCTGAGCTGAGCTTCCTGCTGCTTTTCTCTCTGACTCTCTGTTTCTTATGCTCATTGACTTTCATTGGAGAACCCTCTGAGTGGTCCTGCATGCTGCGCCACACAGCGTTTGGGATCACCTTCGTCCTTTGTATGTCTTGTGTTCTTGGAAAAACAATAGTTGTGTTAATGGCATTTAAAGCCACACTCCCAGGTCGTAATGTTATGAAATGGTTTGGTCCTCCACAGCAAAGGATGACTGTAGTGTCTTTTACCTTCATTCAAGTTATAATATGTACTCTTTGGTTGGTTCTTAGTGCTCCTTTTCCAATGAAAAACCTCACCACATACAAGGAGAGAATCATCCTGGAGTGTGCATTAGGCTCATCTATTGGGTTCTGGGCTGTGCTCGGGTACATCGGCCTGCTGGCTGTCTTTTGCTTCGTGTTAGCGGTCCTAGCCCGGAAACTACCTGATAATTTTAATGAAGCCAAGCTTATCACCTTCAGCATGCTGATATTCTGTGCAGTCTGGATCACCTTCATCCCAGCATATGTCAGTTCTCCTGGGAAATTTACTGTGGCTGTGGAGATATTTGCCATTCTTGCCTCTAGTTTTGGACTCATATTGTGTATATTTGCTCCAAAGTGTTTCATCATATTGTTTAAGCCAGAGAAAAACACCAAGAAACATTTAATGAACAAAAATGTATCCTAAAAGATTCAGTAAGAACCTGAGAGGCCCATCAAGTCAGATCTGGAATTGAAGATTGCCAACGCCTCTTGTCCAAGTCTCTTCTGTGGACTGCATGTACAATATCATCTTCACTAAGTGCCCATGTCTCATTTCTACTCTTGCAGGACATCATATTAATTTCATGCTAACCTTATTGCAGTTAAATCTAATAAATATACAAATTGAAGGAGTAGTTAGTTTGCAATAGTTAGGACGACAACCTACAGTGTAATGCTCATGATGTGCACATTCGACTGTTTTCACCTTGTTGATTTACTGTAATTAACAAGTTATTTTGTATAAATATTTTGATTGAATTATATGTCTTTTATGTGTAATCATATACATAAAATGAATACACAAGGTGAATCTTCTTCATTAAATTATTGCTACTTTAATAATGTGTTTGTATCTATTTTTTTAAGACCATATTCAACGCCACAATAACTTCTTCAATTTGTATATTTATTAGATTTAACTGCAATAAGGTTAACATGAAATTAATATGATGCCCTGCAGGAGTAGAAAAGAGACATGGGCACTTAGTGAAGATAATATTGTACATGCAGTCCACAGAAGAGACTTGGACAAGAGGCATTGGCAATCTTCAATTCCAGATCTGAAAGATCTGACTTGATGGGCCTCTCAGGTTCTCACTGAGTTGTGTGAGAATGGATTCAACTGAACTCTTTTAATTGATTGTCAAAGTGGAGCAAGAGCAGCTTAAAGATGAAACCTCAACACATGGTGGGGATGTAAGTTTGATGCTATGGGAGGTTAAAGCATATTGCATACAGTACAATAAAAATAAAATATCCATAAAGTCCAGAAAAGGGATGCAAACTGAACTGCAGCAATTGTAAACTATGAAAGATACACTACTTTTTTTGTGTTTTAGTACCTATTAACATCCCTTGATCCTCACATGCCCCAACTAACTAATTTGTGTGTATTGTCCACCATTGTCCACTATAATAATATGAAAGATGGAAACAAACACATAATCACATTTTTAGCAAAATTGTATTTCTCTTTTTCTATTTAGCAATAATTTAAAAATTGTGAACACATGAAAACATCAGACAAAAGGAAAGACAAAACAGTTTACAGTACACAAAGATAGAGGTACGTTTAATAATGCTAATTAAACAGACTATTCAGGGCACAAAGTGAGCTTTGATGCAGCTTTAGGATCTAAACCTGCAGTCATATCTCAATCAGATCTAAATGTGTTTTTTCCTTGAACCCTGATTGCTGTCTTTGTGTTTCTCTCCAGTCTCAGCAGGATGATGTAACATTTGCATTCACGTATTGTCCTCTCTCCTGTGCCATTGCATTTGATTGTGATTGGTTAATCTGGCGATGACTCATATGACCCATGAAATAAAGCAACCATCACAGTTTTTATAGCACTTAGACAGCCTTTCAGAGAATATGTTGGCGAACTGTCATCTCTTAAAGACAGTGTTCATTGGGTCTGTGTCGACATTCTACCATTGTGATGGCTTCTCCCTGGCTGAGTCTTTGCGCCTTATTTATGCTTCTTTTTCCTGTGTTCTCTGATGTGAAGGAAAGGGAAGAGCCAAGTTTAGAGAGAAGTGTGGTGGGGAATGAGGAGAACGTGAGTGAGGTCGGTTCTAGTTTACCTCATTGTGTGAAGCTGGCAGCCAGCGAGCCTGCGGCCCTGCAGTCGGGAGGGGATGTCGTGATCGGAGGGCTTTTCCCTTTGCATTATGTGGCTTCCAAGCAAGAGCAAAGTTACCACAGCAAACCTTATCTCACGCCTTGCAGCGGGTAAGTGTAAGGGTCCTGTTGATATGTGATATACCCCCCCACCACATGTTTTCAATTTTCATATTGTTTTAATTTTTACACAAAAACGTAACTGAAATGTGTTTTTTGTCAAAGGATGAATTCCATAGACTGCATTCAACTTTATTTAATTCTCTGCAGCTTTGACCACAGAGCCTTCCGCTGGATAATGACCATGGTGTTCGCAGTGGAGGAAATAAACCGTAATTTGAGCCTGTTACCAGGGGTTAAACTCGGCTACAGGATCATGGACAGCTGTGACCATGTCCACACTAGCCTCAAAGCTCTTTTGTCTTTAGTCAGTCCATCCAAAGTTGTGATGAATGAGGTGAACCAAATGGAAGAAATGGATAAAAGATTAGATATGTCAAAGGACAGAAGTACTGGATCGGAGGGGGTAAAAGGCAATGAAAATGAAAGAAAGGAAAGGATGCTGTGGACAGTGAAAAAGAGAGTGTCTGAATTTCTTGAAGCAACGCCTCACAGTCTTGAAAATAATGGAAATGACAAAAAGGAAAATGAAACAACTGATGGGAGTACACGGTCTCAAACTTTACCTCATTGTCTGGCTGACTCTCCGGTGGCAGCTGTGATTGGCCTTGCATCCTCTTCTCCTACAAGAGCAGTAGCTCACACCCTTGGCCCTTTCAATCTCCCACTGGTAATGAAAAGCCAGAAACATGCACAGCACCACATTTTCACATATACTGTATATATTTTCATCACGTTTTTTTTTTTTCATGATGAATCACAAAAGAATGCTTGATACATTTTGTTTTTTACAGGTGAGTTATTTTGCCACCTGTACCTGTCTAACTGACAAGCACATGTACCCATCATTCTTGCGGACTGTGCCGAGTGATCTCTTTCAAGTTAGAGGGCTTGTTCAGCTGGTCACCTTCTTAGGCTGGTTCTGGGTGGGCACAATAGGGACCACGGTGAGATAAGCCTTCTTCTTTTCTTTCATACCAACATACCAACATGTTTTACAAAAGCTCTCTATGTATTTCAGGATGACTACAGTCGCTATGGTATCCACGAATTTTCCAACCAGTTTAGACAACAAGGTGGGTGTCTGGCATTTCATCTGACCATCCCGAAATCACCCACAGCGGCTGAGACACAGGAAATGGCAGACAGGCTGCAGAGTTCCACCGCAGTGGTCGTGGTGGTGTTTGCCACAGAGGGACAGCTGCTGGACTTGATCCTCGAGGTGAGCACTCTGGGGTTCTCAACCTTTTGTGGCTCAACTAACAAACGCTGACTTGTTTTGTGTCGCCGACTAAATTTAGTAAAAATTAAAAAATATGAGTGGCCAACACCAAGTACCGATCTGATACCAGTTTAAATCAGAAACCCTGGAGGCTTCACTTTATAGAACAGGCAGGCTGTATTTGTTTATGTGTAAAGTGAAATCGGACTGGACTTGAACATTATATTCCTAACTTTGTAAAAAAAAAAAATCCATTTTGTGTCACTCCATCTAAAAGGACGTGTCTCTTTGTCTCAGTTTATGCATATGCATGATCATACCATTATATATTATGAAGCATTTAAAGTAATAATTGGAGTTCATGCTCATCTGTTTGCTTTCTTATTAGATTTCTTGACGTATGCCTTATTTTCCAGCTGGCTCAGAGAAATGCGACAGGCATCCAGTGGGTAGCAAGTGAAGCCTGGGTGACGGCGAGCCTGCTGACCTCACCCCGCTTCCACCGTCTCTTAGAGGGCACGCTGGGCTTCTCCTTCCCTGGAGTCAGGATCCCAGGCTTGAAAGAGTTCTTGTTGAATATCCGCCCTTCTCCAATACCCGGGATGGCGTTCGTCAACATGTTCTGGGAAGAGCTGTTTAGCTGCAGGCTAGAGTTTAGAGGAAACCAATCAGCTGATGCAAACTATGAAGGTGCTGCTGAAAAGCCTGCGTGCACTGGTTCAGAGGATGTGAGGGCCATTGACAGCAGCTTTACTGATGTATCTCAGGTCAGAATATCCTATAATGTTTATAAAGCTGTATATGCCATCGCCCATGCTCTTCACACTTTATTAAACTGTGATTCTGCAGAACATCACGGAAAGTGTGAGAATCGCAAATCATTCACTTCTAGGCAGGCAAGTTAAACCACGGCAACATAATAAAGTATATGATTTATTTGAACTATGTCATTACATGAGTCTTTCCTTTAGTTGTTCTCTCCTCTGTTCTTTATTGAGTTTTTTCTCTTTTCATACAGTTGCTGCAACATCTGAAGGCAGTGAATTTCACCAACCAGTTTGAGGAGAAGGTTTTTTTTGACTCCAACGGAGAGCCGGTCCCTCTCTATGACATCATCAACTGGCAGAAAGACAGCACGGGTGTAATTAGGTGGAATATTATCCTTTTAAACTCTCGGATATAATTATGTTTTCAAGAACTTTTTATTTAGTTTGATGTCAAACTGATCTCCTTCAGCGGCAAAACTACAAAATATATTTCAAATAGTTCAAAGATATCCCACAAAGTTTTTTCGTATGTCATTCACATAATCTTAAAGGAGGATGTATAAAGACAGCGAATTACACTCAATGAGAGCAGGAGGGGAGGTTAATCTATCAAACAGCAGTTTGTGAAACGAGGAGTCTGTTGAGGTTTTTGTCATGTCACTTGTGTACTTCCTTAACGACACGTCCACGGTTGTTTTAACTCAAACAACAATCTATTCCTAAACCTAACCGAGTAGTTATCATGCTTCAACCTCACAGGATCATCCGTGAAGACAAAAGTGTATCTATAAAAAAGACTGTATGCCTGTAACGAGCAGAAATTGACGGGCTTTTGTCGGAAAACACACAAACGATGAGATGACATTGATGACATTTTGTAGGATTTACAAACCGTTGCATGAGAATGCGCTGTAACGCTTTTTAAACTTTCAGCAATACAAAATTGTCAAATTTACTCTGGCCTGATATTACAATAATGCCATGTGTTTAGATTCATAAAAGTGGGAAGCTACGATGGTTCCGCTCCATTGAAAGAACAGCTGCAGATAAAGCAGAGCACCATTGTGTGGACAAGTGGACAGTCACAGGTGGGTCACATGTCCTCTAAAAACATTTAAATTTCTTTAGCTTACAGGAAAAGACATATTCAAATTGCTAGCATGGAACCCAGCATGTAATCTGCTGCGACGCAAATCTTGGTATGTGATTGAACTCCTTTATTTCTCCAGGTTCCTGCGTCTCAGTGTAGTTCTCCGTGCTCGCCCGGCAGCAGACAGGCCAGACGGCCCGGAGAGCCTCACTGCTGCTTTGATTGTTTGCCCTGTGCAGATGGAGAGATCAGCAACCAGACCGGTGGCCCATCCATTTTTTTTTCCATTCATAACGTGTCTGAAGCAAAATGCCAAATCCTGGAACACTAACATTACAAAGAGTATATTTTATCCCCGATATAAAGTACCCGATAAAACATATTTCTCATCAAAATATATGAATACAAAAATACAATATTGAATATCTTCTTTTATTTTTACATTATGTAGAATTTCTCATGAAACTGAAAACAGGTGTCCCAGTGAGACCCTGAGAAAAGGTTAAAAATCAGGTGAACAATTTGGGGAATCGTCAATGAAACATGATTAGAAATATAAATAATGGAGCTATGAACTTCTTCTTTGATCCTTCCTGGGTGATGTGAGTCTCCCCGCGATGGTAATGTCCACCTGAAAATCTTTGACCCTTTATCACTAACGTTGGGTGAAAATCACCAGAACAAAAAAAAAGGGATCGGCTTCCCGCCTTCATAACGTCAGTGGGCAGCCTGAAGCTACACAAACACCTACACAACTCAGACAAAAGCAACACAATGAAAATTACGTAACCACAATCGCGCTGGTAAAAATCAACCAACGTTAATGTTCTAGGGTTAAACCCACAAAAAAAAGAATGTCGCACAACTTTGGCATATATGAATGCAAACTGTTGTGTAGAGTTTGGGTGTGTTTACAGTGTGTGTGTTTGTGTGTGTCTCTCGAATAGGTTCCACCGAGTGCACAAAGTGTGCTGAATACTACTGGTCAGACAAAGACCATGTGACATGCGTGGCTGGGGTGGAAGAGTTCCTGTCTTTCCACGACATCATGGGCGTCGTCCTGGTCACGCTCACGCTGCTGGGCGTTGTCCTGACAACCATGGTCACTGCTGTCTTTCAACGTTTCCGTCGCACGCCGATCGTGAAGGCCAACAACTCAGAAATAAGCTTCCTGCTTCTCCTGTCACTCAAGCTGTGCTTCCTGTGTTCCCTGGTGTTCATCGGCCAGCCTTCAGTGTGGACGTGTCGGCTCCGGCAGGCCGCATTCGGGATCAGCTTTGTCCTCTGTCTCTCCTGCCTCCTCGTGAAGACCATAGTTGTTCTCTTGGTCTTTTACTCCAAAGCACCCGGTTCGAGGGCCCTGAAGCAGTTTGGTCCCTCTCAACAGAGGACTTTGATCCTGTGCACGACAGCTCCTCAGGTGGGAGGGCTTTAGCACCAACACTAAGCTGTGACGTTTTTTCAATTTTGGGGGGGTTTATAAAGGGTAGCTTATCTTTTCATTTTGCCCCCAGATTTGTCTCTGTGCTGGTTGTCTTTTGGGCGCCCCTCCTTTCCCATTCAAGAACTCAAACTACCAAGCCTTGACTGGAAAAGTAAGAATTGCAGTATCTACCGTCAGGAGTCTCCAGAATGAGAAATGCAGAAATCAGAGCCAAACCAAACAATCAGTTCAAATTGGTTATAAACACCCTGATGCAAAATGATACCATTCATGTTGATTGATCTGTATTCATGTATTGTTGGACATACTTAGATTGTTGTGGAGTGTAAGGAGCCATGGCCCCCTGGATTTTATCTGGTCCTGGGCTACATTGGTCTACTGGCCCTCGTCTGCCTCATCCTGGCGTTCCTTGGACGCAAGCTCCCCGATACCTTCAATGAGGCCAAGCTCATCACCTTCAGCATGCTGATCTTCTGGGCCGTGTGGATCTCTTTCATCCCAGCTTACGTCAGCTCTCCTGGAAAGTTCACTGTGGCTGTGGAAGTATTTGCTATATTAGCCTCCAGTTTTGGACTGTTGCTATGTATTTTTGTGCCAAAATGTTATATAATATTACTGCGGCCTCAGAGAAACATTAAGAAAGGACTGACGAGAAAATAACTAACATGAAGTCACCATGTGTCACACAGTTCCTGTACATTGTTGCAGTGTGTTTGTGTACACCTTTTCCTGTTACTGTCTCTCTCACAATAACCCTTTAGTAGTCCATGCCCCATATTCACAGCACCCTGCTAGAAAAGCTTTATTGTCCAATGTCTTACATACTATAACTGCATATTTGAAACACGACATATCTCATTACAGACTCACTTTGTATAGTTACATTGTATCAATAAAAAAAAACCTATAGGTTATCAGTGTTTAACAAATGTTTTTCATGACCGTATGAAATGATGTGTGTGCATCCAATTTTAAACATTCAAACCAATAGTTTTATTTGTGCTTGTGCTAGTGAGCCATAACAATTGTACAAGCACATTTGAATTGTGAAAGATAAAAGCAAAGTCAAACATCAAATCAAATTCTGCTCAATAGTTCCTCACACCCAGAGCGCAGAGGAGAGGGTGTGATGAAGTATCTGCTCACGGCCGCTGATGAAATTATAATCATCGGTTGTAGAAATCCAAGATAATATCAAAAAGCATTAAAGAATTGAAGAACAGAGTCAACAATAAATTCACTGGAGCGACAATCAAACCAAATTCCTTCTGTGTTCCCAATGATTTGCAAGTAAAATTGGGCTCATGTTTGGATAATATGTTCAGATTTTATTGCTACAAGAACTTTGAAAGGTCACTCCTTTAATAAAAAGTGGAGAGTGCTTTCCAGTATTATGGTGCATGCTCCTCCCTCCGTGTGAATGTCATACAGATCATTATAGAAAAGCCGTGTTCATTTATTTAAGGATATCCATGTTTCTCTCCCGACATTTTGTCAACTACAAAAAAATCGTCACACATATTTGATGTTAAAATAAATTAGTAAACAGAATTTTGCAAATGTCTGAGACTTTTGGGACAGTTTCAGTAATATTGTGTGAAGTGTGTAAAAGTATAAACCTGTTAAGTTTACAGGTACAGCAAGGTAGCACATAAACACAATATATACACCAAAAACTACTGCTAGTTATCTTTTTATCTTCTAAACACACAATAAAGCGATATGCTCTTTGTAATTTGTAAACAGTTGCAATGCTGAGATAATAATAACCTATCAAAATATTGAACATTGATTGGGAATCTCAAACAGGTTCATTTATGTCGTGTTAGTTCTTTTATTTTCCCATCAGGTGCTGTTTTGTATTCTTTTCTGGCTTCAGTAAAATAATGTAGCACTTTGGAGCAAACAGGCACAACAATAAGCCAAAACTGGAAGCCAGAATGGCAAACGACTCCACTGCATCTGCATAATTCCCAGGAGAGCTGATGTAAGCGGGGATGAATGCCAGCCAGACCGCACAGAAGATAAGCATGCTGAAGGTGATGAACTTGGCCTCGTTGAAGTTGCCCGGCAATGCGCGGGCAAGGAAAGCCAGTACAAAGCACAGACAGGCCTGGAGACCAATATACCCCAGAACACACCAGAATGCAATGCTGGAGCCCACACTGCACTCCAGTATGATCTTTGAGCGCTCATACTGAGTGTTCGGGGATGGAGAAGGGGGAGCGTCAATGAGCCAGGCGGCGCAGATAGCCACCTGAATAAGAGTGCTGAAGAAGATGATGGCCCTCTGCTGTTTGGGCCCCAGCCACTTCATGATGTTGTCCCCCGGCCTGGTGGCAGTGAACGCAGCCAACACCACCAGGGTCTTCCCCAGGATGCAGGAGATGCAAAGTGAAAATGTGATGCTGAAGGCAGTGTGGCGCAGCATGCAGGACCAAAGGGTTGGTTCTCCAATGAACAACAGGGAACACAAGAAACAAAGAGTGAGAGCGCACAGGATGAAGAAGCTGAGTTCAGAGTTATTCACACGGACGATGGCACTTTTTCTATGATAGAAAAAGACGGCAAATACAGCTATAGTGAGGCACGCACCCACCACAGAGATCACTGTCAGGGCTATGCCCAGTGCATCATAGGCCAAGAACTCCACCTTTTTGGGGATGCAGGCGGCTCTTTCGTCGTTTGACCAGAAATCCTCGGGACAAAGTGTGCAATCTATTGAATCTGGGGAAAAAAAGGGTAGTTCAAACATCCAGTATTCAAATAGTACATCATGGTAGTACATCAAAGAATACTTTTAAAAGATATTTTGATGGTAACTATGAACATCCAGCATGATATGAGCTAGATTCCCCCAAAATGCCTCCTGGAGCGTCAATAAGACACCTTTTTGGAAAGATTAGGGCCTAAAGGATCTGAATCTGCAACAAAAATCACAATAATACAAAGTCTTGGTCTTTTAGGAAGAAGTTTCAGTCAAATAACTGTGTTTGGTTCAAAAATGGAAGAATTGCGTATTATAAGCCAAAAGATTGTCTGAATTGGGCATGCTGGGACTTAAAATGGCAGCGGGAGAATTTCCATACACAGTTTCCAAAAGGTTAAATTGTTGTGCACGATTTGTCTACCCTTGCTAGCTTGCTACACTTGCTAGTCTGCCCCAGAAATACGGGATGGTCAAAATTGTCATTTTATTGTCATCCACTATTAAATTACAGAATGACACGTGCTACATATGAGCTATCCAGATCTTATCTCATCAGCCCTTATTTGAATTTATTATGATTTCTATGGCTTGGTTTTGAGCTCACTTGTCTGATTGCTAATTTTGCCACTGTCACATGGAACACAGTCAAAGCAGCAAACATGTTCCCCACGACGGACAGCCTTCCTGAACCCTGGGAGACAGCTGGCACTGCATACAGACACTGGCACCTGGGGAGCAAAGAGTGGCATTCAGCTAGGCAGTGTGAACGGAGTCTGCAGAGATAATATATAATAAGTATAATAAGTCACACTGTATGGTGGGCTTTGAACTATTTACGCAATACAATAGAACTCACATCAGATCCAGCTCGTTCAGCCCACCTGACTTACCTCCACCTTAACCTACAGAACTTCAACAGTTGGCATCTGATGAAGGTAAAAACACAGTGTGAGCAGCTTGCCTCCCTCTGATGCCCTGCCCACATTATCCTGTCCTCCTGGATCACCAGCTCCTCTCCGGCAGGCTTGGTCCCATCAAACAACCCCACGTTGACAAATTCAATGTTCCCATCCGGGCCTCTCTGCCAATTGAGGATGTCATAGTACGGTATGGAGTCTCCCTTCAGGTCGAAGTTTACCTCCTCATCTGCTATATTAAACTTCACTTCCTGGAGGTAGTACTGGAGCTGGCAAACCAATAGATCATACTCTAAAAAATAAACTCCAAACACAATTTACATCACACAACAAAAAAAAAACAATAAGAAGACTGAACTCTACCTGCCAGGGGTGTATGTTGTTGCCTTGAGCACATGAGTGGTTTTGGAAAGGGCCAGTGCCTGGTTGACAGAGAAGAAGGTTGTGCAAGGAATAAGCAACTGCATATACAGCTTTATAGACATTATAGGCCACCCGAGGGCTGGAGGTATTCATGTAGGCTGAATGCTGTTCCAACAGGGACTCCTGCCCTGAGCATGGAGGCAGCTGGGAGCCAGGCATCGGAGAAGGATTGCAACCATACAGGGCCTCCCACAGTTCCTTTACCAGATTATTATCTGGATACAGCTGAGGGTTAACTGTTTGAAGGTAGAGGCTGAGTCTGGAGATATGACCTTTTCGGATGCCAAACCCGATGGTGCCCCCGAGGTAGGGGTAAAACTCGCTGCCTGTGAAGACAGATGCTGTGACCCAAGCCTCGCTGGCCACCCACTGGATTCCAGTGATGTTCTGTTTCATGTAGTCCCTCAAAAAAGGCGTCATCTCCCCCTCAGCTGAAAACACCACCACCACTTTTGCCGAAGAGGAACGCATCACCTACGCAGAAAGCCAGATGATGAAGGAAGACAGTCTCACAAGGTACAGAGAGAGAGAGATGGCAAAAAAACAGATTACAGATTACAAATAAGTGACCATGCACAAAATAATGTGTAATAACTGCATGTATTACATGTTACTATATATAGGATTTGAAAATGTAATCTAGTGATCATTTACCAAAAATATACTTTGGCAAACAGTGCCAATACCCCTGACCCCGCCCCTCCAAAGCTCCAATCTATGACACTGGGAGAATGAAAGCAACACATGGGCTGCAACTGACTTCTCTCTAAACATGGACTTCCCTCGGGCTGATAATGATGTGTAATCAGCAACTACTACCAACAGGGTCTTGGGGTGAATACAAACTCTCTAGTGCTTTAAAACCTAACTCTGTGTGCTTCGCCTATACCTCCATGATCTCCAGAGCCCTCTTGCGATCGTAGAGCAGAGGGATCATTTCTTGGTACGCCACACACACTCTGGTCCCTTGTAATTCTCTCAGTAAACCTTGCACAGCAAACCGCCCGTACTCGTGGTCCCCTCGCACCAGCCCCACAAAGCTCCAGTTGAAGCGTATCAGCAGCTGAGCAATGGCTTTCACCTGGGTGCAGCAGTAGAGATGGACAACACAGTCATGAAACATAGTTCACTGGCATTATTTCAATATAATGTCTATACAACAGACTGGCCGTCAGTCTGACAAACAATTGAACAATTAATCAGACACCTCCATCTGCACTATCTGCACTTTCTGCACCACTGTTTCCTGTCGTTCTGTTTTCTGAATGTCTTTTTTTGTCTTTTATATTAAGAGCAAAGAGAAATCTGAGTAAAATTTACATGGCCATTAAAGCTGATTTTGATTCTGCATTTTGTTCTTATGCTAGGCAATGGACATATATGACAATTTCAAGAAATGTCTTCTTACAACCTTATTCTTCATCAAGTCCTGAGGCCAAATTCCCACCTGATAGTCATCGTTTGGGATCACTCTGAAGAAGGTGGGGAACTCTTTTCTGTCAGTGAGACAGGCGCATGAAGAAAAGTAGCTGATCTGTGGAAAGAAGATTGTAAGATAATATGCTAATGTTTTGGGTGGATTAAGAAGTAGTCATCTTTACCATTGGGATTCTGAATGGTTGTAGGATTCTTGACACCACGATAGACTGAGCAGAACCAGATTCCCCGATCACAGCGAGGAGCGGAGACGCCCCTCGGCACATGGGGGAGTCGTCCTCGCTCAGCCCGTTCAACACCGCCAGAGCCGCCCGCTGGCCAGTCAGCGGATATGCACATGAATCAAATATTTTGTACCCAAGGGTGTAGTTTGGCAAAAGGTCTGCACTCTGATTGATCTCCTCCACTGCCAGCCTCATAGTCTGGGCCCAGCGGAAAGCCCTGGGGTCGAATCTGAAGCCGGCAGAAACAGATGCACACAAAGGAAAATATCACGTTTGAATTGGAAGTTAGTCAGAATTGCATTTTTTTTAAATCTATTTTTGGAAAAAAGTAACAGAGTGGATTATTTTTGCTATGTACTCATTTTTGAACATCTTTTTTTAGAATATGCTACCAAAATACAACTTTATTAACGATTTATTTTACACATCTGTATTTTTTTATTACTTCCTGAGATGTTATCTTAAAAGACTCGAATGATGTCAAACTACTTTCAGTGGAAAATACACACATTGTTCAATTAGTACACTTCCAAGTTATGCATTAAAATTGCTTGCTGCGTATAGAGCATATTCCCATTATCCACATTTTAATGAAACTAAATCACATAATGAATAAAAATATTAGGCAATCGCACACCCAATAAATAAATAAAACATTCTCGTTGTGTCTCTCTTGAACATTATTTACTCTGACATAAATCTTTAACTTAAACTAAAATGCAATTCAGTTCAAACCAACTTCTCACGTCAGACCAATTATCACCATATACCCAAACCTGATGAGTAAAAATGTATTCAGTCAAGGAAAAGTTGTAAAAAATCAGACACTATTTGAGTGAAAAAAGGAAGTTGCGTAGTCCCACTATGATTCTATTAAACTCACCCATTGCACTTCACTGGCAGGGCTCTGTAGGTGCTGTTCAGGTCAGGCATCTCCTGGTTATAGTGCAAAGGGAAGATTCCTCCAAGAACATAGTCACCCTGGGCCACGAAGCTCGGATTGAAGCTGTTTTGAAGCGTGCACGCTTTGGCTGCAGATGGTGGTGAGGAGGTAAAGCTGGAAATTGGGATACAGGTTATACTGAGGACACAGAGAGAGTAAAGCAATGACACTAACACAAGTGCAGTCATATTGTTCACACACCCCTAACCCTGACAGAGAGGGAGATACATATATATATTTATAGATATTAGGCAAGTTCTAAGCAGTATGTCACTGACGTCAAAGAGACACTGGATTGGATATCAGCAGCCCCACCTGATTTACTCAAGACTGAATTATGCAAATTAATGATGTAATAGGACATTGATAAAAGATATGTGCATTTCTATTAAAAAAAAGACTTACTTGCCAGTTTATAACACCGAGTTAGACCTACTTTAATTTAATGTTAGAAATCCAACCTACTTATTGGTAAAAATGGATTCAGTCTGGATTAAACAGATTCAATTAATAAACAGATATTGAATAGGACTTCAATATAACATGGACGGGGCAAGGCAGATGTAACTTTGTCTCCAATTTAGAAAAAACAAAAAAAACATGCAGTTCATTCAATTTCAAACATTTAGAGCTCCGGACGTTCTTGGGAACAAAGACGTTTCAGCTTCTCGGTCGCACCACAGCAGCCAGCTGGGTGCAGAAACAGTGTGTTCACACACACTCTGAGGTCATCGAGAGCAGCAAAGCTGTCTTCAACATTAACGTTTCTTAAGAGGTCACCTGTCAGTCACAAAAACTCTTGGGGCAAAAAGAAATGGCGGCTCACGCTGTGGAGACGCCCGTGTGGGTCAGAACGCTTCGGCACATTTTTCTATCTGAATTTAAAATGATGAATTTCTTAATTAAAATCCCCACATGAAATCAATTCCTCTTCATATCACACAACGGTTGTATTTCTGTTATAACAGTACTTATATACACACAGATAAAATATTCAACCATAAACAATGCATGATGGCTCATCATTTAATATTTTTTCAACAAAAATTACACAACTTTAATTCATTAATAATTCATTTGTATCGTATATATATTAAATAATCACTTCCATCCATGCTTTTTGCCTACAGCACAGTAAATATGTGCATTTTGTGTACATTATGTATAGAAGATAAGACATTAAATATATATTGCAACTATTGATGAAAACTCTGCAGTACAATACAGTACATTGGATCATTAGGACTATCTTCAAGAATTAAGAAATCCTACTATTTCCCATGACATGTTTCTTGGTATTTTTCTCCGGCTTGATCAATATTATGTAACATTTAGGTGCAAAAATGCTAATAAATAAGCCAAATGCTGAAGACAAAATTGCAAATATCTCCACAGCGACAGTGAACTTCCCGGGAGAGCTGACATACGCTGGAATGAAGGCAATCCAGACGGCACAGAATATCAGCATGCTGAAGGTGATTAATTTGGCTTCATTAAAGTCATCAGGCAACTTTCTGGCTAGAAATGCCAGGACCAAACTTATTAATGCGAGGATCCCTATGTAGCCCAGCACTGCGTAGAAAGCAGCGTCAGAGCCCGTGTTACATTCTAAAACAATCTTCGTATTGCTGTGTTGAAAAACCATGTCTGGGAAAGGCGGATTTAACTCAAGCCACAACACACATATGACGATCTGAAGCACAGTGCAGGAGCACACTATGATCCTTTGCTGAGCGGGACCAAACTTTCCTGCAAATGCGTTGCCTGGGAATGTGGCTTTGAACGCTGTAACGACAACAATAGTTTTCCCCAAGACGCAGGAAATACAGAGTGCAAATGTCACGCCAAAAGCTGTGTGGCGCAACATACATGTCCAGACTGTGGGTCTGCCCATGAAGGTGAGGGGACAGAGGAAACACAAAAACAGAGAAAGCAGCAGGAAACAGCTGAGCTCAGAGTTGCTGGCCTTTATCACCGGAGTCTCTCTGAAGCGGATGAAGAGCATCATCGTGGCCAGCGACAGGGAAGCCCCGAGCAGGGATACGACTGTGATAGCTATTCCCATCGACTCGTGATAGGTCAGGAACTCAATAGCTTTTGGAATGCACTTGTCTTTCCCCTCGTTGGACCAGTATTCCCGTGGACAAGGTGTGCAGTCTGCTGCACCTGTTGAACATGAGCAGAAAAAGATCAGTGCAGTGACTCTGATAATTATATATTATACATCAAATGTATGCAAACACTAATCACATGCTATGTTATTGGATTGTGTGTGCTTTACTTTGGCAATCATGGGTTTGATACCTGTTGAATTGGCTATAGTTCCATCTGCACATGGGATGCAGTCAAAACAGCAGTTGGGTTTTCCCTTTTTATGCGCTTTCCTTGTTCCTTCTGGACAAGCATCAGAGCACATCGACATCGGGACCTGAGCAAAAGAAAAGTTGTAATTGTTTTTTTATATACTGTATATGTATTGTTCTGATCTACTGGTCTTATGTTTCAACAAAAGATGTAAGCTTATTGCATAACTAATATTTTGTTTTACCATTTTTCCTGTCCTCCACACAATTTCTTTATTCTGGATCCTGAGTTTATAATCTGCATTAGCAGCAGAGGCAAAATGACCCACTGTGACATGTTGCACCTGCCCGTCTATGAGTTGCCAGTTAATAATATCATAAGAGGCAGGAGGGTCACCATTGACATCAAAAAACACATTATCCTCAAACTGATTCTTAAAATTCACCCTTCGTAGGTGATCAGTGACCTGATAAAAAGAACAAATCGCTCATTACATATTCTATTGAAAAGACAACTACACAAACACATTCTTAACTAACTATTTCTCACCTCTTTGGGCTGAATTTGGGATATATTCAAACATGGCCTCACGGTGTTTTCTCCGACTGGTTGACAGAATACCAGCTGATGTAGCGCATGTGCAATGGCATAAACTGCTTTATACACGTTATAGGACACTCTGAGCTCTGTTACATTGAAGAATACATCCTGGGAATTCAATATTGTCTCATAGCCGGTGCATATTTCTTTTGATGCCTCAGTTCCAATTTGTTCCCCGGGTAAGAGAGGACGACAGCCAACCATAACTTCCCAGAAGTCCCTCACAAAGGCTGCACTTGGATCCGCATAAGGGCTAATGCCTGTGAGAAAGTGTTGTAAATTTGGAATAGCCATCTTCTGCACCACGAACCCCAAGGCGCCACCAAAAGCTTGATATATTTCGGGTGTGGAGGGTCGAGTTGCTGTGATCCAGGCCTCACTGGCAATCCACTGAATCCCTGTAATATTTTGCTTCACAACCTCTTTCATCAAAGGGTAAAAGTCCCCCTCTGGAACAAAAGCAAGAATGACTTTGACAGCAGACTGCTTGATCATTTCCACGACATCCAGAATTTTATCCATCGTATACGTACGCAGAATTGTGCCGACAAATGCGATACAAACCCCCAGCTTCTTAACCTCCTCAGTGAAAGCCTGAATCCCACCTCTCCCGTAGTCATTGTCTGACTGGATCGCCCCGATCCACTGCCAGCCAAAACGTCCTACAAGTGCTGCCAAAGCTTTCGCCTGGAAATAGTCGCTGGGGATCGTCCGAAAAAACGTTGGATATTTAGCTTTGTCGCTCAGGCAGGCACATGTTGAGAAGTAACTTACCTATAAAAAGAACACCACAAGTGTCACAAAACAAACACTGCACGAGCATCAAACATATCCGCAATACAACATATCATTGACTCTCTTACTACTGGCACTTGAAATGGTCCAAGAGTTCCAGCCACTGCTAAAGACTGAGATGATCCTGATTCTGCTATGAGGGCAGAGATCGCTGGAGGACAGGGGGAGTGGAGCGCTCGCTCCTCGGGTCCACTAGCCAGCGCTAGTGCAGCGCGCAACGTGTTGGTGGGAGACGCACAAGAGTTAAGGATCCTATATCCAAGAGATATGTTTGGCAGGAAAGCAGGATCATTATTTATTTCTTCAATTGCAAATATCATCACTTGGGTCCATCGAAAAGCACGCAGGTCAAATCTAAAAAAGGTTTGGGTTGAAATAGGTTGTAAAATCACGGTACAGTACATGAATGTGAAAGAGCAAAATTATAGATAATGAGCTCGTATGAAGTCGGGCGTGTTAAAACTTACCCTGCACACTGAGCTCGAGGTGGCTCGCTCCCGAACGTAGGAGGAGTGCTACTTATTTCTTTGTTGAAAACCGGGAAAATCCCCCCAATCATGACGTCTCCGTGCTTGAATAAACTAGGCATGCCAAACTTCCTGAACAGTTCACATTCAGGAACTGTGCTCGGGCAGAGAACAAGAAGACACAAGATAATAGCTCTCTGCAGCTCACGCATGTTTTACTGGAGATGAGCAAACAGCTCTTACAGCAGCAGCGTCGTGTTCGGGTTGATCTGCTCCCTTCATAAAAGGGTGATTTATCTCCCACAGGGCACTGCAGTCTTACATGGGTCGAACTATCACACATACACACACACACACACACACACACACACACACACACACGCACACACAATGTAGGGCTAAGAAAGCTTTCTGCAATGTCACAAGTAAGCAAGTACTTCAGGAGCAAACGTGACGTGGAACAAGATTATGGGTTTGGTTTTAACCAAATATGCAGAAATAAATCTGCACCTGTCAATTGAAACTTGACCTTGAAGTTCCAAAGCAGTTGTGAATGGACAAAAACAGATGTGACCAAAGTGTCTGATTGGTCCGCAGGAACATATCATTTACTTCGCAGGAGGAACACAGGGATATTGGATCTGATTTCTCTTTTCATACAAACAAAGGCATTTTAGCTTATTCTCAAAGAACTGTGCGAAAACAAACTCGTCCTCGTGACGTCAATGTTACAGTGAACACAGTGACATCTGCTGGGCAAAAGCTGATTTTACTCCCTGATGTGTTCTTGTTTTGATACTGACTGCACTGTAAAACAATGTTTTTGGCAAGCTAGGTGTGCTACGGTAAGACCACGTTAACTACATAGATACAGAGAAACCATATTCACGGATATGATGCAGTTATGTTGTCCTTCAGTCAGTGTGTGATGGCGCACCATAAGGGCAATTCTCCTTACGACCTCCGAGTATCTTCCTGTCATGCAGGCGGCGCCGTCAGCTGTTTAATTAAATCATCCTAAAAACCCAGTCGCCCCCTCATATCAGAAAAATAAACTACAATCCGTTGCATAAAAAAGTCCTTTCAAAATAAAACCAGATGATAAAATATATATATATATATATATATATATGTATATATATATATATATTTAATCCCCCACTCTGCTTTCAACCGGCCGGGTCAGTAAATCACAGACTCTTTCTCTCTCTTGTGTGTGTTTTTGTCTCTTTTATTTTCTCTACGCGTCCGGCCTGACAACCCCCTTGAGCTGTACATTATTGATGATACAGTACTGGTTCTTCTACCTTAGTGCTTAAGTATAATATGAGTCACTGATGCAAACTAAAGACAACACTGGCATTCTTACCACGAATTAAACATTCATCCCAAAGTTACAAATTACATTCTATACACTGTTTACATTATTTATGATAAAATAATTGGGTGAAAAAGACAAGAGTATTCAATTTATTCAAGTAAAAAACAAACATGAATTGCAATGTCTTTAACATATTAATATGCAATAACATGGATTAATTTGTTGGGCATTTGAATTTCAGGACACGTTGTGATTACAGATTACAGTGTTTTTGGTGGTATTTTACTCAATAAATGTTTTTTGGAGTTTTGTTCTGGCCTAAAGATAATAATAAAACATTTGGGGAAAAAAATGCATATCAGCAAAGCAAAACTGGAGGCAAGAATGGCAAATATCTCCACAGCCACAGTGAACTTCCCAGGAGAGCTGACATATGCTGGGATGAAGGTGATCCAGACGGCACAGAATATCAGCATGCTGAAGGTGATGAGTTTGGCTTCATTGAAGCTGTCTGGCAGCTTTCTAGCAAGAAAGGCAAGTACAAAGCACAAGAGAGCAAGAAGCCCGATGTAACCCAACACAGCCCAGAACCCAACCGCCGAGCCCAGGGCACACTCTAAGATGATCTTTTCTTTATAGTATTTCATGTTCCTCTTTGGGAATGGAGGGTTGATTGTCAGCCAAAAAATACAAATTACAACTTGTATGAGAGTAAAAAACAGAACACTGAATCTCTGCTTTGAAGGTCCAAACCATTTCATCACATTACTACCTGGAAGCGTTGCCCTGAAGGCCATTAACACCACGATAGTTTTCCCCAGAACACAAGAGATACAGAGGACAAAGGTGATGCCGAACGCTGTGTGTCGCAGCATGCAGGACCACTCAGTGGGCCGGCCGATGAAGGTCAGAGAGCACAGGAAACACAGTTTCAAGGAGAAGAGCAGCAGGAAGCTCAGCTCAGAGTTGTTGGCTTTTACAATCGGAGTCTCTTTATGAGTAAAAAAAATGATGGATGTCAGAAGAGATAAAAATATGCCAACACAGCCAAATCCAGTTAAAAGTGCTCCCATGATCTCTTTGTAGGAAAGGTATTCAGTCGGTTTCAGAAGACAACTGTCTTTCTTTTCATTTGGCCAGAATTCAGGTGGACAGATCAAACAGTGTGGAGAATCTGTAAAAGAAATATAATTGTACAGAAATACAAACCTCAAACCAAAATAAAGTATAATGATAGACTAGATGTGTTGTCATTACACTATTCTTAATGCAAAACAGGAAAGAATGACTCACTTGTCTGGTTACTTATTGTTCCCTCCGGACACTCAAAGCAGTCAAAGCAGCACACCGGCTTTAACGTGTTTATGGACTTGCGCGTCCCGAGTGGGCATGGCTCTTTGCACACCGATCTCGGCACCTGATTGTAAAACACAACGTAATAAGTGTTTGTGTGTCAGCCGTTGCGATGTTTCTACAGTTTTGAAGTGATACATGTCTTCTTACATGTTGCATGTGTGTGGACTGACGCCCACAGGGACGGCTGACCTGAATGCTCCTTCACACACATCTCATGTGCTGGCAACTCTCAACAGCTGTCCCTGTGGAGGCCGGCCTCTGTACATATGAGATCACGTATTCAGAGTTACTCATGCAACATTTTGTTCAGTTTACCTCATGACTTTCTCCTCCCCAAACTATTTTGGTGTTGTCTTTTAGTTTGAATGGTTCCCCCTCTGGGTTAGAGGTATCATATTGGCCTATTTTGACAATCTCAAAAGAGCCAGTTTCGTTCATCTGCCAGTTAACTAAGTCATACTGGACAGGCGAGTTTCCATTTTTATCAAACACAACCGTGGCCCCGTTCTGTGTCGTGAAGTTCACATAGTGCATGTGTTCCAACACCTGTGCAGAGACAATCAGCACACTTTAACAAACATAAATCTGGCATCCAAAAAAAAACAAAAACATTTCAGATATTAGTATTGAAATGGTAACCAAAATAAATATATAACATTGCATTAATCACAAAACATACAATCACTAAATACACATGCTATGTCTGAATAGATATAGCAGAACTTACGAGCTTAGGCTGAACCTCGTTCCTGTTCACACAGGCCTTTCCCGTGGTGGGATTTGAGCCATTTTCACATTGCAAGAGTGCATGCAGGGCGTGTGCCACCGAGTACACAGCTTTGTACACATTGTTCTCAAACCTAAACTGTGTCACCTCTGTGTAGTCACTGGACACCGTCCTGAGATCCTCCGTGCCCGTACACATAGTCGTAGTATTTGTTGGAGAGACGCTGCAGTCAAAGAACTTCTTCCAGAAAGCTTTAATTATGGTACTATGTGGTTCATCCGAAGGTTTCAGGCTGAGTAAGTAGTCACCAAGTCCTGGTATGTCTGCCAAAGGGATGGCAAAGCCCATTGCCCCCTGTAAAATACCCTTTATCTTGACAGAAGCCAGAATTGCTTGTGAAATCCAAGCCTCACTTCCAACCCACTGCTTTCCGGTGATATTATATGTTTCAATTCTTGACATAAAAGATTTGGTGTAAGACAAGGACATGAACAATACCACCACCTTTGAAGAGGATTCCCTCAGCATCTTTACAATAGCGCTCAACTTGCGTTCACTTGTCTTAGAGTAAGGTAATGTGTATTCAACACATATGCCCCTTTTCTTTGCTTCCATGCTGAATTCATCTCTACCTTCTGTTGAATACAAACTCACAGTGTGTATAATCCCCACCCAGCGCCAGTCAAAGTATTGCATGAGGTGCACCAGAGCAAGGCTTTGGAATTTGTCACTCGGCACAGTTCTGAAGAACGTGGGATACAGTCTTTTGTCATTCAAACAAGTACAAGTTGAAAGATGGCTAACCTTGAAAGAGGAAAAGAAAACAATACATGTACACATCTTTCAAAGATGTAATTACAAATAAACATATACACCATGACAATTGCTTGCAGTTATTTCTTCTTACCTGTGGAATGGATAGCGGGCTTAGTATCATGTTTATGTCTCCAGTCACTCCAGAGGATGAGTGGCCAATGAGAGCCTGGATCTGATCACTGCAGCGCTTTACATCTTCTGCATTTACTGCTTCTACAGCTGCTCGTATGAGGTTTTCACTCCCACAGCCGTTGTATAGCTTGTAGCCCAGACTCACTCCGGGGAGGACTTTAGTATTTTTGTTAATCTCCTCCACTGTAAAAATCATTGTCCGGGCAAACTTTAATTCCCTGTCATTTAACCTACAAATACAGTGTTAAGTGTTAGCAAAAACAAGTTATTACAGCTGATTATTTAACAACAGATCAAACACCATGCTATTGTCATATATTGCATACATTTTTGACATATTTGAACCACCTACTTCCTGCAGTATGCGTGTGGAGCGGCCTGGTAGTCATTACTAATCAGTGTGCGTAAACTCGTCATCGAAAAAATTCCTCCTATGATAAGATCACCTGCTTTTGAAAATTCCAGGAACCCTGTCTGCCCGATCACTTTGCATGTTTGGTTTTCTGGTCTCGCCTTTGCCAGCAGAGAGACTAAGATTAAAGTAATCCAACCCATCACGAGCCACCTTCCCCTTCAGTGACGACGTGCTCACCTGTGAGCTAACCTTTATAGCTTTTCTTACCATATGAGAAACATTAGCAGCCAATGAGCACACTTCACATTATTATTAATATTAAGTATTGCTGCACTTCTGAGAAACTGATGCTGCTGATTAAATTGAAACGTCTTCTCTATGGCCTGAACAGAATGACAAAGTTATAGCTATTTCATAATGAAGGTTATATTTATTTGATAATTTAATTGTTTTTCAGAAATACACTACACGTATTATAATTATTTTTCCATGTTAGCTTGTTTTCTCATGTCAGCGCTCCTGTGTTCTTGTTCCTGAGCTGTCAGGCCAGCAGCGAGCAGCAGCTCGGCCTGACAGCAGCTTACTACAGCTCATCCACTCAGATTTCACCTTTTGTTTCTTTATGCTAGACATTAAACAATATGCTAACAGCCAGCTAGCTAGCGTTAATATCTGCTAGCATTATGGACGTTGTGATTGGTCACAGCGTGAAATGTATGTCGAGATGGATGCCTTGTTTTCTCCGGTTTTCTACTGAAAACCAAGTTTACCTAATTGAGTAACCAACCAACGTGCCACACCGAACTGTTCATGTTGTAGAGGTAATGTCACTCACATTGCAATGAGCAGCTGATTCCAGCTTCCAAAAAGACATCACGAGTTGTGCCACCTTTGAAATATCACAGACTTTTGGAGCTTTATATATTCATGCACAATAAGTCAGATAAAGCACTTGAATAAGAATTCTACAACTAATAAGCAATTTCTCAAAGCCGTGGGGTACGGTGGTAGTACAGGTATTTATTTATTATCTCTTTGAGTGTAATCTCAGCCCTCAAAGTTCAAATTGATTTATTTTCATGTCCTCTTTTTTTTCCTCATTGGCTTTTTGAATATCTAACTGCATTGAAAGTAACTTGTGGGCTTTAATGATATAATGAAATACATTTTTGAAAACAGTTGCACATCCGCAAATCCATAATGCATTATTTAAACAGTAGTTTCCATATGTTTTTAATATATTTACTCAATATGGTGTAAAGTTTTACATAGTTGTGCCATGATATGGAAATACATAAAGACAATATCTCCATTAAAAACATCTTTAATAAGGTTGTAAAGAGCTCTGTACAAGTATTCATAACAGTCAGACATTGTGTGCAGTGTTGTAGCCACAGAGGCTTTTCACATTTATCTGCTAAGGTCTTCAATGGAGTGTATCCTACTCATGTCATCTCAAGATAAAACTATGAAGGAAATGGTAGATTCACCAATAACACCATCTCCTTAACTGCTGCCCATGTCAATGATGGTTCACTGGTCATAGTCAGATACAACAGGATATGGTTCGTGGTATATTTTTCAAATCGCCCTGTTGACATTAAAGACCAGAACATATTGCGTTGGTCCCCTCGAGTTCTGCAGACAGGACACCAGTTGCACGTGTAAGAGGACACTCACAACATTCAGCTTAGTCAGGATGGACTGTAGCAGACTGCAGAGTGAGACAAACACACAGAGCATCGTAGCCAGCAGCTCTATCTGCCCAAACCATGCCCAGTATCCCAGTCCTCCCTCAACAAGTGTGTCTTCAAAGAAGTTTGTTCTGGTCTTACTTGGAAAAGGAGAACTGTAAGCCAACCAGATGAACAACACGGTGACAGGCAGAGCTCTACATTGCTGCTGTATGGGACACAACAAGTTAATGACAGTGTGAGCAGCCCTGCAGGCAATTAACACATGAACAGTTCTCCCCAGACCACAAGAGAGGAAGAGAACAAAGGAGATCCGGACAGCGACCACGGACCACACAGAGGGCGGATGAACGGTAACCGACGGTGAACAACAGTACAACGTCATGGTGGAAAACATCACCACTGTGGAGGTCCTGCCCTGAGCAGAGCGGACTCTGGTTGCTGATGTCTTTATTCTTGTCGTGTAGATTCCAAGCAGTAACACAGCTGACAGAATATATACTGCTATCAATCTCCCACTCTTCACTCTGCCTGTGTAAACAAGAAAACAAGTGTTAGATTACTATCCGACATAAAGAAAATTAAAGCTTTTCTTGCTATGGATGGTATTGGGATTTTGTTTTTTTTATATCACCTGCTTCTTTGAGACAGTGGGATGCCGAGAGTGTTGATGGCATCTGATGACAAAATGTGAAAGTTTACAGCACAAACATCGCACACACATGCAAATCACATCTGCAGGACTCTGACCTGGAGGTTGCATACCTTACAGATGCAATGCAATGTTCTCCAGTGGTCTAGGAGAACAATTGTGATGATGTTGGAGCAGCGAGCTCTCTAAAAAACAAATAAAGGACTGACACTATCAGTCGGTGTTGTATGAAGGACAATTACAGACAAACAGACGAGATTGCTGATATATTTCATGATAAATTGACGTGAAATACAAGTTCTACACACAATCAAGACAATAATTACTGAGTGCATTGTTCTAATTTCAAATTCATATTGACGTTAACATGCAATTTGATCAAAATGATTACTGTCATGGCGCTCACCTCTATTGTAAGTAGCAGACAGCTGGTCTTCGACTGTAAATGCAACAAAAACTGCTGGAATTTACATTCGCAGGCATTTGCAGGCCTGTTTTGCTCCACAGCCTCCTTCCCTCTTTGCAACAGGTGCACACAGTCATCACATAGCATGTGGTTCAAAGTCACACCAGGAGAGAGGGAACACTCTTTTTTGATCCTGTTCTGTGGGAAAGTCTTCTCTGAGGCAACACTTCTTTCAGGAGATGTACACACATGAAAAAAAACACAACAATCAGTTGAGGATGATGTTTTGGAGTATCACATAATCATCACTCAAAACCTACATCATACATTGCATTATCCACTAAACTGCACATCGTTTAGACATACGCTAAACTGGCATTTAAAAAGCAAACACAATTTAAAAAAACAAGTAAAACCTTTTTTTTCAAATCCAAGAGTGCAACATAGAAACCATAATAACCCAACTGTAAGACCGTGTCTTTGTATGGAATTAAAATTACTTCCAATTGTAACTCCTAAAAGCACTCAATACAGCTCTCAATATGGTGTTAAGGCCCCGATAATGTGCTAACAAGCTAGTTTCTGCTGAATCTGTGGGAAACAATACTGGTCCAGGTCCTCGACAAAGACAAACAGCAAGTTAATGAACGAGATACACGTGGATGAAACAGAGATAAGCAAAAACACCACAATTCTGCAACAATTTACTCACCTTTCACATGTCAGTTTGTCATGCATAACAATGTTTGTACATGATGCACAGCCGTTGGTCTCTTCACAGCATCCATACTGACGCAGCTCAGTGCACCGGTCCAGTCTGAGCCATGAGCCAGACGACACCATCCAAGTGAACAGTGTGAAGAAGACGAATGCTCCTGTTGACATCTCAGAGTCTCGCCTTTGGCACAGTCAGGATTCTTACAAATATGTGTTTTATAGCTTCCTGTCTGCTACTCAGGTGTAGGAGGCAACTCAGTGGTCCATTCTCAGAGATTCATGCAAATTCCTTCTTTTCTTTTCTTTTTTTTTTTTTGCGTACGTAAGACCTGAAAGATGTCAGGCATAAAGAATACCTCTGACAAGACTACTCATGGGACATGTTTCCTTAACGATCAGTCTCACGCTTAACGTGCTGACTGAAATCCGCTTAGTTAAGGCCTTTAGGTTTTTACTGCATATTCTATGAGCCAGCACTGAACAGTGGATGCATGCGTATGTGCACACACACCCTTAACACATATCACCATTTACTAAACCTCAGTTACTCAAGTTCAGGAGCTAAATTTTGCTTATCTATTGCGTCAACATGGCGCTGGCTGAGGCATGCGTGGCCAGGTCACGTGCACTAACATGCACACAGATGGGCCCGGCTATGACACCAGAAGATGGGAGAAGATAAGTTACAAACTCAATGTTCAGTTTCTGCTCATTCTGAGTGTAGTGGTACATTTATAATATATACTTTTCCACCTCGGTTCTGAGTTGCATCTAGTGCCACGGGTGACATGAGTAAAAAGTGACAACTCACTAATACTCGTCCTATGTTCTGTCCATATCGTGTCGTACAGCCCTCATACACTTGGAGCTTTTTCACAGATGGTGTTGTGACGAGTCACACGGGAGTAAATGATAAATTAATGGATTAAATGTTAGCAAAAGCTTTTCACAGAGTTTAGACACACTGTGTTTGATGATACATGACACCTCATCCTAACAAAAAAAAACTCACAAGAGAGAAGATGTCTTCCAATGTTTTATTTTCAACAATCTTCACACTACAACAATTAGTAATTCAAATAGTAGATCTTTATACATTTGAAGTTAATCTAAAGTCACGGTCTGTAGCTGGAACATCGTGACTGATAACAAAATGTAGCGCGCTGTTCTCTTACTTTGAATACAAGAGGAAAGAACCCAGAAACACATCACCACGTCAGCTATTGTGTTGATTAACTATGTGGGCTTTTCTGTCTACTCGCATGTCACTGCATCCACAAGGTGTACGCAGTGAGGGTGAAGTCATGTCAGAGTCATTATTCCATTATACACATCAATTTGTTTTAGATGTTAATGTTTGTAATTTCTCCAACCGCACAAGAAGAATCTATTAAACTAAAACTACTTATGTTTTAGCAACTAAAACTAACAAATACATATTGGTAAGCCAAAAAGAAACTATCTATAGTCCACAACTAATTCATGCCCCTTGACGACATTAACAGATGACATCATGCTGACCCCAGCAGTTTTTATGAATCATGTGTTGTGTCTTTTTTTAGATTTGTGCAGAAAATAAAGACTTCAACAATACACCAGCAAACTCTCGGGGCGAAGAAGAAGGTCAGATTATGTTTCCCAGTGCAAGTCAGTCAGAAGATAAAGACTCTGAGACTCTAAGAGCTTCTGGCGTCGATCTCGAGAGCTCAATTTTAGATGTGATTGAAAACTATAATAGGAAATGTTGTGAAATCTTCCATTTTTTAAATTATATTGTGGTCATTTTTCTAAAAAGTCAATAAGTGTATCATTTAAATTGAACAAATAAGGAAGGTACCTGTTTATAATGGTATCATAATCCATGTAATAGCAAACACAAGTAGTGAAAGACAGGAATCACAACAGTATAAATCTAACATTCAACATCTTTTGTTTTGCCCATTATGTGCCTTTTGGTATTTTGTTCTGGTGTCAGTAAAATAACATAACATTTGGGGGAAAAAATGCATAAAAGAAGCCCATAACTAGAGGCTAAAATAGCAAATATCTCCACAGCCACTGTGAACTTCCCAGGAGAGCTGGCATAAGCTGGGATGAAGGTGATCCAGACGGCACAGAATATCAGCATGCTGAAGGTGATGAACTTAGCTTCATTAAAATTATCAGGCAACTTTCTGGCCAAAAAAGCAAGTACAAAACATAACACAGCGAGCAGACCTATATATCCCAACACAGCCCAGAACCACACAGACGATCCCAGTGCACACTCGAGAATAATCTTCTCCTTATAGTGGCTCATATTTTTGAAGGGAAAAGGAGGGTTGATTGTCAGCCATAGGATGCAAATTACAACTTGTATGAGAGTGAAACACAGAACACTGAGTCTCTGCTGTGCCGGTCCAAACCATTTCATCACATTACTACCTGGAAGTGTTGCCCTGAAGGCCATTAACACCACGATAGTTTTCCCCAGAACACAAGAGATACAGAGGACAAAGGTGATGCCGAACGCTGTGTGTCGCAGCATGCAGGACCACTCAGTGGGCCGGCCGATGAAGGTCAGAGAGCACAGGAAACACAGAGTCAAGGAGAAGAGCAGCAGGAAGCTCAGCTCAGAGTTGTTGGCCCTGACAATGGGAGTTTCCCGGAAGGAAAAGAAAACCGACGCTATCGCAGTCGTCACAGCCACTCCCATCAAACACAAGGATGTTAATATGACCCCCATGATCTCTGCATGAGTCAAAAATTCTATTTCCTTCAAGATGCACGTGTCTCCGATGGTATTGGGCCAATAATCAAAGGGACATTTGAAGCACTCAATGGAGTCTGTTTTTGAAAGAGAGAAACACACTGATGAGGTTATATGCCAATCACAGAAAGGCACAATAACATTTCAGATACAGTTTTCACATGCAAACAATCTTTTAAAAAAAAAAAAAAAAAATCCAACCTGTAATATTGCTGATTTCTCCTTCTGCACACGGTACACAGTCATAACAGCAAATGTGTTTTCTTTTCTGCAGGACTTTGTGTTTCCCCGGGGCGCAGCTGCCACTGCACACTGACACAGGCACCTGGTGCATGGGAATGTGGAGGAGTTGCATGTGACCCGCAGTGTGTTCACTGTTTCATTTGATTGGTGTTCACATGCCATTTGAATGTCATTCAGAAATATTACATGAAGTTATGAAAACAGTTTTGCTCTTTAGGGAGTTTGGGTTATGACATATTGTGCAGTATAGCATTGTGACTAACAACCCAGATATAACCCAACAAAGCAACATGAGTATGTACCGTATGACTTCCTCCTCCCCAGACTATCTTCTTGCCATTCATCGTAAATTGCCGCTCACTGGGTAGAGTGGAGTCAAAAAGCCCAACTGTGACGACATGCACGGTCCTTGAGGTCACATGTCGTATATTTACGAGTTCATATCTTGCAGGTGAATCTCCGTTCTGGTCAAAAGTCACTCTTTCCCCCTGATTGGTTGTGAAGTTGATGTTCTGCAAATAGTGCACCACCTGAAGAGGAGGAGGGACTTTAATAAACACAGTGAGCTCTAATTCTTTTGGGAAAAAAAAAACCTGTCAATGTTTTCTACCTCACCTGCCAGGGTTGAATGTGTGCAGGATCAGCACAGCTGCCGTTGTAGAAGGGGCCACTCCCTGCTTCACACGTGACCAGGCTGTGTAGCGCATGAGCCACTGCGTAAACTGACTTGTACACATTATTAGTAAATCTCAGCTCAGAAACATCTGTAAAATATGACTTGACTGTCTGCAGGCTCTCAAAGCCGCTGCATGGCTTTCTCTGAGGGTTTGCAGTGGTATTCAGAGCGCAGTCAAACGCGTCTTCCCAGAACTCTCTGACAAACCGACTGTCAGGAAACTGTGACGGGTGGAGCTGCCTCAGGTGCTCCTCCAGCCCCGGGATCTTAGCTTTGCTGACGGTGAAGCCGAGTGAGCCCACCAGGAGGCTGCGGCCCTCGCTGTCGGTCAGAGAGTCGTCTGTGATCCAGGCGTCACTGCCAACCCACTGCAGTCCTGTGATGTTCTGTCTGGACAACTCAGTCGCCAGCACGTTGACCTCTCTGTGGGACATGAAGGCCACAACGACCTTAGAGGTCGAGATCTTCACAGACTCAACTACTTTTGCGAACTCGTGAAGAGAACCTGTTTGCTCAAATGCCTGATAGTACTCGATGCACACCCCTTCTTCTTGCGCAGCTCGTATAAATGCGGTGATCCCGTTGATGCCATATTCATTTTTGTTGCTAATTGCCCCCACCCAGGTCCAACGAAAATGCTTGACCAGTTTTGCCAGCGCTCGGCTCTGGTGGAGGTCATTGGGAATAGTTCGGAAGAAGGACGGAAACTCCTCTCTGTTGCTGAGACATGCACAGGTTGCAAAGTGGCTGAGCTGTGCAAAGAAATGTAGATGGAACAAAAATGTTTGCATTACATGCTAATCATCTTGAAAAATAGGAAATACGCTCTTTGAAATCCCAAATCAGACATCCCCACTCTATGCAGTGATTTAGAAACATAATCTTAAAGGGAGTCTTTTGTAATCTGTAATGTACACAGTGAATAAAAGTAAAATATTTACCACTGGTATCTGGAACCTTCCTATAATCCGAGCGAATCCCACAGTGGGTGCAGAGCCCGAGTGGCCGAGTATAGCCTGTGCAGTGTCAGCCTTTGTACAGTTTCTCTCGTCTATGATCGCCCTCCGCCCGCTGGCTAAAACTAGAGCAGACCTTATAATGTTTGTCATTCCACAGGAATTGTATATATTGTAGCCCATTGTGTGGTTAGGAAGAAGAGCAGGGTTTTGATTTATTTCCTCAATTGCAAAGATCATGGTCTGGGCAAATTTGAATTCTCTTACATTGATGCTAGGAAGAAGAAGAAAAAAAGACATTTCTTATGAATCAGTTGTTTTGCTCCAAAACGTATTGAACAAATAATAAGCCAATAATTGAACAACATCCAAACACAGATACTCACTGCAGGCACGTTGCAGGATCGGGTACAGTTTGAAAGGTGGGCACGCTGCCTCTGTATCCAGTACGAAAGGTAAAAATTCCACCTGTGACAAAGTCTCCGGCCTTAGTCAGCTCAGGTGGTTGATCCTCCCCCCGCCGCCGGCACACAGGGGTTCCCCTCCTGAAGAGAAGAACCAGGAGGACCAGCTTCAGTCGTGACATGCCTTCGCTCCACTGGCCGGTCTCATGAACTCTGCCCCCGCGTGACTCTTTATACCGTGTCTACTGTCGGCCTCCGGATGTGCCCATGCTCACATCCATGGACCTGATGCGCCTGGGTGCAGAGACAAATGAGCTCAATGCCCCACGGGACCCAAGAAACAGGGTGTTTGGAGTCGAGCTATGGAAGAGCAACATTTTGTAACACGACATACTTTGATGTATTTAGCTGAAATCAAAATCTTCTATCGTTCTATTTCTTTGTCTGTGACAGAAAGTGCAGTCCTGACTCTGCCTCAAGGACAAACTGGAACCAGGAACAGATTCAGGGCTGTTTTGTTGTGATTTGTCAACATTACTTTGTGTTCATGTTATTCTGAAATGAGTTCAATGATAACATAAATGATACATAATGCCAACTCATATCCATATACCAATGTTGCATTATAAACATTCTCACGATGCATTGTAATCTATATACCAGACTGTATAATCATAGTTATGAGCACTGATGTACATATGTGTTATTACAATAATCATGACACATTTTGACTAATTATTTAATCACTCACCGAGTTTTTTGATCAGGATACATTATACAATTCATAGTTGTAATACATTACAGTATTGTTTATATTGCATTCCAGTTATAATGTGATTATAAGTTATTCTGAGCGATCATTGTTTGCTTAAAGAGCTGAAAAATGTTCTGTGTGGATTTAATGTTTTTTTCATCTTGATTAAAACACACAATTCAATATAACAGTGATTATAAGCCATAACAAAACTATGATGTGTTACAACTATAGGAATTATATAGTATAATCCTTGCCATAATACATTACACATTATCATCTACTGACTACCCCACCCTGCATTTCCTCCCCTGATAGCCAACACAAGCACCTCCCCACAGTACAACCGATAACAGCTCCCCCTGGTGGCCAGGTGGGTCTCCTACGGTGCTCTCTCTCGTCTCCGCCTTAACTTCCGCTCCCCGACCCGTGAACATTCTGGTCAGAGTCACGGGCTCCAGCTCGCACCCTACTCTTGGTCAGGTTGTGTTGCACGAGTGTTGTGACCGATCACATGTACATAAGCTTCCTGTGCTGTCTGATGAACGTTATATAGGCTCACATTTTCAATAACTTGTTCACAAATCATAACTTCAAACCTATCAGCGGGAAGTGAAGCGCATCCATCTAATCAAACTGTGCGCTGAGAACACTTCTTTTATCGGAGACCCCACCTGACAGGTGGAGGCCTCGCTGAGGTCTGGAAGAATCTGTCTTCCTGTCGAATGGGGAACGCAGAACCTTTTACTACTTTTGAACTCCGGCTGACTAAGGTCTGTTGGCTGAAGCCGTTTTATTGTGTTTTAATTTACCAGTGAGGCGTTCAGTCTAACCAGCTGCTGGATTGTTGAGTAAACGCTATCAAGGACCAGCCAGCAGGCAATGGCTTACAACTAAATGAGAATAAGACAAAGGTTCTAGTTATTGCTCCTGATGATGCTGTCCCTATGATCAAGCACTGGATATATATATATATATATATATATATATATATATATATATATATATATATATATATATATATATATTTATTTAATGCATTATGACATTGTGGGTATGCACTCTGAGTGTTTTATAATTGACACAGTAGATCTCATTAAACAGTTTGTATAGGTCCCATTCATGGAAACACAATAGCGACATGTTGCAAAACCCACACACACACACACACACACACACACACACACACACACACACACACACACACACACAACATGACACATATGGTGTCATGTTGGCCTCTACCTGCACAATTAGGATATACAGGGCATACAGGATGCATACATTGGGGCTATTTCCTGTCTTTCCTAAAATGTCAGAAAGTTAATTTTGCATTCAGCGCTTCTGGACAGCAGTTCGATGTTGACACTATAGAGGACAGTTAGGGCCTTAATGTCTCTCTAACTCAGTGCTTCTCAAACTGTGGGGCGCGGGGGGAAATGCAGATGAAAACAGGGATCCAACCGGCTTCCTTTGTAATCTTTTTTGCCAAATAGAAGTTACTTTTTGGACATATACAACTTTATTTTTAACAAAGTGATTGCACTTGTTATTAGTTCTTGTCTGATGGAGCGATCTGGTTTACTTGAAAGGGATTTACATTTTCTTTAATCTATTAATTAAAAAAGCAATTATGGAGGAGTCTCAAAAAGTTGGAGCATTTTGTTTCCACGTTGTTGAGGCGGTGAGGCCCGAACATTTCTTCTTCCTCCAAAGTGGAGCGTGACAGAAACATTTTGAGAACCTCTGCTTTAACTAAAGAGTAAGCAATTCAAAACATAACCAATACATTTATTATATAGTACCAAACCATTTAGAAACGTACATATTAGTTTGCTGTTTGGGCAAACACTGGCACGGTACAGCAGACTTGATCTCAGTTCGAAAAAATTAACAAGGGAGGAAAAGAAAGATCAAAACAAAAGCTTAATTGATTTCAAATGTAACATTTACTTGTTGTGACAAGGCTGTTAATTAAAATGTACTCTGTTTTTCTGCTTGAAGCAACATGCCACCTGTTGTTCATGTTGTGGACTAAAAGGATGGAGCGCTCTGCAGTGTTTCATCAGCAGTCGGCGTGTTGGTGAACGCTGCAGCGTTCCCACTGGAGGGGAGCCGCTGGGGAATGAAGTGCTCGCAACAGATGGGGACGTATTTATCTTCCATTGTTTCCTTCAGTGTTGTTTTTGTCTATGTACACGTGACCTTTCTGCTGTATTGCATCATAGTATACTAGAACTTCAGGGACTTTTTTTAATTTACCCCCCCCCCCCCCCCCCCGCCCTTTAGATTCACTTCATTCACTATTGTTGAATCTGAACTTTATTGGTTTGCTTTCCATATTTGTTTCAGAAAACTTTAGCAAAGCTAAAAACCAAGCTGAGAGGAAGGACAGTTGTAAAGTGATACCAAACATTATCACAAATGCATATATTTTTTTACATTACAGAAACAATGTTATTACTCCACAACTTATTGTCACTCTTATTGGCATAGCATTTAATATCATGTCCACACCATACACCGACATTTAGTAAAGAACATTTCTAGAGCTGGATGATCATCTGGATACGTAACATATGGTTCTGAAGACTATTAACAATCATGCAGCCAGTACTGCAGCCTTTCAACTGCATGGTTAGATTATCCAAGCAAGCCTCGTCTGTCACCACTGCTAATCCCAAATGACGCTGAGACCATATTGCCCAGTTAAGGAATCGTACCAGTAAAGCAAAAGTACTTTGGCACCCGTCTTTGCCTCACAGATTATATTTGGATTATAAAGGATGGATGGGTGGATATATTATTCATTCATCCCTAAGTAGTACTTTGGTTTTTGGCAGCAACAAACAGTTATGAGACATTTAAGCAAATTAAATGAGAGAAAAAAATATAGAAAATGAGTAAATAAATATAGTTTATACAGTGAAAGCGGTGCTAGGGTTATTGATGTTGAGGATTCAATTGACGGAGAATCTGGCCAGAGGTGATTTATTATAAAGTCTAATAGCAGTGTGCAGGAATCTTCTCCTGTATCGGACCTTTTGACAGCAGAGCTGTACGAGTCTATTGTATCTGTCCCTGTCGCGGAGCACAAAAGATCAAAACATATATTTTAGGCGGTTTGGTTAATAACTTATGTCATGATTAGGCGTCTTTCCCATTATGTGTCTCTTCGTGTTCTGCTCAGGCCTGAACAAGATTATGTAACATTTTGGCAGAAAAATGCAAAACAGCAGGCCAAAACTTGAAGCCAGAATAGCAAATATTTCCACAGCAACACTGAACTTCCCAGGAGAGCTGGCATATGAGGGGATGAAGGTGATCCAGACGGCACAAAATATCAGCATGCTGAAGGTGATCAGTTTGGCTTCATTAAAGTTATCAGGCAGTTTACGTGCCAAAAAAGCAAGTACAAAACATAAAATAGCTAGAAGTCCTATATATCCTAACACCGCCCAGAACCCAATAGCTGAGCCAAAATTACACTCTATGATGATTCTGTCCTTATAGAGCAACATATTATTGGATGGAAATGGAGGGTTGATTGTAAGCCATAAAGTGCAAATTACAACTTGTATGAGAGTGAAACACAGAACACTGAGTCTCTGCTGTGCCGGTCCAAACCATTTCATCACATTACTACCTGGAAGTGTTGCCCTGAAGGCCATTAACACCACGATAGTTTTCCCCAGAACACAAGAGATACAGAGGACAAAGGTGATGCCGAACGCTGTGTGTCGCAGCATGCAGGACCACTCAGTGGGCCGGCCGATGAAGGTCAGAGAGCACAGGAAGCACAGAGTCAAGGAGAAGAGCAGCAGGAAGCTCAGCTCAGAGTTGTTGGCTCGTACTATAGGGGTTTCTTTGTGGCCGTAGAAGAGTAGCAGTGTTATCATGGTTAGACACACTCCCAGCAGAGCAAATGAGGCAAGCAAAGTTCCAAGGATTTCATCATATGCCAAAAATTCTAATGCTTTGTTGACACAAGTATCTCTCTTCTTGTTGGACCAGTACTCTGATGGGCATCTCTTACAGTGTATTGAGTCTGCAAGATAGAAAATAAAGATAGTTTCAGAGGTCAACACTGCATTTCCAGATTTTCTTTTTTTTTTCTCTTCATGTTATTATGTGTGTATATATTTTATTGCACCCGGAAGAGTAGATTCAATTGTTTCTTTACCTGTTGAATTACTGATTTCACCTGCTGGACAGGGTATGCAATTATAACAGCAGATTGGCTTGCCTCTCTGGAGGACCTTATGAGTTCCTGGGAGACAGCTCTCACTGCAGACTGAGACAGGAACCTCCTACATACATGAACACAATTTGTAAAAAAAAGAAAAGAAAAAAGATGCACAGAAAAGAAATCTCTACATCTACATCAAGGTTTGTACAATTGTCATTGAACAGTTAAGATGTCCAGACCTCAGTTTCTAATTTACCTTGTTCAGCCCATTACCCCAGACAACTTGGAATTCATTCAAATTAAACTGGTGAATCTCTGGAAGAGATGCATCATAAATGCCAACTGCTACTCCTTCCATGGTTCCTTTGTTTGTCATTTGTAAGTTTACAAGTTCATATCTTGCAGGTGAATCTCCATTACCGTCAAAATAAACTCTTTCTCCTTCCTTAGTGGTGAAATTCACAGTGTTGAGATATTGCAAGACCTAATAAATACATAATGGGTCGATTAAACTACAAATTCCTGCCGTTATCATTCTTTCACACTTGACTGATGGTTCCTTACCTGCCAGTGTTGAATGTGATTGGTATCAGCACAGATCCCATTTCCAAAAGGCCCTTTACCTTCCTCACATTTAATCAGGTTGTCAAGAGCATGAGCCACTGCGTAAACTGACTTGTACACATTATTAGTAAATCTCAGCTCAGAAACATCTGTAAAATACGACTTGACTGTCTGCAGGCTCTCAAAGCCGCTGCATGGCTTTCTCTGAGGGTTTGCAGTGGTATTCAGAGCGCAGTCAAACGCGTCTTCCCAGAACTCTCTGACAAACCGACTGTCAGGAAACTGTGACGGGTGGAGCTGCCTCAGGTGCTCCTCCAGCCCCGGGATCTTAGCTTTGCTGACGGTGAAGCCGAGTGAGCCCACCAGGAGGCTGTGGCCCTCGCTGTCGGTCAGAGAGTCGTCTGTGATCCAGGCGTCACTGCCAACCCACTGCAGTCCTGTGATGTTCTGTCTGGACAACTCTTTTGCCAGCAACTTAATTTCTCTGTGAGACATAAAAGCCATAATCACTTTGGAAGTGGCATGTTTTATGATCTCTATTATTCTCTGCAGGCTCTCAGGAGGATGTGATGATGAAAATACTTCAGAATACTCAATGCACACTCCATATTCTTGTGCAGCTTGGATAAATGCAGCGATGCCATTAAGGCCATATTCGTTTTCCACAGCGACAGCCCCAATCCAGGTCCAACCAAAGTGCTTGACCAGCTTTGCCAGTGCTCTGCTCTGGTAATAGTCACTGGGAATAGTTCTGAAAAAAGTGGGGTAGTCTTTCCTGTTGCTCAAACAAGCACAGGTGGCAAAATGACTGATCTGCAGTTAATGATAAAAACATGTTACTGGTTGAGCAACTATTTAAGATTATTGCACAATAACAATATACAGTGGCTTCATAATATAGATATTTCTAACCACACACTTAACTCAAAGTAAACAATAGTTTGCATTAACTGCAGTGACCATTTCACTATGACTTACCACAGGTATATGGAACCTTCCAACCACTTGTGCAAATGCAATAGTTGGTCTAGATCCTGAATGTCCCAAGATGGCATGCACTGTCTCAGATTTATTGCAGTTGTCGTCACTGACTTCTCCCTTTAGTCCGCTCACCAGGGCGAGTGCAGCTCTCAGAATGTCCAAAGTTCCACAGTTATCATATATCTTGTAGCCCAGTTTGAGATTAGGAAGCAAATCAGTGTTTTTGTTGATCTCATTAATAGCAAATATGACTGCTTGAGCAAATTTAAATTCTCTAAAATTGAAGCTGGGTTGATAAAAGATAGAAATAATTATATATATATTTGACTCACATGCAATACAAATTACAGATACACAATTTACAATTGACCAAATAATACATACTTGTTGCATTTCCTTGCTTCAGGAAATGTCTGAAATGTGTTAATTACATAATCCTGCATTGTGCGAAAAGAAAATATGCCTCCAATTACAAGGTCGCCATCTTGGGTCAGTTCAGGCGGTTGTGCTGAGCCTTGCAGTCGGCACACAGAGTCTCCTTTTCCCATCTTTCCCATCACCACAACCAAGAGGAGCAACCTCAACATGGCTCTGCTCTTCAGGCCAGGCCAATCTGCTGTATTGCTTATGACATGCCTTTATACACCTCAACAAGAGGGAAGCTCTCTTCCCGTGCCTCAGGAGACCACAGGAAATCAAACATGTTTTGTCTTTGAAAATGTGGATTGTATTCCATGCTTTTTGGAACTGTATTGAATGTTTTTTATATACATATTTTATTATATATTGATAAATAGGACAATTTTGTAGATTATCCCCTGAGATATAACAGTCCAGAAACCGCTAGGACTATTAACCGCTTCCCACCACACTACAAGAAAAACACTAAAAGACACAATCACCCTACACTACTTAAAGCACCTTACTGCGAAATGGAGAAATATCAAATCAGGAACTCTTTGATTCTACTTAGCTCAACTGGTCACAACAAAAGTGAGACATAATGTGAACATTTAAACGGATACAATTTATTGCACGAAACAAACCAAATGTCAGAGGGATCTGAAACCCTGTTAATAAAAGTGAGGGCACCTCGCTAAAGACGTTTCTTTTTTTTTTTTCTCGTCATGAGGAGCGGCCCTGTATACTCATGGTGTAGCGGAGCGGGTGGTGGATATGAACTTTATGAACACGCCATGTATTGAGGGACTTTTTCCTCCCGGTGAAGGGCCGAGGTCTCAAACCCACTGGCCGCACCTGGTGTGAGGGTTTGACAGAAGGTAAAAGCAAAAATAAACTAACAAAGTTAACATAACGTAACTATATCAGAGCTTGTGCCTGAAGGGAGGAGAGAAAGAGAGAAGCTGCAACTGGGCTTTAGCTAAGGCTGCTGGGGTAAAGGACAAGTTGAACAATCTTGCTTGGCCTTCTGCCACCACAACCCGGTCCTCGGTAAGTGTAATGCTGTGTTCACACCAAAATAGTTGCGAATATTCACAACGTTTTTTCGTCTGATTTTACTCGCTCTACACTTTATGCGGTTCATTAGCTTTTTCGCAACCAGTTGTGGAAGAAAGGGGGTGTGGCTTGAGCCACGTTACCCCTAGTTACCAGCACATAGCCTTACTAGCTAACCTAAACTGACCGGGAACGTTACTGTAAAACAATTAAATTTCCGCTATCGACCATGAAAAATGAACTCTTTCTCCGTTATACTTGTTGTGGAAATACCACAGACGTGGGAAGATCAAACACCAAAATATTATTCGGACTTGCTCTCACTCCTCCAGGACGACTGTCTGGATGAAGCCGCTTTCAGCACTCCTTCGGGCGGACCGACAGCTAGTTGAATTCAGCTATGGCAGGACGGCAATGGCGAAGGGCGGAGCTTCTCAACGCTGATTGGCTTTCGCAACTCAGCGTCGGGCGAATTTTTCACCAAAGTTGAAATATTTCAACTCCGGCAAAAAGGCGAAAAAGCATCATTTCCGCCGCCAAGCAAAACATTTGCATTGACTTTACATGTAATTTACTTGCGTGACTATTTCGCAACTCTTTCGATGTGAACACACCATAAGGAAATGGACTCTTGAAATTAAATAGTTGTAGTAGGTGAACAGAGCATCAGGGATAGGTTAAACTGTTGAAATATAAATATCCTTTTAAATGTTTTTGCTCTCAAATATAGCAGGCATAAAATGTTTTTCAGTTTTCAGAATTATTTTGTTACCCCTTCCCCATCATATTCTTTTTTGTATTCTTCTCAGGTTTCAGGAGGATAATATAACATTTTGGAATAAATATACAAAACAGCAGGCCAAAACTAGAGGCCAGAATAGCAAATATTTCCACAGCAACACTGAACTTCCCAGGAGAGCTGATGTATGCTGGGATAAAAGTGATCCATACTGCACAAAATATCAGCATGCTGAAGGTAATGAATTTGGCTTCATTGAAATTATCAGGCAGTTTACGGGCCAGAAAAGCAAGAAAAAAACAAAGCATGGCCAGAAGTCCAATATATCCAAGTACAGCCCAAAAGCCTACCTCTGAACCCAAAGCACACTCTAGAATGATTTTGTCCTTGAATTCTTTAAAATTCTTAAATGGAAAAGGAGGAGAAATTGTTAACCATAGGACACATATGATAACTTGTATGAGAGTGAAACACAGAACACTTAGTCTCTGCTGTGCTGGTCCAAACCATTTCATCACATTACTACTTGGAAGTGTTGCCCTGAAGGCCATTAACACCACGATAGTTTTCCCCAGAACACAAGAAATACAGAGGACAAAGGTGATGCCGAATACAGTGTGTCGCAGCATGCAGGACCACTCAGTGGGCCGGCCGATGAAGGTCAGAGAACACAGGAAACACAGAGTCAAGGAGAAGAGCAGCAGGAAGCTCAGCTCAGAGTTGTTGGCCCTGACAATGGGAGTTTTTCTGTATACGAAGAAAATGAGTGCCACAAAACTAGTGATGCATGTTCCAAATAACGATGCTGCAGTGAGCAGTGCTCCCATAATCTCTTTGTAGGATAGAAACTCTGCCTTCTTCTTCACACAGGCATCTCTTCTCTCATTTGACCAGAACTCAGGGTGGCATTGCACACAGGTGATCGAATCTGAAAATAAAAAAAACAAAGCATGTGTTGAATTTGCTTAGTATATTTGTATATTTTTCAGAAAGAGAGAATGTCAAATGTCAAAACCTAAGTTGGCGAGAACATGACTATTTGCATATTAATGTTTCACAAGGATGCCTTTTTTTATTTTATACCTGTTTAATATTACTACACCTGTAACGTTGCTTATTTGTCCCTCTGGACATCTTAAGCAGTCATAGCAGCAGACAGGCTTTCCTTTCTGGAGAACCTTGCGAGTTCCTGGAGAACACTTCTTACTGCAAACTGATAAAGGCACCTGAACAGAATTACCATGAGAAAGATGTATCAGAAATTATATGTGCTGAAATACACTTGATTCAAAGAGCCTCCTTTGTAACATTGTATCATACCTGTTGTGAGTTTTGTGCCCAAATCAAAGACTTATTTTGCAGATTCAGCTGTTTGTCTGCATGTAAAGATGCGTCATGGAGACCAACTGTGACAAAGTCCACGATGCCCTTTTCTGTTGGCTGCCAGTTTATAATTTCATACTTTGCTGCAGGGTCTCCATCCTCATTAAAGTAAACCTCTTCTCCTTCCTTTGTTTTGAACTGAATCTTTTTCAGAAGCTGTAAAATCTAAGAAGATACGCATACATGTAGGTCATTATCTGACACACGTTATAGGCTTATTGGCTCAACTTCAAAATGTGAACAACATAGTTTCCTTGTTATAGTGGCATTAAAATTATAATTGTCGCTGGTGTTCAACTCACCTTATATGAATCAAGCTGCACTGTGTTGTTGCAGGTTTTGTTACAGTTGAGAATACTATGAAGTGTGTGAGCCACAGCATACACTCCTTTGTAGACATTGTTAAAGATTGGCATCAGCGACATATCAGTAAAGCTGTTCTGCACTCCAGCCAGATCTTCATGTCCAGTACACCCTCTCTGATTACCTGATGAGGTCTGTGACTGCCTGAACTTACAGCTAAACAATGCCTCCCAAAACTCTGTAAACAATTCATTACTAGATGAATTGAGCGGCTTAACATCCAACATGAACTCTCTAATGCCACTAACATGTGCTTTTGGGATGGACAGGCCTATGGCACCATCCAGAATGTGATGCTTATCCATTGCTGCTGTTTGGGAATCAAGTATCCAGCCCTCAGTGCCGACCCACTGGTATCCAGTCAAGTTGTTGTGAGACAACTCATGTAATACCACATCCATATCCATGTAGGAAAGGAAAGCGACAATAACCTTGGAAGTAGAAGTCTTGATAGTGTCAATTATGTTTTGTATTTTGTCTGGTGGATCTGTTCTGAAGAAAGATACTGAGTACTCCAGACAGATGCCGAGCTGCTGGGCGGTTTCTGTGAATGTGGCCATGCCATTATTGCCGTAATCATCATTTGTTCTAATAGCTCCAATCCAAGTCCAACCAAAATGCTTGACCAACTGGGCCAGGGCTCTGCTCTGGTAATAGTCACTGGGTATTGTTCTGAGGAAGGATGGGTACTTGGTTTTATCACTGAGACACGCACAAGTAGCAAAATGGCTGATCTAAAAGGAACAAAAAGAAATGATATCCCAAGATCAAGATATTAAATATAATGCTATGACCAGCTGGAAGATATTACAAATCATAATATTGTTTTCACAATTATAACAACTCAACAATCTTACCCACCATTGGGATGTGGAAGGGTCCGATGACAGTAGCTGTAGCCATGCTAGGAGAAGACGAGGATTCTCCCATAATGGCCTGCACTTGGGAAAGTCTGATACACGGTGCTTGGGAAGGGCCCGATGCTACTTCATTACCATTAGCCAATAATAATGCGACCCGTACACCTCTGGCAATGGAGCCACATGCATCATACATCTTGTAGCCCAGAGAGATTCCAGGCAGTAGATTGGTGCTGTTATTGATCTCCTCTATGGCAAAGAGCATAGCCTGGGCAAACTGGAACCCTCTGAAATTCAGACTGATGCAGACAGTTATACATTTTTGTAATTTTAAATATCCTTGAAATAGAAATAAAATCATAATTAATTACAATTAGTTGATGGTATTAATACATTAATACTACAGTGAAGTCTCATTTATAAAACCCAGTAAGACTTCCTCTTAGACAGTCTGAAATCTAAATAGATTGGTTTATAATTTACCTGGTGCATTGTAGTGGCAGTGGTTTTTGAATGTAGGTTTCCTGTCTGTCTTTCCAGCTGCTGTGGAAAGAGAATATCCCCCCTAACATAACATCCCCATCCTTATAAAGCTGGGGGCTCTCAGGATCCCCTCTCTGCATGCACACCAGCTCCTGAGTCCGAGAGAAGGATGCAACCAATAAGAGCTGTAAGAGAGCCCATCCCTGCTCTGGCCATCTCTGTGTGGATGTCATACTGTCTAAGAGAGTGAAACCACAGGGTGGCATCATGTGTGCCTTATTGTTAATTCAAAGCGTTCAATGGTATTTATACATGTTGATGATGCATGGGAAATAATAATAGAACACTGATTGTTACGTCCCCACAGTTTCTTGTGTTGCATTTGAGACGCCAAGTGGTGCAGTGTAATTGCATCTTTTTTTTTATCCCTTCTCTCTTGCCATAGTTTGTTCTGATTCAGATAAGAAGACATGCTGCAGCTGTTTGTTATATTTATTGTCTGTTAGCCTTTAAAGACCTAAGTCTGTAAGTACGTTTTATATGTGCATGTAAATATCTTTTCCGATATATTCTCTGTCTGTTTACCGTTTCAATTATGTTGTTTAGATGCTATCCGAGATGCTAATTGTGATGCTAATCACGATTAGCATTTTTGTATTAACGTGCATTCTGCATTGAGACGTAGACAACGTTAAAATATGCTTATACTCTTAATTAGTCCAGGGAGTCTTGTGTTAATGAATACTTGCCTTTTGCAGCATATTTGCTGTGTGTTTATTCAGAGCTTGGTATTCTTCTGTATAAGCTAATTACATGTTTTGTTTCTACAGTTATACAAAAACCAAGATTCAAGTTAAAACCTTATATGCCACCCTGGATTCCTGGGTCTTGATTTTCTGAATCTACTGTTAGCTCTTTGCTAATTTCTGTGGTGGGGCAGGAGGAAGGAGGTTCCTCATTTAGGCATGTGGGCCTTAACAAATCAGAGGTGATACCTGAGGTTCTTTACAAACGTTCCTCGTACCAACTGCAGTAATAACCCACAAGGTACTAGAACACTTGGTTGGGAATCAGTGTTTCAACAATAATGTATTTTCCTCTTTGGGGCAGTTTATGAAGACCAGTGGCCGTGAGATTCAGACCGAGGCCTTTAATAAGTGTCATGAAGTCTACATCACGGGCAGACTTGGAGAAAAACATGTCCCTGGAGTTACTGTCGCAGACCAACACACTCAAGGCACGTTCATACAGTCCACCACCACCCGCTCCGCCACGGGGCTTCACCACGGGGCTTCACCACGAGCTCATGGGTCAAGGGGACTAACCCGCAGGGCCGCTCCACATAACGAGAAAAAAAGAGGAGACGTCATGAGCGAGATGGCTCTCACTTTCATTGTGCCACAGGGTTTCAGAGACCCTCTGACTCGCGTGTGCGTTAGACTCCTTGGTTTGTGTTTCAAGATGGGTTGGGTGGGTTGCCAACTTCACCGTAGAGCCCTGACGTCCTTTACGTGGGCCGATCGCCCACCCTGTTCTGGCGCTCCGCCTGGTGCCGCAACCGGCTCTAGGTCAGCTTGGGCCGAAGGTGGCATGCCGGTTCTGGCCGCGTGATTCAGAGCGTCCGTGCCCAGACCTCGTCGCTTCCCGGGGCCGTGGAATATTTGCTTGCGTAGTCTTCTCTCCCCGCTCTGGCGACACGACGCAGCGCGCACCAGCCGACAGTTGTGCCGGGAGCAGAGGGCTGCGTCCCTCCTCGGCGGGGAGAGAAGACACTGGAAGCAAATAGTCCACAAACCCGAGAAGCGGCGAGATCCGGGTGTAGCAGTTGTGTACTCTATCTTTTGCGTTGTGTAATTTTTTAGTAACGTAAAGCACACTTAGAGTTGTATTGGCTTCACCAGCCGTTTATTCTCCAGTAGAGACGTGACACGGATATGACACGATGGCAATGGCCTGGCAAAACAACAAAAACACATCAGCTTCTCATATCCCGCCTCATGGTCATAGCTGTGGTACACAGAGAAAACGTGTCGTAGACTGGGGAACACACGGACATTTCAACTTAACATACCTGGCAAAACAACAAAAATACATCAGCTTCTCATAGCCCGCCTCGTGGTCATAGCTCTGGTCCTAACAAAGGAAACAAACATCATCTTTCAACACAGCCTACAATAATACATTATATGAACAAATATACACTTATTTAGCTAGCACAATAGAGCTCAATACATATCCACCTACCACAGAGAAAACGTGTTGTAGACTGGACAGAGCACAGGGGTGCACCACTCAAGTAAGCAGGGGCCCAGAAGGGGCCGGGCTCGAATGTCTCACAGCATGCTAGTTTCTGTGGCTGACTGACAACACATTGTAGTAAAGGACAGTGATGACAAGTGGAATCATTAACTCCGTTACACGGGCACAGGTGCTTTAAAGCACACGGCCTGAGCCGGTGTGTCACATTCGGCCTGATCCTTTCCAAGCCAATCTAAAGTCGGTCACGGCACCCGGTGAGGGCCAGCACAGCAAGGGGAGAGTCAAACCCCGCCGGGTCAACAAAAATGCATGTTGCCCAAATCTATCAAACAAAACCAAGACACTGACCCTGCACAGTGCAGACATGACATTGAAGCACAGCTGCACCAGCGACAACCTCTCTAAGGTGCACATCTTGGCACAGAGAGAGGCCACGGGTAGAAGCACCAGCAGCCCCAGGTGCAGCAGCAACAACAGCGCTGTGGCTATTTTATTTTTACATATGACTGTAAATGTATATACAGTGTATATATACACACACTCACACTTATATATATGTATATGTATATATATATATATATATATATATGTGTGTGTGTGTGTGTGTGTGTGTGTATCATCTTTAATGTGCCAGTACAGTGTTACAAGAAAAACAGAAACATAGTGAGGACAGGCAAAGGCTGCAGGGTTTAGGGCCTTCTTACTTTTTGCGATTCAATTGATGTGAGCCAAAGATGAGCCCCAATCATTTCTACCTAGCTCAAGTGGCCACAACAAAAGAGAGACACACAATGTGAACATTTAAGCAGATACATTTTATTGCACAAAACAAACCAAATGTCACAATTGAACCAAATTTAACTTAATTTAAGATGTGCTAAATAATTAAAATATGAGGTGTGGATTTTATTGAAACTTGAAGTATGTGTGAGGGGTTGACAGAACGTGAAAGCAAAAAAGTCAAGATAATTAAACTTTATTCAAGCAGCAGCCTGAAGGGAGAAGGAGAGAAAGAGAGAAGCTAAAGTTGGGCTTTAGCTAACGTTGAAAGGGCTGCTGGGGTAAAGGACAAGTTGAACAACCTTGCTTGGCCTGCTGTCACGCCATGCTGGTCCTGGATAAGTGTAAGAAAATGGATGGGCTGTTAAAATTAAGAAAAATAATTGCAGTAGGTAAGTTAAAACAGAACAACGGGAGTAAGATAGACTGGTAAAATATGGATATATTGTTATATATTTTTGTTAAAGTCTCAAATATGTTTTTCGGAATTATTTTGTTACCCCTTCCCCATCATATTCTTTTTTGTATTCTTCTCAGGTTTCAGTAGGATAATATAACATTTTGGAATAAATATACAAAACAGCAGGCCAAAACTAGAGGCCAGAATAGCAAATATTTCCACAGCAACACTGAACTTCCCAGGAGAGCTAGCATATGAGGGGATAAAGGTGATCCAGACTGCACAAAATATCAGCATGCTGAAGGTAATGAATTTGGCTTCATTGAAATTATCAGGCAGTTTACGGGCCAGAAAAGCAAGAAAAAAACAAAGCATGGCCAGAAGTCCAATATAGCTAAGTACAGCCCAAAAGCCTACCTCTGAACCCAAAGCACACTCTAGAATGATTTTGTCCTTAAATTCTTTAAAATTCTTCATTGGAAAAGGAGGAGAAATTGTTAACCATAGGACACATATGATAACTTGTATGAGAGTAAAAAACAGAACACTTAGTCTCTGCTGTGCCGGTCCAAACCATTTCATCACATCACTACCTGGAAGCGTTGCCCTGAAGGCCATTAACACCACGATAGTTTTCCCCAGAACACAAGAAATACAGAGGACAAAGGTGATGCCGAATACAGTGTGTCGCAGCATGCAGGACCACTCAGTGGGCCGGCCGATGAAGGTCAGAGAGCACAGGAAACACAGAGTCAAGGAGAAGAGCAGCAGGAAGCTCAGCTCAGAGTTGTTGGCCCTGACAATGGGAGTGGCTCTGTATATGAAGAAAATGAGTGCCACAACACTAGTGATGCATGTTCCAAATAACGATGCTGCAGTGAGCAGTGCTCCCATAATCTCTTTGTAGGATAGAAACTCTGCCTTCTTCTTCACACAGGCATCTCTTCTCTCATTTGACCAGAACTCAGGGTGGCATGGCACACAGGTGATAGAATCTGAAAATTAAAAAAAACAAAGCATGTGTCAAATCTGCTTAGTATATTTGCCTTTTAATATTTCTCTAATTTGCATCTTTTCTACGGATACAAGGCAGACACGCCATAAATACAAGATAACAAATGTATATTATTGTGATGCTTACATCGTATCAGTATGTATGGTCTGCATTGTATCTGGACAAGATAGATTATATATTATACTATTACATTTTAAGTATTATCTGTTATTTTTGGTTTATGTTGTTTTATTTCTCAATAACTAAGCATGATAAATATTTTCAAATATACATTTTCAATGATCCTGCTCAAACAATTTCATCCACTCTGAATGCATTCATTGCAGTTTCAGAAAGAGAGAATGTCAAATGTCAAAACCTAAGTTGGCAGAACTATTTGAATATTCAGGTACCGCAAGGAGGATGCCTTTTTTATTTCTAGTTTAATATTACTACACCTGTAATGTTGCTTATTTGTCCCTCTGCACATCTTAAGCAGTCATAGCAGCAGACAGGCTTTCCTTTCTGGAGGACCTTGCGAGTTCCTGGAGAACACTTCTTACTGCAAAGTGATAAAGGCACCTGCATGAACAGAACAACCATGAGAAAGATGTATGAGGAATTTTAAAATAAAATTACTTTATTCAAACAGACACCTTTGTAACATTGTATTATACCTGTTGTGAGTTTTGTGCCCAAATCAAAGACTTATTTTGCAGATTCAGCTGTTTATCTGCATGTAAAGATGCGTCATGAAGACCAACTGTGACAAAGTCCACGATGCCCTTTTCTGTTGGCTGCCAGTTTATAATTTCATACTTTGCTGCAGGGTCTCCATCCTCATTAAAGTAAACCTCTTCTTCTTCCTTTGTTTTGAACTGAATCTTTTTCAGAAGCTGTAAAATCTAAGAAGATATGCATACATGTAGGTCATTATCTGACACACGTTATAGGCTTATTGGCTCAACTTCAAAATGTGAACAACATAGTTTCCTTGTTATAGTGGCATTAAAATTATAATTGTCGCTGGTGTTCAACTCACCTTATATGAATCAAGCTGCACTGTGTTGTTGGAGGTTTTGTTACAGTTGAGAATACTATGAAGTGTGTGAGCCACAGCATACACTCCTTTGTAGACATTGTTAAAGATTGGCATCAGTGACATATCAGTGAAGCTGTTCTGCACTCCAGCCAGATCTTCATATCCAGTACACCCTCTCTGATTACCTGATGATGTCTGTGACTGCCTGAACTTACAGCTAAACAATGCCTCCCAAAACTCTGTAAACAATTCATTACTAGATGAATTGAGCGGTTTAACATCCAACATGAACTCTCTCATGCCACTAACATGTGCTTTTGGGATGGACAGGCCTATGGCACCATCCAGAATGTGATGCTTATCCATTGCTGCAATTTGGAAATTAAATATCCAGCCCTCACTGCCTACCCACTGGTATCCAGTCAAGTTGTTGTGAGACAACTCATGTAAAACCACAGTCATGTCCAGGGTGGAGAGGAAAGCGACAATAACCTTGGAAGTAGAAGTCTTTATAGTGTCAATTATGTTTTGTATTTTGTCTGGTGGATCTGTTCTGAAGAAAGATACTGAGTACTCCAGACAGATGCCCAGCTGCTTGGCGGTTTCTGTGAATGTGGCCATGCCATTATTGCCGTAATCATCATTTGTTCTAATAGCTCCAATCCAAGTCCAACCAAAATGCTTGACCAACTGGGCCAGGGCTCTGCTCTGGTAATAGTCACTGGGTATTGTTCTGAGGAAGGATGGGTACTTGGTTTTGTCACTGAGACAAGCACAAGTAGCAAAATGGCTGATCTAAAAGAAAAAAAGAAATGATATCCCAAGATCAAGATATTAAATATAATGCTATGACCAGCTGGAAGATATTAGGAATAATAATATTGTTTTTACAATATAACAATTCAACAATCTCACCCACCATTGAGATGTGGAAGGGTCCGATGACAGTAGCTATAGCCATGCTAGGAGAAGACGAGGATTCTCCCATAATGGCCTGCACTTGGGAAAGTCTGATACACGGTGCTTGGGAAGGGCCCGATGCTACTTCATTACCATTAGCCAATAATAATGCGACCCGTACACCTCTGGCAATGGAGCCACATGCATCGTACATCTTGTAGCCCAGAGAGATTCCAGGCAGTAGATTGGTGCTGTTATTGATCTCCTCTATGGCAAAGAGCATAGCCTGGGCAAACTGGAACCCTCTGAAATTCAGACTGATGCAGACAGTTATACATTTTTGTAATTTTAAATATCCTTGAAATAGAAATAAAATCATAATTAATTACAATTAGTTGATGGTATTAATACATTAATACTACAGTGAAGTCTCATTTATAAAACCCAGTAAGACTTCCTCTTAGACAGTCTGAAATCTAAATAGATTGGTGTATAATTTACCTGGTGCATTGTAGTGGCAGTGGTTTTTGAATGTAGGTTTCCTGTCTGTCTTTCCAGCTGCTGTGGAAAGAGAATATCCCCCCTAACATAACATCCCCATCCTTATAAAGCTGGGGGCTCTCAGGATCCCCTCTCTGCATGCACACCAGCTCCTGAGTCCGAGAGAAGGATGCAACCAATAAGAGCTGTAAGAGAGCCCATCCCTGCTCTGGCCATCTCTGTGTGGATGTCATACTGTCTAAGAGAGTGAAACCACTGGGTGGCATCATGTGTGCCTTAATGTTAATTCAAAGCTTCCAAGGGTATTTATACATGTTGATGATGCATGGGAAATAATAATAGAACACTGATTGTTACGTCCCCACAGTTTCTTGTGTTGCATTTGAAACGCCAAGTGGTGCAGAGTGTAATTGCATTTTTGTTTATCCCTTCTCTCTTGCCATAGTTTGTTCTGATTCAGATAAGAAGACATGCTGCAGCTGTTTGTTATATTTATTGTCTGTTAGCCTTTAAAGACCTAAGTCTGTAAGTACGTTTTATATGTGCATGTAAATATCTTTTCCGATATATTCTGTCTGTTTACTGTTTCAATTGTGTTGTTTAGATGCTATCCGAGATGCTAATCGTGACGCTTATCATGATTAGCATTTTTGTATTGACATGTGCATTCTGCATTGAGACATAGACAACGTTAAAATAAGCTTATACTCTAACTAGTCCAGGGAGTCTTGTGTTAATGAATACTTGCCTTTTGCAGCATATTGGCTGTGTGTTTATTCAGAGCTTGGTATTCTTCTGTATAAGCTAATTTCATGTTTTGTTTCTACAGTTTTACAAAAACCCAGATTCAAGTTAAAACCTTATATGCCACCCTGGATTCCTGGGTCTTGATTTTCTGAATCTACTGTTAGCTCTTTGCTAATTTCTGTGGTGAGGCAGGAGGAAGGAGGTTCTCCATAAAGGCATTTGGGCCTTAACAAATCAAAGGTGATACCTGAGGTTCTTTACAAACGTTCCTCGTACCAACTGCAGTAATAACCCACAAGGTACTAGAACACTTGGTTGGCAATCAGTGTTTTAACAATAATGTATTTTCCTCTTTGGGGCAGTTTATGAAGACCAGTGGCCGTGAGATTCAGACCGAGGCCTTTAATAAGTGCCATGAAGTCCACATCACGGGCGGACTGGGAGAAAAACATGTCCCTGGAGTTACTGTGGCAGACCAACACACTCAAGGCACATTCATACAGTCCACCACCACCCGCTCCGCCACAAGGCTTCACCACGAGCTTACGGGTTGAGGGGACTAACCCGCAGAGCCGCTCCACATAACGAGAAAAAAACAGGAGACGTCGTGAGCGAGATGGCCCTCACTTTCATTGTGCCACAGGGTTTCAGAGACCCTCTGACTCGCGTGTGCGTTAGACTCCTTGGTTTGTGTTTCAAGACGGGTTGCGTGGGTTGCCAACTTCACCGTAGAGCCCTGACGTCCTTTACGTGGGCCGATCCCCCACCCTGTTCTGGCGCTCCATCTGGTGCCGCAACCGGCTCTAGGTCTGCTTGGAAAGGCTCGGGCCGAAGGTGGCATGCCGGTTCTGGCCGCGTGATTCAGAGCATCCATGCCCAGACCTCGTCGCTTCCCGGGGCCGTCAAATATTTGCTTGCGTAGTCTTCTCTCCCCGCTCTGGCGACGCGACGCAGCGCACACCAGCCGACAGTTGCGCCGGGAGCCGAGGGCTGCGTCCCTACCCGGCGGGAAGAGAAGACACCGCAAGCAAATAGTCCGCAAACCCGAGAAGCTGCGAGGTCCGGGTGTAGCAGTTGTGTACTCTATCTTTTGCGTTGTGTAATTTTTTAGTAACGTAAAGCACACTTAGACTTGTTTTGGCTTCACCAGCCGTTTATTCTCCAGTAGAGACGTGACACGGAGATGACACGATGGCAATGGCCTGGCAAAACAACAAAAATACATCAGCTTCTCATAGCCCGCCTCGTGGTCATAGCTCTGGTCCCAACAAAGGAAACAAACGTCATCTTTCAACACAGCCTACAATAATACATTATATGAACAAATATACACTTATTTAGCTAGCACAATAGAGCTTAATACAGATCCACCTATCACAGAGAAAACGTGTTGTAGACTGGACAGAGCACAGGGGTGCACCACTCAAGTAAGCAGGGGCCCAGAAGGGGCGGGGCTCGAATGTCTCACAGCATGCTAGTTTCCATGGCTGGATCAAGGACAGTGATGACAAGTGGAATCATTAACTCCGTTACACGGGCACAGGTGCTTTAAAGCACACGGCCTGAGCCGGTGTGCCACATTCGGCCTGATCCTTTCCAAGCCAATCTAAAGTCGGTCACGGCACCCGGTGAGGGCCAGCACAGCAAGGGGAGAGCCAAACCCCGTCGGGTCAACAAAAATGCATGTTGCCCAAATCTATCCAACAAAACCAAGACACTGACCCTGCACAGTGCAGACATGACATTGAAGCACAGCTGCGCCAGCGACAACCTCTCTAAGGTGCACATCTTGGCGCAGAGAGAGGCCACGGGTAGAAGCACCAGCAGCCCCAGGTGCAGCAGCAACAACGGCGCTGTGGCTATTTTATTATTACATATGACTGTAAATGTATATACAGTGTATATATACACACACTCACACTTATATATATATATATATATATGTGTGTGTGTGTGTGTGTGTGTGTATCTTTAATGTGCCAGTACAGTGTTAAAAGAAAAACAGAAACATAGTGAGGACAGGCAAAGGCTGCAGGGTTTAGGGCCTTCTTACTTTTTGCGATTCAATTGATGTGAGCCAAAGATGAGCCCCAATCATTTCTACCTAGCTCAAGTGGCTACAACAAAAGAGAGACACACAATGTGAACATTTAAGCAGATACATTTTATTGCACAAAACAAACCAAATGTCATCATTTAACCAAATTTAACTTAATTTAAGATGCGCTAAATAATTAGAATATGAGGTGTGGATGTTATTGAAACTTGAAGTATGTGTGAGGGGTTGCCGGAACGTGAAAGCAAAAAAAACAACTGAGAAAGTCAAGATAATTAAACTTTATTCAAGCAGCAGCCTGAAGGGAGAAGGAGAGAAAGAGAGAATCTAAAGTTGGGCTTTAGCTAACGTTGAAAAGGCTGCTGGGGTAAAGGACAAGTTGAACAACCTTGCTTGGCCTGCTGTCACGCCATGCTGGTCCTGGATAAGTGTAAAGAAATTGATGGACTGTTATAATTAAGAAAAATAGTTGCACTAGGTAAGCTAAAACAGAACAACAGGGATAAGATAGACTGATGAAATATGGATATGTTGTTATATATTTTTGTCAAAGTCTCAAATATGTTTTTCGGAATTATTTTGGTATCACCTTCCCCATCATATTCTTTTTCGTATTCTTCTCAGGTTTCAGTAGGATAATATAACATTTTGGAATAAATATACAAAACAGCAGGCCAAAACTAGAGGCCAGAATAGCAAATATTTCCACAGCAACACTGAACTTCCCAGGAGAGCTAGCATATGAGGGGATGAAGGTGATCCAGACTGCACAAAATATCAGCATGCTGAAGGTAATGAATTTGGCTTCATTGAAATTATCAGGCAGTTTACGGGCCAGAAAAGCAAGAAAAAAACAAAGCATGGCCAGAAGTCCAATATATCCAAGTACAGCCCAAAAGCCTACCTCTGAACCCAAAGCACACTCTAGAATGATTTTGTCCTTGAATTCTTTAAAATTCTTAAATGGAAGAGGAGGAGAAATTGTTAACCATAGGACACATATGATAACTTGTATAAGAGTAAAAAACAGAACACTGAGTCTCTGCTGTGCCGGTCCAAACCATTTCATCACATTACTACTTGGAAGTGTTGCCCTGAAGGCCATTAACACCACGATAGTTTTCCCCAGAACACAAGAGATACAGAGGACAAAGGTGATGCCGAATGCTGTGTGTCGCAGCATGCAGGACCACTCAGTGGGCCGGCCGATGAACGTCAGAGAGCACAGGAAACACAGAGTCAAGGAGAAGAGCAGCAGGAAGCTCAGCTCAGAGTTGTTGGCCCTGACAATGGGAGTGGCTCTGTATATGAAGAAAATGAGTGCCACAACACTAGTGATGCATGTTCCAAATAACGATGCTGCAGTGAGCAGTGCTCCCATAATCTCTTTGTAGGATAGAAACTCTGCCTTCTTCTTCACACAGGCATCTCTTCTCTCATTTGACCAGAACTCAGGGTGGCATGGCACACAGGTGATAGAATCTGAAAATTAAAAAAAACAAAGCATGTGTTGAATTTGCTTAGTATATTTGTATATTTTTCAGAAAGAGAGAATGTCAAATGTCAAAACCTAAATTGGCGAGAACATGACTATTTGCATATTAATGTTTCACAGGGATGCCTTTTTTTATTTTATACCTGTTTAATATTACTACACCTGTAACGTTGCTTATTTGTCCCTCTGCACATCTTAAGCAGTCATAGCAGCAGACAGGCTTTCCTTTCTGGAGAACCTTGCGAGTTCCTGGAGAACACTTCTTACTGCAAACTGATAAAGGCACCTGAACAGAATTACCATGAGAAAGATGTATCAGAAATTATATGTGCTGAAATACACTTGATTCAAAGAGCCTCCTTTGTAACATTGTATCATACCTGTTGTGAGTTTTGTCCCCAAATCAAAGACTTATTTTGCAGATTCAGCTGTTTATCTGCATGTAAAGATGCGTCATAAAGACCAACTGTGACAAAGTCCACGATGCCCTTTTCTGTTGGCTGCCAGTTTATAATTTCATACTTTGCTGCAGGGTCTCCATCCTCATTAAAGTAAACCTCTTCTCCTTCCTTTGTTTTGAACTGAATCTTTTTCAGAAGCTGTAAAATCTAAGAAGATACGCATACATGTAGGTCATTATCTGACACACGTTATAGGCTTATTGGCTCAACTTCAAAATGTGAACAACATAGTTTCCTTGTTATAGTGGCATTAAAATAATAATTGTCGCTGGTGTTCAACTCACCTTATATGAATCAAGCTGCACTGTGTTGTTGCAGGTTTTGTTACAGTTGAGAATACTATGAAGTGTGTGAGCCACAGCATACACTCCTTTGTAGACATTGTTAAAGATTGGCATCAGTGACATATCAGTGAAGCTGTTCTGCACTCCAGCCAGATCTTCATGTCCAGTACACCCTCTCTGATTACCTGATGATGTCTGTGACTGCCTGAACTTACAGCTAAACAATGCCTCCCAAAACTCTGTAAACAATTCATTACTAGATGAATTGAGCGGCTTAACATCCAACATGAACTCTCTAATACCACTGACATGTTTTTTTGGGATGGACAGGCCTATGGCACCATCCAGAATGTGATGCTTATCCATTGCTGCCATTTGGGAATCAAGTATCCAGCCCTCAGTGCCGACCCACTGGTATCCAGTCAAGTTGTTGTGAGACAACTCATGTAATACCACAATCATGTCCGGGGTGGAGAGGAAAGCGACAATAACCTTGGAAGTAGAAGTCTTGATAGTGTCAATTATGTTTTGTATTTTGTCTGGTGAATCTGTCCTTAAGAAAGATACTGAGTACTCCAGACAGATGCCCAGCTGCTGGGCGGTTTCTGTGAATGTGGCCATGCCATTATTGCCGTAATCATCATTTGTTCTAATAGCTCCAACCCAAGTCCAACCAAAATGCTTGACCAACTGGGCCAGGGCTCTGCTCTGGTAATAGTCACTGGGTATTGTTCTGAGGAAGGATGGGTACTTGGTTTTATCACTGAGACAAGCACAAGTAGCAAAATGGCTGATCTAAAAGGAACAAAAAGAAATGATATCCCAAGATCAAGATATTAAATATAATGCTATGACCAGCTGGAAGATATTACGAACCATAATGTTTGTTTTCACAATTATAACAACTCAACAATCTTACCCACCATTGGGATGTGGAAGGGTCCGATGACAGTAGCTATAGCCATGCTAGGAGAAGACGAGGATCCTCCCATAATGGCCTGCACTTGGGGAAGTCTGATACACGGTGCCTGGGAAAGGCCCGATGCTATTTCATTACCATTAGCCAATAATAATGCGACCCGTACACCTCTGGCAATGGAGCCACATGCATCATACATCTTGTAGCCCAGAGAGATTCCAGGCAGTAGATTGGTGCTGTTATTGATCTCCTCTATGGCAAAGAGCATAGCCTGGGCAAACTGGAACCCTCTGAAATTCAGACTTGATGCAGACAGTTATACATTTTTGTAATTTTAAATATTCTTGAAATAGAAATAAAATCTTAATCAATTACAATTGGTTGATGATATTAATACACCCTACAGTGAATTCTCATTTAAAATACTCAGTAAGACTTCCTCTTAGACAGTCAAAAATCAAAATAGATTCATTATGTATAATTTACCTGGTGCATTGCAGTGGCAGTGGTTTTTGAATGTAGGTTTCCTGTCTGTCTTTCCAGCTGCTGTGGAAAGAGAATATCCCCCCCAACATAACATCCCCATCCTTATAAAGTTGGGGGCTCTCAGGATCCCCTCTCTGCATGCACACCAGCTCCTGAGTCCGAGAGAAGGATGCAACCAATAAGAGCTGTAAGAGAGCCCATCCCTGCTCTGGCCACCTTTGTTTGGATGTCATACTGTCTAAGAGAGGGAACCACTGGGTGTGTGCCTAATGTAAATTCAAAGCTTTCAATGGTATTTATACATGTTGGTGATGCATGGGAAATAATTTTAGAACACTGATGTTTTTTATGTCTGTTGTGAGGCAGGAGGAAGGACGTTCCCAAAAAAGGCTTGTGGGCCTTAGCAAATCAAAGCTAATACCTGAGGTTCTCCACAAATGTTCCACATAGCCTACCAACCGCAGTAATACCCCACATGGTACTAGAACACTTGGTTGGGAATCAGTGTTTTCATCTTGGGGCAGTTTAGTGAAGACCAGTGGTGGGCCGTGGGTTTCAGACTGAGGCCTTCAATGAGGCCGTATTGGCCAGTTGGAGCCCTGACCTCAATCCAATCAAACAACTTTGGCTAGAACTGAAAAACAGACTGAGCTATGACCTATCACCAAACATGATTTACCACATACCGGTGGCGGGCTGTGCGTTTTTGACCTAAACCTTCGGTGTCATTTTTGTCCAAATCAGGTGCACACTGGGAAAAAAAATAACGTGTCCCGGGAGTTACTATCTGACCGTCCCATGCGTGTATTGAACATAGCGCGCTGCCCACTCCACGGCCCGTTCATACAGACTGTCATGTGTGGACACTCTGCTGTACGGTCGATTTGTGGGGACCGAACTGCAGAGTTATTTTAACTAGAAAATTTCGCAAGAAATTTTGAAAGTGTGGCTACTACTGCCGTAAGACGTCGCAATATATAGCTTTTGTTTCTGACGCCCGTCTCTCCTCCAAAGCACTTGAGTTGGTTTGTGTGTTAAACTGATTGGCTGATATGAAGCACCTGTGTGCTGCCGTCGTCATGGTGACCAAGTGAGCGCCAGCAGACTGATTAGAGGCAGACTGGACTGTGGACTTAAGGAAATAAACTACTGAACGTCCTGAACACACACAAACGTATATGAAATATCATATGACCTTATTAATGATCACAGTGTTGACAACTACACAATATAAAACACACATAAACGTCTTTGTGTGTGTGTGTTTGTGTGTGTGTGTTTGTGTGTCTGTTTGTGTGTGTTTGTGTATGTGTTTGTTTGTTTGTGTATGTGTTTGTTTGTTTGTTTGTTTGTGTGTGTGTGTGTATGTGTGTATGTGTGTCTGTGTGTGTGTGAGACAAACAGACAGAGAGACAGAAGTCATCTGTGTTGTGTGTGCGTGTGTAAGTGTCTGTGTGTCTGTTAAACTGCCCTAACGAGAACACCTGTGGGTCGCTAGATCAAAGGTTGCCATGGTGATGACTTCAAAGGGACTTCCTTACGCTGAGCTTAATAGACCTAAATGCTGTGGAACTCCTTTCAAACTATTTTAAAAAAATGGTACTTTAAAAGCCACTATTGCTTCGATATCGCATATTGAGCGTTAGGAAGACCTGATGAACAGATACTGTGACTGGCGAGTCTGTACGATAAAACATGTGTCTGTACGGGCGATTTACAAATCAGGTACGAGCTTCAGGGGAGACGTGGCTTTGGAGGGAGATTTAACATGGCGGCGGATGGCAGAGCGAGGTGGACTTTCTCTCACATTCAGTCCGATTTCAAGACGTCTGAGTCTGTTGGATTCCTATCGACCGCAGTTTATGACAGAAGACAAGATTTCCAACGTTTCTATCCAACAATGGTGTATGAAGAGTGAACATTGTGGGAGTAAAGACAAAATACGTTTTATTTTTTTAACAGTTTCTGTCGCTTCTTCTCACTCTGTTAATTGGCGCGCCACCCTCTACGAACGTTTCGTGAAATTTTTTTTATGTTTTTTGCATTTTTCGGGAAAACGTACGGGCGAATCTCTTAGAAAAGTCATACCTCACGATTCCCGCGCAAACCGCACGTTTCGATGTAATTTTTGCGCATGTGCTGGCAACGCTCTGGGAGGAGTAGTGGTTTGACTATAAGAAGAATAATAATAATAACTAGAAATTGCATTTCCTGTGGAAAATGCGTTGGAATGCAAAAAGCTGAAGCATAAAGCTGAAATATTTGAAAGAAATTGCTGAATGTAGCTGAAAATAGTGAAATAAAGTTGAATAAAGCTTAAAAAAAGCTTAAAGCTGAATATATATGAAAACAGCTGAATGTATAAGAAAATACTGGAATATTTATCAAAACAGGTGAATATATATGAAAATAGTGGAATATATATGAACATGTAAAGAAAACTACCTGATGAAAAGTGTTGAAGCCCAAAAGCATTAAACTGAACTGTTGAAAATCCTTGTTGTTTAAATGTATAATTGGAAAAGGTGAAAGGAAAACTGCATCATCTAAACACTGAACATAGTGAAATATTGTTGAATAAAGCTTAAAAAAGCTTTAAAAAAGCTGAATATATTTGAAAATAACAAAACAACTGAATAAAACACCTGAATATGTATGAAAATAGTGGAATATATATGAACATGTAAAGAAAACTACCTGATGAAAAGTGTTGAAGCCCAAAAGCATTAAACTGAACTGTTGAAAATCCTTCTTGTTTAAATGTATAATTGGAAAAGTTGAAAGGAAAAGTGCATCATCTAAATACTGAACATAGTGAAATATTGTTGAATAAAGCTTAAAAAAGCTGAATATATTTGAAAATAACAAAACAACTGAATATATATAAAAATAGTGGAATATATATGAACATGTAAAGAAAACTACCTGATGAAAAGTGTTGAAGCCCAAAAGCATTAAACTGAACTGTTGAAAATCCTTCTTGTTTAAATGTATAATTGGAAAAGTTGAAAGGAAAAGTGCATCATCTAAATACTGAACATAGTGAAATATTGTTGAATAAAGCTTAAAAAAGCTGAATATATTTGAAAATAACAAAACAACTGAATATATATAAAAATAGTGGAATATATATGAACATGTAAAGAAAACTAACTGATGAAAAGTGTTGAAGCCCAAAAGCATTAAACTGAACTGTTGAAAATCCTTCTTGTTTAAATGTATAATTGGAAAAGTTGAAAGGAAAAGTGCATCATCGAAACACTGAACATAGTAAAATATTGTTGAATAAAGCTTAAAAAAGCTGAATATATTTGAAAATAACAAAACAGCTGAATAGATATGAAAATAGTGGAATATATATATGAACAGATAGAGAAAGGGAGGGAGGGAGACAGAGAGAGAAGTCCTGTGTGTGTGTGCGTGTGTAAGTGTCTGTGTGTCTGTTGAACTGCCCTCATGTCAGAGGTTGCCATGGTGATGAATTCAAATATCGGCAGTTACAATTACTAACTGCCGATGATTATATGGAGTCAATGCTGGGAAACACCTATCCAAAAATCACCCAAAAAACATACTTAAAAAGCCCCGATTGCTTCAATATCGCATATGAAGCGTTAGGAAGACTTGATGAACAGATACTGTGACTGGTGAGTCTGTACGATAAAACATGTGTCTGTACGGGCGATTTACAAATCAGGTACGAGCTTCAGGGGAGACGTGGCTTTGGAGGGAGATTTAACATTGAAGCGGATGGCAGAGCGAGGTGGACTTGCTCTCACATTCAGTCCGATTACGAGACGTCTGAATGTGTTGGATTCCTATCGACCGCAGTTTATGACAGAAGACAAGATTTCCAACGTTTTGAGCTATAAATTATGCCCAAAGAGTACACGGTACGGAGTTTACGGCAAATTTAAAAAAAAAAAATCTTCAAGATCTGACGTGGGTCTGCCCTCTAAGTATGACATCACGTGCACTGAGCTCCGCAACACACACTCATGCAAAAGAGAGAAAAGGCGGCAAAAAAACATAAAACTAAAACGCTGACAATTATGACAGTATAAAATATATCAATAAGTGGAGATATACGGTAATAGCTGAAAGTTTTGGCAACATTTTAAACTTGGAATGGTGTCTCTAGCTGAAAGCATGGCAGAGCCTTAGGCTTTTGGAGCTGAAGAAGTTTTAAAACGTTTTTCATTGGAAACCATTCATTTTTATTTTTATAAAAAGTTTAATAATTTAAATATTTGAAAAAATATGAAAAATGTAAAAGCGTAGAATAATAGCTGAACGTTTTGTCAACATTTGAAATTTGAAATTGTGTCTCTAGCTGAACGTATGAAGAACCTGCAAACGTTTGAAGTTGAAGATGATTTGAAGATTTCCCCATTGGGTCCCATTTTAAAAAAAATCATAAAAAGTTTAATAATTTAAAAATTTGAAAAGTCTGAAATTTGAAAAGGAAGTTGCACACGTGTGCTTAAGAAGCTGAATATTTGAATAATTGAACTTTTTTCTGTAGCTGAAAATATGAAGGAGCTGAAGAGGTCCAAAATACGTACGGAAGAAATAGAATAATAATAATAAGTTTTTTAAAGATTCGAAGAACAATAGTTGGAATGCTCGAAGCATTCCAACTAATAATAACTAGAAATTGCATTTCCTGTGGAAAATGCGTTGGAATGCAAAAAGCTGAAGCATAGAGCTGAAATATTTGAAAGAAATTGCTGAATGTAGCTGAAAATAGTGAAATATAGTTGAATAAAGCTTTAAAAAAGCTTAAAGCTGAATATATATGAAAACAGCTGAATATATATGAAAAAAGTGGAATATTTATCAAAACAGGTGAATATATATGAAAATAGTGGAATATATATGAACATGTAAAGAAAACTACCTGATGAAAAGTGTTGAAGCCCAAAAGCATTAAACTGAACTGTTGAAAATCCTTCTTGTTTAAATGTATAATTGGAAAAGTTGAAAGGAAAACTGCATCATCTAAATACTGAACATAGTGAAATATTGTTGAATAAAGCTTAAAAAAGCTGAATATATTTGAAAATAACAAAACAACTGAATAAAACAGCTGAATATGTATGAAAATAGTGGAAGATATATGAACATATACAGAAAACTACCTGATGAAAAGTGTTGAAGCCCAAAAGCATTAAACTGAACTGTTGAAAATCCTTGTTGTTTAAATGTATAATTGGAAAAGTTGAAAGGAAAAGTGCATCATCTAAATACTGAACATAGTGAAATATTGTTGAATAAAGCTTAAAAAAGCTGAATATATTTGAAAACAACAAAACAGCTGAATATATATGGAAATAGTGGAATATATATATGAACAGATAGAGAAAGGGAGGGAGGGAGACAGAGAGAGAAGTCCTGTGTGTGTGTGCGTGTGTAAGTGTCTGTGTGTCTGTTGAACTGCCCTCATGTCAGAGGTTGCCATGGTGATGAATTCAAATATCGGCAGTTACAATTACTAACTGCCGATGATTATATGGAGTCAATGCTGGCAAACACCTATCCAAAAATCACCCAAAAAACATACTTAAAAAGCCCCGATTGCTTAGATATCGCATATGAAGCGTTAGGAAGACTTGATGAACAGATACTGTGACTGGTGAGTCTGTACGATAAAACATGTGTCTGTACGGGCGATTTACAAATCAGGTACGAGCTTCAGGGGAGACGTGGCTTTGGAGGGAGATTTAACATTGAAGCGGATGGCAGAGCGAGGTGGACTTGCTCTCACATTCAGTCCGATTACGAGACGTCTGAATGTGTTGGATTCCTATCGACCGCAGTTTATGACAGAAGACAAGATTTCCAACGTTTTGAGCTATAAATTATGCCCAAAGAGTACACGGTACGGAGTTTACGGCAAATTTAAAAAAAAAAAATCTTCAAGATCTGACGTGGGTCTGCCCTCTAAGTATGACATCACGTGCACTGAGGTCCGCAACACACACTCATGCAAAAGAGAGAAAAGGCGGCAAAAAAACATAAAACTAAAACGCTGACAATTATGACAGTATAAAATATATCAATAAGTGGAGATATGCGGCAATAGCTGAAAGTTTTGGCAACATTTTAAACTTGGAATGGTGTCTCTAGCTGAAAGCATGGCAGAGCCTTAGGCTTTTGGAGCTGAAGAAGTTTCAGCGGATTTTAAAACGTTTTTCATTGGAAACCATTCATTTTTATTTTTATAAAAAGTTTAATAATTTAAATATTTGAAAAAATATGAAAAATGTAAAAGCGTAGAATAATAGCTGAACGTTTTGTCAACATTTGAAATTTGAAATTGTGTCTCTAGCTGAACGTATGAAGAACCTGCAAACGTTTGAAGTTGAAGATGATTTGAAGATTTCCCCATTGGGTCCCATTTTAAAAAAAATCATAAAAAGTTTAATAATTTAAAAATTTGAAAAGTCTGAAATTTGAAAAGGAAGTTGCACACGTGTGCTTAAGAAGCTGAATATTTGAATAATTGAACTTTTTTCTGTAGCTGAAAATATGAAGGAGCTGAAGAGGTCCAAAATACGTACGGAAGAAATAGAATAATAAGTTTTTTAAAGATTCGAAGAACAATAGTTGGAATGCTCGAAGCATTCCAACTAATAAGCCCGCAGGAGAACATGAAGTGTGCTTCCAGCATGGGGTCTATGACCCCATGCGGCTGAAGCCACACTTAATTACAAAAAAAGTGTTTTATGGCATTTTTTCTTTTGGTTACTTTACAAGTCTTGGTTCTAGGTTGTAGCTTCTTCTTCTCCTTCTCCTTCTCTCGCCACTCTCCCACTGACGTGCCGCTCTGCACGTCAGAGCGTGCCTTTCTCATGTGTGGCAACGTTTTTTCGCACGATTTTACTCGCTCGACACTTTATGTGGTTAATTAGCTGTGTAAGGAAATGGATGGAGTGTTAAAATTAAGAAAAAATGTTGCAGTAGGTAAGCCAAAACAGAGCAACAGGGATAAATTAGACTGGTGAAATATGGATATGATATATATATACATATATATATATATATATATATATATATATATATATATATATATATATATATATATATATATATATAATCTTTAATAGGCAAGTACAGTGTTACAGGAAAAACAGAAACCTAGTGAGAACAAGCAAAGGCTGCAGGTTGGGGGGCGATTTACTTGATGTGAGCCAAATTATTCTCCAGTAGAGGGATCATGATGCAACAGCACTGACAGTAAGTTTCCAAGGGGACAGGTGTGGTGTGGAGGAAGACTGGAGAAACTTTGAACTCTGGAGGGACTTTATTTGTTTGTTAGCCCGATTGTGAGTGGGACGAGCCTGAGGTGTAAGTCATGGAAAGGCCTGAGGCGCCTGCACTTTACCACATATGTTCCACTCAGCCCCCAAAGGATGTACTCTCTGGAGAGGTCAACGTGTTTCATAAACTAACAGTCATCTCTACAAACATACAAACAACAATTCATTTTTAATTAAAGAAGACCTGGGAGGCATATCAGCTGGCAATTAACATCCCTTTGACTGAAAAATAACAATAACAGCAAATTAAATAGCACATGGCCCAATGACTTGCTGTCAAGCACAATCAATTTAGCACTCAGCTGTGCTAAATTGTTGTCAAAAGTGTAACTTTAATTTCCTTATCCAAATGCATAATTCACTCAAAGCAATGTGACTTGTATAGGAAGTAAAATAACATTTTGTGCAAAAATCATGTAACATTAATATATGAATAAGGATGATCATTGTGCAAAATACACAAATGATTTATTTTCTTTCACATTCATGGTGTTTGGGAAAAAAACACAATGACCCTTAAGCCAACATTTGTAGGATATCTAAGATGTCTAATTATATTTTGTGTTGATATTTGCATCAATACTGTCTTAAACGTGCATGGACTAAGGCAGTGATTTTCAACCACTGTTCTGTAAGAGATTGTCAGCTGTGTCGCGGGAAAATGTCCAAAGTAATTTATTTGGTTAAAAATATTCTTTCTAAATAATATTCCATGCCAGTAGGTAGCTCAATGATGACCTATATGCTGTATTATGCTTCGATGTGACATTTTGTCATTGTTCTGGTTGTTGGTGTGCAGCTTAATATTTTTTGGTGTTGTAGGTAGTAAATGTTATGGACTACAACCTTTTTGCCAATGTTGTACAATGTAGTGAACAGATTGTACAACAGAACATCGTATTCAGGAAAGAAAGTTTATACTCTTCCTTTCCTGCATGACCTGTTTATCATATGATCTACAGGCAGATGTTTTCAATTAGCCTAATAACTCCTAACTCCACTAGGTAAGCATTTCAAAAATCATATTTGTTGTATACTGTAAATCAAATTAGAAATGTTCATAAAAATAGAATGCAAGAACAACCATTTGCATCAAAGCCCAGACAATAGTTGTCCATAGAAGTACAATGAAGCCTGCGATCAAAATATAAAACACACACACACACATATATATATATATATATATATATATATATATATATATATATATATATATATATATATATATATATATATAGTTTTGAATTGTGTCACTTACTTATTTTATATACATTACAATATGAAGTTGGTTACTGTGAAGCTTTTGTGAATATTTTCTACACTGTTGGAAAATGTAATCTATATCAATATGTGCTAACGTATCAAACTTGTGTACAGATAACTGTAACTAGTAACACCTTATTATGAAAAAATAAATAAAAATCATGGCAAGACACAATCAATATTGTCCTATCTCATCTCTGATTGGTTGGTAAGAGGCCAGTGACCCCTATCGTCAGCCAAGATATTAAAATGTCACATTTAAGACGCCATGATTCCGCCTCGGCTGGGTAGCTCTGCACAATCAGGATTTGAGAGTGTAAAATGTCACAAGTGATAATGGGGCTGCTTTTCTTGAGGCATCTGTTGGCATTTGGAGACGTGAAGGAGGAAGCTCCTTCCTGTCAGATCCTTGGGAGTCCAGAATTTCCTCTGCTGTCTAAGGAGGGAGATGTCATGATTGGGGGAGCCTTTTCCATCCACAGCAGAATCACACAGCCTCTGCTTTCCTTTACAGAGAAACCATCACGTCTCACATGTTCCAGGTAATTTTGAGCTTTGTATGAAAATATGTCCTCATGAGTTGTGTCACAGTGAACAACGTTTAATGTTGCTCTTTTTGTCTCAGTGTGAACCTCAGGGAGTTTCGATTTGCACAGACCATGATCTTTGCAATCCAAGAAATAAACAAAAGCAAATTTCTTCTTCCAAATGTTTCGATTGGATATCGTATTTATGACAACTGTGGCTCAACTTTATCCTCCATGCGTGCTGTGATGGCCCTGATGAACGGTGATGAGTGGACCGTAGGAAGGAGCTGTTCAGGTCAATCAGCTGTTCACGCTATTATCGGGGAGTCTGAGTCCTCTTCAACCATTGTGCTATCCCGCACTACTGGACCGTTCAAATTACCTGTGGTACGAGCAATATTTGTCTATCACTGTGTGTATTATGTGCAAATTCTTCTTATTGGTTCTCTCTCTTTGTGTATTCTCAGATAAGTCATTCAGCTACTTGTGAGTGTTTGAGCAACAGGAAGGAATATCCCTCTTTCTTTCGAACTATTGCCAGCGATCGCTACCAAAGTAGAGCTCTTGCCCAAATGGTCAAGCACTTCGGTTGGACCTGGGTCGGGGCAATCAACAGTGACAGCGACTACGGCAACAACGGCATGGCCATCTTCCTCGCTGCAGCCCAGGAGGAAGGAGTGTGTGTGGAGTATACAGAGAAATTTAACCGGGCAGAACCAGAAAAACTCATGAAAGTTGTGGAAGTGATCCGAAAGAGCACGGCCCGGGTCATTGTTGGCTTCCTGGCACACGTCGAGATGAACAACCTTCTCGAGAAATTAATTCTTTACAACATCACAGGCCTACAGTTTATTGGTGTGGAGGCCTGGATCACTGCTGACAGCCTGGTGACTCCCACCAGCTTCCGTGTGCTGGGAGGTTCGCTGGGTTTTGCTGTGCAAAAGGCCAACATCAGTGGCCTGGGTGGTTTTTTAATCAAAGATTTCTGGGACACGGAGTTTAAGTGTAAGGAGACAAACAGCAAAGCAGAAACAGCGCCATGTAAAGCAAACCAGCATCTAATTGAGCTTAAAGACAATAAAGACGATGTTGCAGACCTGCGATACTCTGGTAACATCTACAAAGCTATCTATGCTGTGGCCCATTCGTTGCACAGCATTCTAAAGTGCTCAGAGAGTCAAGGCTGTGACACAATGATAAAGGTTACTCCCTTACAGGTAAAAAGGACAGATTACTGTACTGTGCATTAATTAGCTTTCTTTATTTACATGTTGGCATATTGTCTTATTGTTTTGTAGGTAGTGGAGTCATTGAAGCAGGTCAATTTCACCATTAATAATGGAGACCAGGTGTGGTTTGACAGCACTGGAGCAGCTGTGGCTAGGTATGAGGTGGTGAACTGGCAGCGTGGATCAGAAGACTCGGTCCATTTTAAACCTGTCGGCTATTATGACGCCTCCCTACCTCCTGGACAGAAGTTTGTTCTCGAGACTGAAGCCATAACGTGGCCTGGAGGGAAGACTGAGGCAAATATAACTTGTGAAAGTAATGTAATTGCAATGCAAGGCTTTGAAATGTTTCCTGAGTAGTTGCTTATAAAAACGTAACATCTATCCTCTTCTTTGATTTAAAGTGGCCTGTTTCAGTGTGCAGTAAAATGTGTCGACCAGGAACTTATAAAGTCCTTCAGAAAGGAAAGCCGGTCTGCTGCTATGACTGCATATCATGTGCAGAGGGAGAAATCAGCAACAGCACAGGTATATGTAGCACAGACTATAGATATGGTCATTTTCATACATTGTTTGCTTTCCACACTCTATGTATCATGCTGAAGTTCACTATGCTACAGTCTCACGTTTACATTTTTAGACTCTAACTGATAGAATCACAATAATGAGCATTTTCCTATTACAGATTCTAATGACTGCAAAACGTGTCCTGAAGAGTATTGGTCCAATCAAAACAGAGATGAATGTGTACTGAAAAATGTTGAGTTCCTCTACTTCACTGAGATTATGGGTATAATCCTTGTGTTTTTCACTTTGTTTGGCGTGTTCCTTACTTTAATTGTGGCCACCCTATTCTTTATCTATAAGGACTCCCCCATTGTCAGGGCCAACAACTCTGAGCTGAGCTTCCTGCTGCTCTTCTCCTTGACTCTGTGTTTCCTGTGCTCTCTGACCTTCATCGGCCGGCCCACTGAGTGGTCCTGCATGCTGCGACACACAGCGTTCGGCATCACCTTTGTCCTCTGTATCTCTTGTGTTCTGGGGAAAACTATCGTGGTGTTAATGGCCTTCAGGGCAACGCTTCCAGGTAGTGATGTGATGAAATGGTTTGGACCGGCACAGCAGAGACTCAGTGTTCTGTGTTTCACTCTCATACAAGTTGTAATTTGCATCCTATGGCTGACAATCAACCCTCCTTTTCCCTTCAAAAATATGAGCCACTATAAGGAGAAGATTATTCTCGAGTGTGCACTGGGATCGTCTGTGTGGTTCTGGGCTGTGTTAGGATATATAGGTCTGCTCGCTGTGTTATGTTTTGTACTCGCTTTTTTGGCCAGAAAGTTGCCTGATAATTTTAATGAAGCTAAGTTCATCACCTTCAGCATGCTGATATTCTGTGCCGTCTGGATCACCTTCATCCCAGCTTATGCCAGCTCTCCTGGGAAGTTCACAGTGGCTGTGGAGATATTTGCTATTTTAGCCTCTAGTTATGGGCTTCTTCTCTGTATATTTGCACCTAAATGCTTTATTATTGTACTCAAACCTGAACTGAACACAAAAAAACATCTGATGGGGAAAACTGGATCCAATTAAAGAGATAGCAGGTTTTTCAAAGTTAATTTAACCTCATTGACTTGCTATTACATTCTTTTATTTTTTATTTTTGTAATACATATACATATACATTTATATATATATAAAAATCCATAATGTAATGAATAACCGAAACACAGACAGTAAAAATATGCTTGAGAAAATAATGATAATAATTATCTGTATCTTATAAATTGCAAAACATGTCTTGTACTGTGTAAAACTTGTATTGTTAATACTTTATTGGACAATAAGAAAATAAAAACTATCCATGAATCCATCCTCTCTTTTTTTAGTGTAACTAGAGCCCGCAAAGTAAAGATGACTGTACAGGCCTCAATGTGTGGTTCAAAGTCTTTTGAACCACACACACGGTTCAAAAGACTTTGTCATGAAAAACATACTTAAAGAGAACCTGAAATTCACTCTCATCTAAACAAATTGTTCTGTTTTCAGTATCCCCAATTCATCGTACCTCAATATGTTCATAGAGGTTCTTTTGTGAATCTTTTTTTAGTTATTTAGGAACGCCCTGTTCAAACTCAGCAACTTTATAAAATTGTTAATTTTTTAACTTTGCTAGTCCACTGATTTAGAGTCAGAGGTAAAGGCCTTTCATAAGGACATATGAGTATGCTGTTGACTGAACCAAAAGTCACAAGCAATATATATATATATATATATATATATATATATATATATATATATATATATATATATATATATATATATATATATATATATATATATATATTCTGCATTTTTTTAAAGGTTTCATTCCAATTTAGTGAAGTGAGAATAAAAGCTGTCAACTGACAATTTATGTGCAAATTATTTGGGGAAATAAATATTGGGGAAAAAAAATAATTTTGCACTAACATGGAAACATGATATGTTTAGCATAACATTTAGCATGTTAGCTTGCTATATAAAAGGCTGTTCTTCAGTGCCGCCTGCTGGACAGTTCATTTATTGGGATTGGGATAAATCCATTCATATATTACTACTTCTGTATAAGTACATACAATATACATATGGCATTCAATAACAATAATGTTTGGCAATACATTTAGAATTTCCAACTCACCCAATATCTGCAAAGCTTAAGTGAAATAATAAGCATAAGGATTAAAACACAGAAAATGGTGAAGGGTCCAAACTCTAGTCTCCTGCCTGAAGGAGACTTGTACACTGGTACACTGGTACACTGGTACACTGGTACAACGTCCACACAACTACACACAGATACTACATCCTGTATTGGCAATGCACATCGGCATTAATATATAAATATTAACGTGTACAATCATCCGATATAGACACAGTTCTTTGGATTACTAGGCTGGAATATTGATAATATATTTTACATTTCTTTATCGATTTGTCAACTTAAGTGAGGATACATTGTTTAATATGAAGTAAACACATAAAGTATGATGACACATACTGTGTGCTCAGCACCACACTCCCAACACAAGCTTTTAAACACACCCCTGATGTATAGCATTGAGCACAGGATTTATTTGTTTATTGTTTTTTGGTTCACACTGGTCCACTACCACCTGGAAAGTGTTTATATTCTGCTTTAAAACTGTTCAAACTGTAGACTCTTTAGCACTATATACACACTCAAAAGCTTTCTTCACATGAAGGTCAAACGCAGTGTCAGAGAGTACATCTCATGTACTCATGTTTAATATCTTGGTCTGAAACATCTGCCCCACACATGAATCAAAAGACCTATCACATGTTTACTATTGTAGGTATATCATCGTTTGAAGAATACAATCAATGTGCTTCTTCAAATGCTGGTTACAATATTTGTCTGTACATGAGTAGTGTTTCTCTCGATGTTCTCCAGATTATTGAGTTAAATTTCCAGCTTTTCTTTTTTCTCTTTTTCCTTTTCATTGTTGTACACGAACGCAAATATAAAGACAAAGGAAGAGGAGCCAAATGATCTGACGTCATCATACAGTGATTTCATGAGACGACCTCAATCATCATCACACACAGAAGTATAAAGCTCTGCGCATGAAAGAAGACGTGTATTTGGTCAGTGATAATATTACAGGAGAGGTTTATGTCCACCAGATGTGTGACTCTGTCAATGTGATGTTACTCTTTGTTCTCTTGGTGGGAGTGTGTGGAGCAGTGGATGACGCTGCACTCTGTGAGATGTTGGGGAGCCCAGAGTTTCCTCTGTTATCTAAAGAAGGAGATGTCACTATTGGAGGAGCTTTCTCTATCCATAGCCAAGTATCAAAGCCTTCGCTCTCCTTCACAAACGCTCCAGAATCGCTCATATGTTCCAGGTAATGTTTGTCGTCTCTTTTCTACTTTGTTAGTTTCTTAACCAAAAAAGTAAGAAACATTTTGGTCAAAACCGTTCTCACTCTTTTCAGGATACATTTCAGAGAATTTCGTTTTGCCCAAACAATGATTTTTGCCATCCAGGAGATCAACAACAGCAGCTCTTTGCTGCCTAATATCTCAATTGGTTATAAGATATTTGACAGCTGTGGTTCAGCATTGCCTTCCATGCGTGCAGTGATGGGTCTAATGAATGGGCAGCAAAGGACTTTGGGTAAAACCTGCTCAAGACAGTCATTTGTTCACGCTATCATCGGGGCTTCTGAGTCGTCCTCAACCATTGCGATGCTGCACATTTCAGGGATTTTTCAAATACCGGTGGTAATTATTTGCCAGTAATTGTCTGTTCATTTCTGATTTCAACCTATTTCTTTTTACAATTGTATTGTAATCATCTGAATGTATCTAATGAGGCAGTTATAGAGAGTGACCCTCAACAAAGTCAGATATTGAGTCAAACAGCATTTTGCCAAAGTTGGACTTTGTTATCAATGTTATGTTGTGTTTCCCTTCTTGTATTTTCTACTAGATCAGCCACTTTGCAACTTGTGCTTGTCTGAGTAACAGAAAGGAATACCCCTCCTTCTTCAGAACCATCCCTAGTGATTACTATCAGAGCAGAGCCTTAGCAAAACTGGTAAAGCACTTTGGCTGGACATGGGTAGGGGCAGTTAGAAGTGATAATGACTATGGTAACGATGGCATGGAGACATTTATTGCAGCAGCAAGCCAGGAGGGGATTTGTGTCGAGTACTCAGAGGCCATTTCGAGGACTGACCCCAGTTGGCAGGTTGCCAGGGTGGTCAGAGTGATCCACAGTGGCAGCGCAAGGGTCTTAGTTGCCTTCCTCGCCCAGAGCGAGATGACCATCCTGCTTGAGGAAGCTCTGAAGCAGAACGTGACTGGGCTGCAGTGGGTGGGCAGTGAGTCCTGGATCACGGCTGGTCATCTGGCCGTTGAGAGGTACTCTGCAATCCTAACAGGGTCTCTGGGCTTCACCATCAGAAAAACCAAGATCACAGGCCTGCGAGAATTTCTTTTGAAGGTCAACCCAAGTCAAAACCCACATAATAATCTGCTAAGAGAGTTCTGGGAAGCCACATTTGGTTGCAGTATCCAATCCAATGGGCATGGTCAGACCCAGTGCACTGGCACTGAGAGACTGGAGGAGATCAACAATCCTTTCACAGACGTGACAGAGCTCAGGATATCGAACAATGTGTATAAAGCTGTGTATGCTGCGGCTCATGCAATGCATGACATGTTAAAATGTGGAGAAAATGATGAAGCGCTGAATCAGTCTTGTAACCGGAAAGATAATTTACAGATGAATCAGGTAAGTGGTTGCCTTCAAGGATTATGGAAATCATTTGAAATAATCAACAATTTCCTTAAATATGCAAATTTCAACCTTGTTCTCTTTTTGTAGGTTGTGAAACACCTGCAACTTGTGAATTTCACTCTTCCATCCGGAGAAAGAGTCAATTTTGATGGAAATGGAGACCCTGCAGCAACTTATGAGCTGGTGAACTGGCAGAGAAACCGAGCAGGAGAGACTGTGTTCGTGGCTGTAGGGAGCTACGAGGCCTCTCTACCAAAAGGAAAACAGTTCATCGTGAACGAAATAAACACAACATGGGCTGCTGAATCCCAAAAGGTATCAAGGTGTTTTGTATGATGTAATAATTGTGGAGGCTGTTTTTCAAAGGAATAACTTTTCCTTGAGCTATTTCATCATAAAAAATAAGTAAATTCTGCATTGTTGAGGAAATCATATAAAAGTCTAAAAACACAAGTGCCAAAAGTTTCACTTCTGATCTGCAAGAGGTCCAAAACAAAAGTTTTTGGAGACTCAAAAAGACCCTAATGTTGATTCAAGTTAAAACAAATAACATTCATGTTCTTCCTCTTCTTCTTAATATTCTAATTATTATTACATGGGCAGCAAACCCTGAGTAGTTGATGAGTGTTGGTGTCGTTGCAGAGGCCGCAGTCTGTCTGCAGTGAGCGTTGTCTGCCAGGTTTCCGGCAGGTTGTGATGAAAGGGAAACCCGTCTGCTGTTTCTCGTGCGTCGCCTGTGCTGCTGGAGAGATCAGCAACTCCAGCAGTGAGTAAAAGCTTTCCTGTTCCTTATTTATCGTCTAATATATGTATTAAATGAATGCTCTTCAGTTTATTCCAGTAAGTATTTTAAAATGAGCTCCCTTAGCGTAGCAAAAGTTACGATATTGTAACCATGGTTCCGTGAGCACATGCTCTGCTCCTCAGCTGGACTCTTTGAGTAATGTTCTTTTCCAATCATGAGCATGCGGTCACTCACTAAACATTTGCAAGTTGCATCAGCGTAGCCAGCCAATGAGTACACAGTTACTTTTTACAGCATTAACACATTGTAGTGTTCCACGTTTTTTTGTTCAGATCCGGGCGAATGTTCCCGCTGTCCACTGGAGTACTGGTCAAATGAAGCTCACAGCCAGTGTGTTCCAAAGGTGATTGAGTTCCTATCTTTTGGAGAAACCATGGGCACCCTTCTCACCGTTTTCTCATTGTTTGGAGCAAGTTTAACACTGGTGGTGGCATGTGTCTTTTTTCGGTTTCATCGCACTCCTCTTGTCAAAGCCAGTAACTCTGAGCTGAGCTTCCTGCTGCTCTTCTCCTTGACTCTGTGTTTCCTGTGCTCTCTGACCTTCATCGGCCGGCCCACTGAGTGGTCCTGCATGCTGCGACACACAGCATTCGGCATCACCTTTGCCTTGTGCATATCTTGTATCTTGGCGAAAACTTTAGTCGTGGTGATCGCCTTCAAGGCCAAAAGTCCAGTAAATGCAGTTCCTCAGTGTTCAGCTTCACTTCAGAGAACAAGTGTTCTCAGTTGTACATTACTGCAGGTGTTAGTTTGTGTGCTGTGGTTATTTCTTGCCTCACCATTCCCCTACAAAAATTCAGCTTATGCCACTGAAAGGATCATCCTAGAGTGTAATTTAGGTTCACCTATAGGGTTCTGGGCAGTGCTGGGGTACATAGGGATCCTGGCTGTGCTGTGCTTTATCCTCGCTTTTCTGGCTCGAAAGGTGCCTGATAATTTCAATGAAGCTAAGTTCATCACCTTCAGCATGCTGATATTCTGTGCTGTCTGGGTTACTTTTATCCCAGCGTATGTCAGCTCTCCTGGGAAGTTCACTGTGGCTGTGGAGATATTTGCTATTCTGGCCTCTAGCTTTGGCTTGCTATTTTGTATATTTGCCCCAAAATGTTATATTTTACTGCTGAAACCAGAGAGAAATACAAAAAAACATATGATGGGAAGGCACCAGTAAAAATCACCATGGATGTGTTTAGTAAGACTAAAAGGTTAGCTATTTAGTCTTAGTTTAATAAAAGCTGTGGGTTAAATATGATCTTGCAGCACATGAGCCGAGCAGCAGTTTTTTTAAAAATGCAATTAACAATTTCAGTGCATTATCATTTCTGAATCTTAATATTCTATATTGAATGTTCTCAGCTGCAGTGAATTAAATGCCTAAAATAGTAAAAGTAATAATTGTGCATTGCATCAAATTGTCAAAAATGTATTTTTCATCATTTCCTCAAAATAAAATAAAAAACTGAAAAATAATACTAACACTCAAGAGCTTAGATCGCCTCATGGATTTCTGAAATCATTATTGTATGGCATAATTGGTTATGTTAAAAACAATTATACCATACAAATGAAGTAGTCCCTCTAATAGGCCCATCCATCTTTCAGTCACACCAGCATCACTGTCATTGGTGGACAAGAACACAATGTTCACATACGTTGCTCCCATGGCACTGTGGCGTTGTGATAGTTTGAAGAAAACCTCTATAAAATGCTGAGAGTTGAGGGATTTTAGCTTTCGGCCTTGTGGTGAATATTAAGGTGAGCTACAATGCTGCTGATAGCACATATGCTGCTTCTTTCCCTTCTGACTGTCAGAGGAGGGAAGCCTGGGTGTCAAGCATACGGGACAAAAGAACAGTCTCAGTTTTCTAAGGAGGGAGACATCAACATTGGAGGCATTTTCTCCTTCCATCAGAACCCAGTCAGTGTCAATCCAGTTCACCAAGTCGACCCAGGAACAATCCAGTGTGAAGGGTAAGCGGTATGAGCAAAATGTATCTGCAATCTCAATGCAATAGGTGTTGTTTGTTCATGTTTTAAGTGCAAACCAGTGTGCTTTTCATATCTTTTTACCTTTGCACAAATTGTAAGATCTGGTCCCTCTTCTTTTTTTAAGACTGGATCCAGGAGAGCTTCAGTACGCGTTGACTATGATATTTGCCATAGGGGAGATCAACAACAGCTCAGATCTGCTGCCGGGAGTGACACTGGGTTACAGGATCTTTGACTCATGCCCCAGCATCCCTCTGTCCATCAGGGCGTCACTTAACCTGATGAATAGGTATCAGAGTGGGGAAGGCAGCTGTAGCACACTCTCAAATGTGCACGCTGTCATCGGGGAAACCACTTCTACCTCTACAATAGGTATTGCTCGCACCATGGGACCCTTCCATATACCTGTGGTGAGTTTTGGGGACATGCACAGTCTCTGTACACATGAGCCGTCAAGGAAGTGTTTTTGTGGTTGAGAACAAGAACTCAGATAATATGTGAAAATGTTTTTGTATCAGGCATCTCAAAATGAGACAATCCTCTGTTTTCCTTGCGTTTCAGATCAGTCATTCAGCCACGTGTGCGTGTCTCAGCAAAAGAAGAGACTATCCATCTTTCTTCAGAACCATACCGAGTGACATTCACCAGAGCCAAGCCCTCGCAAAGCTTATGAAACACTTTGGTTGGACCTGGGTAGGGGCCATCAGAACTAACAGTGACTATGGGAATGGTGGCATGGCCGCTTTCCTAGAAGCAGCAGAAAGAGAAGGTGTGTGTGTTGAGTACTCAGTGGCTATTTACAGAACTGATCCCAGGAAGTGGTTTTTAGAGGTGGTGAACATTATTAAGAAATCCACCTCGAAGGTAATAGTGGCGTTTGCCGATGGCACAGACCTCGACATACTTATCAAGGAGCTTCATGCTCATAATGTGACCGGCCTGCAGTGGGTGGGCAGTGAGGGTTGGATCACTTACCGCTACATTGCCTCCCCAGTAAACTATGCTGTGGTGCAGGGAGCGGTGGGCTTCGCGGCGTTAAATGCTCACATCTCTGGACTGCGGGAGTTCCTGGCTAACAGCAGGCCCTCCACCGCACCGGGAGACCGGGGACTGGTGGAGTTGTGGGAGACGGTGTTCGGCTGCACCCTGACTCCCCGAGCAGAGACTGGAGCTCGGGGTTCAGTCGCAGCCTGCACTGGAAAGGAGTCTCTGTGGGACACAAACACACGCTTCACCGATGTTTCAGATGCCAGTTTACTGAACAATGTGTACAAGGCCACCTATGCTGTCGCTCAAGCTTTGCACATGTTGTTTACCTGCAAAGATGGAGACGGGCCTTTCGAGAACAATACTTGTGCCGATTGGAAAAATGCCCAACCATGGCAGGTAAACATACAAATTAAATTCTGGACCTCAGTCAAACTACTGTACAAAAAGAACTATAATTTAGCTAAATAACAGCATATATGATCTGTTTCCTTGCAGGTTCTGCATTACCTAACGCAGGTCAATTTTACTACTAAGATCGGTGAAAGGGTTTTCTTTGATAAAGTGGGCGACCCTGTGGCACATTATGCACTGGTCAACTGGCAGATGGATGAAACAGGTTACATCGTGTTTGAAACCATTGGTGTCTATGACGCCTCGCAGCCCGAGGGGCAGCAGTTTGAGATGAAAGCAGATGTGAGCGCTGTCTGGGCCGGCCAGAATCTTGAAGTGCGTAAATCTCGAAAGCTTGTCCCAGTGAGGTTTTTTCAAATTTCATTTTGAGCATAATATTCTATCTTTTTTCAATACAGGTACCAAGGTCTGTTTGCAGTGAGAGCTGTTTGCCAGGCACCCGCCGGGCTGTTGTGAAGGGCAAGCCTATCTGCTGTTTTGACTGCGTCCCCTGTGCTGACGGGGAGTTCAGCAACAGTACAAGTGAGACGGCAGGATTCCTAGCCTTTACAATAGCACTCATTGTGTTTCTGTTGGGTAAAATCACTGCCAGCACTTTACTGGTCTACCTGAGAATGTGTGCGCTGTACAGCCTAAACATATTTATGCTTTCAGATGCAGTGAAATGTGACAAATGCCTTCCCGAGTTCAAGTCCACCAAAGAGAGGAATAACTGTGACTTGAAAGCTATTGAGTTCATCACCTACAGAGAATTGATGGGTATACTGTTGGTCACCTTTTCCATCTTTGGTGCCTGCCTGGCAGTGACTATAGCCCTCATATTTTTCCACTTCAGGCAGACTCCCATTGTCAAGGCCAACAACTCTGAGCTGAGCTTCCTGCTGCTCTTCTCCTTGACTCTGTGTTTCCTGTGCTCTCTGACCTTCATCGGCCGGCCCACTGAGTGGTCCTGCATGCTGCGACACACAGCGTTCGGCATCACCTTTGTCCTCTGTATCTCTTGTGTTCTGGGGAAAACTATCGTGGTGTTAATGGCCTTCAGGGCAACACTTCCAGGTAGTGATGTGATGAAATGGTTTGGACCGGCACAGCAGAGACTCAGTGTTCTGTGTTTCACTCTCATACAAGTTGTAATTTGCATCCTATGGCTGACAATCAACCCTCCTTTTCCCCTCAAAAATATGAGCCACTATAAGGAGAAGATTATTCTCGAGTGTGCACTGGGATCGTCTGTGTGGTTCTGGGCTGTGTTGGGATATATAGGTCTGCTCGCTGTGTTATGTTTTGTACTCGCTTTTTTGGCCAGAAAGTTGCCTGATAATTTTAATGAAGCTAAGTTCATCACCTTCAGCATGCTGATATTCTGTGCCGTCTGGATCACCTTCATCCCAGCTTATGCCAGCTCTCCTGGGAAGTTCACAGTGGCTGTGGAGATATTTGCTATTCTGGCTTCGAGTTATGGGATGCTGTTTTGTGTTTTTTTGCCAAAGTGCTACATCATTTTATTAAAGCCTGAGAAAAACACAAAGAAACATTTACTGAGTAAAGCGACCCGAAGAGCCCTTTGATTTAGATTGAATCACAGCAGTAGATGTATTTGTATTGTATTTGTATTGTTTTGTACTTCTATTAAAAACAATTGTCTAATATCCTTATGCTGTCTGTATATCAACAAGTCAAAATGTATAATTAATAATACTCCCTTTAATTTGGCAAAGTGTTATCATGTAATTGGCTCAGAAAACAATTATTAAATATATGTATCACTGTAAAGTAGAATCTCCATATTGTGCATAAATGTGCATAATTGTTTTGTCATTAACTCTATCGTAATCATATTACAGTAAAAAACAGCAGACAGTAAATTACATAACACAGAGCACATTGCAGAGACATAATCATTTCAAATCTACTTTGGGAATAATTGAACATAAACATATTAAAACACATCATGTCTGTCATTCATTTTTCTATAAGCTTACACTGTCCGGAGATAAATACAGTTTATGATCATTTATTTCATTTGTTGGCTCATGCACACGGTCCTGTCACACAGATGAGGGGAAGGACTTATATACATATAATTGTATACAGTATGTACAGTATATTAAAGAAGTACTTTCATTATAATACTTGATCACAATTTCTATAAAGTCCAACAGACGGCACTGAACAGACTACATGAAAGCATGCATAATGTATCAGTAAGAGTTTAAAGTCTGAGCTAGTCCAACACCAGCATTGTACAGTAGTTTGAGCGCGCCAACACAAAAGCACATCTATGTGTAATAAAGTACAACTGACGCTCCGTATCATTCATCTTAAACTGCTTTAAGTCAATAGGACATTTATAATGTAATTATACATTATACATACATTATAAATGTATTATTCAACACAAATTATTATTCCACAAATCACTTCATGAATTTGGCACATTTACATTCCATGTTCTATTATTTGGGCCTACATTTAAAATACATTTGAAACTTAAAAAGTTTTGAGACTTTTGCATTTGTATAAGGAATTAATGATACACATTTGAGAAGCGATCAAAGTAGCAACTTTATTTGGTGTTATTGTTATTGTTCATCATTGTAGTCAGTTGAAGTGCCTCTCAGGCCCTCCTTAATTAAAAATAAATTAATGTTTGCAGAGATGACTGTTTGAAACACTTGGAGGTCTTTTGGGGTGTAATTAGAAGACACGTGGGGCAGTGCGGGTTCCTCAGGCCGGACCGTGCCGCACACCTCAGGCTCTTCACACTCACAAGCGCACAAACACATTAACACTCTCCCTCCAGGGTTCCCAGTGTCTCCAGTGTCTCCAGTGTCTCCAGTGTCTCCAGTCGGCCTCCACCACACCTCTCTCCTCAGTTTGCACTGGAACATTCCCGTCAGGGCTGTTGCATCATGCTCCCTTTAACCCTTGTTAATTTAACACAATCACAGAATGTTATGTTCAAATACTCAAAAGATGTTTACTTCAGCCCAATTACAAGCAATATAAACTGCATATATGGTTAATATTTGCCCTTTACCTTTGATTCAATTATAATCCAGATATAAGTGATGCTTCTGGCCACAGACTCTCCATCCCTGTGTAGTGAATTACATTCTTGTCTTTCCTCGGCTCATAGGAAACACAAACTTGGAAGAGTTACAGGTGTGTTGTGTAGTCAGCAGTTGAGATGGAGCTCAGACTGGTTTTCCGTGTCGTTCCCACAGTCATCTTCCTCTTTAAGAGCTCCTGTCACAGCTTTTGTAAAGGTCAAACATCATCGCATGTGAAGTTGTGTCCTCTGAGTCTCTTAGTTAGGACAACTCTCCTTCCTCTCATTCAATCAAAAAACTTTTTTTATCCATATTCCTTCACTTGCTGGCTGCTGACGGGCTGGTTCTAGTGATGGTCTTTATTTTGGAACTGATCAGAGCAAAGAACCCTGAGGTCAGAGCATAGAACCATAAGATCAGAGCATAGAACCCTAAGATCAGAGCATAGAACCCTGAGATCAGAGCATAGAACCCTAAGATCAGAGCATAGAACCCTGAGATCAGAGCATAGAACCCTGAGGTCATAGCATAGAACCCTAAGATCAGAGCATAGAACCCTAAGATCAGAGCATAGAACCCTAAGATCAGAGCATAGAACCCTGAGGTCATAGCATAGAACCCTAAGATCAGAGCATAGAACCCTAAGATCAGAGCATAGAACCCTAAGATCAGAGTATAGAACCCTTAGGTCATAGCATAGAACCCTAAGATCAGAGCATAGAACCCTAAGATCAGAGCATAGAACCCTGAGATCAGAGCATAGAACCCTAAGATCAGAGCATAGAACCCTGAGATCAGAGCATAGAACCCTGAGATCAGAGCATAGAACCCTAAGATCAGAGCATAGAACCCTAAGATCAGAGCATAGAACCCTAAGATCAGAGCATAGAACCCTAAGATCAGAGCATAGAACCCTGAGGTCATAGCATAGAACCCTAAGATCAGAGCATAGAACCCTAAGATCAGAGCATAGAACCCTAAGATCAGAGTATAGAACCCTTAGGTCATAGCATAGAACCCTAAGATCAGAGCATAGAACCCTAAGATCAGAGCATAGAACCCTAAGATCAGAGCATAGAACCCTGAGGTCATAGCATAGAACCCTAAGCTCAGAGCATAGAATTTGGAGGCCACAAAATAGAACCGTAGGATCAAAAAACTCTGAGAGAACCCTGAGGTCAGAGCATAGAAGCTTCAGGTTGGAACATAAAACCTTGAGGTTAGAACGTAGAACCATGAGATCAGAACGTAGAACTATGAGAACGGCAGGGGCATAAAAACTAAACACGCACGCCACACGCGCACACGCGCACACGCGCACACGCGCACACACACAAACACACACACACACACACACACACACACACACACACACACACACACACACACACAGGCCTTTGCTTTAAAGCCAGCAGACTGTATGTGCGGATGGCGTGGACAGTGTTGCCATCTAGTGGCAAAATAGTGCAGTTGCTGAAAAGCTGCAATACTGTTAGAGATAATGCTGTGGCTATTGATGACGATGTTATTATTATTATTATTATTATTATTATTATTATTATTATTATTATTAATAATAATAATAATAATAATAATAATAATAATAATCTTCTTCTTCTTCTTCTTCTTCTTCTTCTTCTTCTTCTTCTTCTTCTTCTTCTTCTTCATCTGATGTGCTCTTGTTGACACATTGAAAGCACAAAATTTAAAGGCCAGAGGAATTCTGAACCTCCTCTCGCCTCATTCAATCCACATGTTATATTACAGGCGTTGGGTCCCCACTTCCAACCAAAGGTTTGTGTCACTTTACAATACACAGCAAAAAAACTGTCTTCAACCACATTTATTCTTTAAAAAAATATAATTTTGATTGACTTTTATTTACTTCCCCCTTTGTGCCCACGGAGAATCCACACCTGCACCCACAGTGGGCACTGTTCATGGGACCTGGCTGTTTGATGTTTAAAGACTTGAACCAGAACCAGAACCTGAATCATATCTTTTTAGGATGTGTGGATATAACAACATATATAACGGTTCTTTTGGAGAAAAACCTTTTTAGATCATCCAGACTCTGACGAGCAGGTGCAGCAGAACACTTATGTCATAAAGCCTCATTAAATCTCATCCAAATTATGGATGGAGGAACATCAACCCAAATACTGAAAAAACCCTCATTAAAATGTAAGTTTATCCAGCTGCAATTAGAGGAACATTTTGTAAACAAAGCTGTAAAGTCCTTTAGATTTCTGGAGGGATGTTTGGAGAGCAGGCCAAGATGCATCAAAGCAGTAATTCAGCCAAAATCCAATATTGAACCTTTGCCAAGCCAATTAATTAAGTGTGGCTTCAGCCGCATGGGGTCATAGACCCCATGCTGGAAGCACACTTCATGTTCTCCTGCGGGCTTATTATTATTATTATTATTATTCTTCTTATAGTCAAACCACTACTCCTCCCAGAGCGTTGCCAGCACATGCGTAAAAAATACGTCGAAACGTGCGGTTTGCGCGGGAATCGTGAGGTATGACTTTTCTAAGAGATTCGCCCGTACGTTTTCCCGAAAAATGCAAAAAACATAAAAAAAATTTCACGAAATGTTCGTAGAGGGTGGCGCACCAATTAACAGAGTGAGAAGAAGCGACAGAAACTGTTAAAAAAATAAAACGTATTTTGTCATTACTCCCACAATGTTCACTCTTCATACACCATTGTTGGATAGAAACGTTGGAAATCTTGTCTTCTGTCATAAACTGTGGTCGATAGAAATCCAACGGACTCAGACGTCTTGAAATCGGACTGAATGTGAGAGCAAGTCCACCTCGCTCTGCCATCCGCCGCCATGTTAAATCTCCCTCCAAAACCACGTCTCCCCTGAAGCTCGTACCTGATTTGTAAATCGCCCGTACAGACACATGTTTTATCGTACAGACTCGCCAGTCACAGTATCTGTTCATCAGGTCTTCCTAACGCTCAATATGCGATATCGAAGCAATAGTGGCTTTTAAAGTACCATTTTTTAAAAATAGTTTGAAAGGAGTTCCACAGTATTTAGGTCTATTAAGCTCAGCGTAAGGAAGTCCCTTTGAAGTCATCACCATGGCAACCTTTGATCTAACGACCCACAGGTGTTCTCGTTAGGGCAGTTTAACAGACACACAGACACTTACACACGCACACACAACACAGATGACTTCTGTCTCTCTGTCTGTTTGTCTCACACACACAGACACACATACACACACACAAACAAACAAACACATACACAAACACACACAGACACACAAACACACACACACAAACACACACACACAAACACACACACACAAAGACGTTTACGTGTGTTTTATATTGTGTAGTTGTCAACACTGTGATCATTAATAAGGTCATATGATATTTCATATACGTTTGTGTGTGTTCAGGACGTTCAGTAGTTTATTTCCTTAAGTCCACAGTCCAGTCTGCCTCTAATCAGTCTGCTGGCGCTAACTTGGTCACCATGACGACGGCAGCACACAGGTGCTTCATATCAGCCAATCAGTTTAACACACAAACCAACTCAAGTGCTTTGGAGGAGAGACGGGCGTCAGAAACAAAAGCTATATATTACGACGTCTTACGGCAGTAGTAGCCACACTTTCAAAATTTCTTGCGAAATTTTCTAGTTCTAATATTTCATTTGATTTCATACTTAAGGGAACCATGCATGTTTTTAATAAGCACCTTTTGATTGCTATGAGAATTAGACTTTGACATGCACAATGTGTCACATTTAACCTAACGATGATAACATCTCCAATATGAAAGTAGTTAGTGTAGCTGATAGTAAATAATGATCCTGCTGAAGTCTGGCTAATTAGCGTGAGCTGCTTGTTTTGAAAATGGTGAGATCACCTCCAATTAAAACCACAAATTAATTAATTTCCAGCGGAACACCTGCTGAGCTGCTGCTTCACAGCCTCGGGCCCAGATGTCGTCAGTCTTGTTGGAAACACTTGCTTGTCTTTTCTTGCCCGGCTGGCCCCGAGTTCCCCCTCCATCCCCTGAGTAAAAGCTAAATTGGCAGGTTGAGGATGATGTCATGACACCACCTTCAAAATAGACACAATAACAACCTTAAGTGTTTCCCAGATGTGTTGTGATTCACCGCTTCACCGCTTCACATCACACAACTATGCCTCCTCTCCATATGGGGCCCGTCCCACACATTTAATCAGGATGTTTTTGTTTTGTAGCTATATTGCAATAAAATATGGATGACGAAAATAGGCCTAAAAGTTTTTTTCTGGCAGTATCTACTGAACCCTTCTTGTATCTCTTGTGTTTTTTACAAATTAGTTTTGATATCTCAACCTAAAACTTAGTGAATGATAGCCTGAATTAATTCTGCTTTCAGTGAATTAAGGTTGTCGGTGCAAAAGATCTGGACAACAAGACAACAAGAGCTCAGCATCTTGTAAAAGTTCTTAACTCAAATATAGATAATCTGTGAAAGTCCTGAAACATGGGAAACGATCATTCTTGTTACTATAACTAAACAAAAGTTTATTGATGGAGATTATTTTAATCATTTTATTACAAGCAGAAACATGAACCTCAAATGGTGCAGCTGCATAATCCATTATGATGGCAGGTCATCCTTCACTGTCTGTTTTTATCATGAACATAGCTCAAAGCTAAGTTCCTCTTCCGGGTTCACTGCCTGCATGTGGCCGACAGAAGATGAGCAATAGTGTTTCTCAGAGGAGCGGCCAAGCAGTCATGACGTCAGACTACAGTTTGTGTAGCATCGAATAACAAATCAAAACCAAACTTGTCCAGAAGAACATAATTTAGTGTGATAAGAACTTCCTGACATGGCAGAAACCAAATGAAGAAGACGGAGGGTTGTGTGTTGCTGAAAACAGCAGATGCTGAGCTTTCCAAATCACCTAAACCAGGACAAGAAATACAGGTTCTTGGACCCGAAGACCCCTTGATTGATATTTTAGACACCTTTAATAGCTTATTTGATTTGAGGTGATAATCACAAGACTATTATTTGTTAGTTGCAATTGTCACTAAAATGTCTCTACAATGTATTGTATTCACAAATATGAATAAATGTGGGCGGACATTTTTTGCTGTAAATGACACAGCCGGCCAAAAACACAACGAGATGCACGAAGCCGTACTGGACGTCCTCTGGACAAATGACCGACTCAGATCGCCACACTGACTTTAATGCACCGTGATTCAAAACACACACACACACACACAAATAAGCATAAATTCTATGCTCTTGCCAAAATGTTTCATCATTGCATATGTTATTTTCACCAAACATGGCAGGCTTTAGTTACTTGCAGTTCAGCAGTCAAGTTTGGGCTGATAGGAAGCAACATCTACAACTCCTGAAGGAAGGCGTGACCCACACTGCTCTATCTGGTTGGCTACTGGTTGCTCTATCTGGTTGGCTACTGGTTGCTCTTGTTGGTTGGCTACTGGTTGCTTTTGTATGTTGGCTACTCGTTAGGTTTCAGTATGTCTCAGTGATAATGATCTTACTCTGATTTGCAATGAAAGCTGTGGCTGTTCATCGCCACCTGCTGGCTGCATGGGAGCACCAACCAGCCTGACATCATTCTATTCCCCTTGACAGATCTATGAAAATGTCAATATCTATGCATATTCATAAAGAGTCATTGTGCTTATTACTTTTTCAATGTTTTGGAGAAATATTTATGTTATTTCTGCCATGGCTAAAAGGATTTTAAGGTTGTTTTTTTTATTTTAGGGTTTTAACTTAATGCTCCCAGTAAATGTTTATCGTGGCCAAAGCTTGAAAGTCTTTAAGTATATTTTTTATAAATTGGTGAACGTTCTTCATCTTTTAGTCCCGATAGTAGGGACATATATATATATATATATATATATATATATATATATATATATATATATATATATATATATATATATATATATATTCATCTTTTAGTCCCAATAGTAGGGACATATATATCTATCTGCACTGCTATCCTTGGTAATGGTATTTAAATTAAGATTATAAACTATTTTCCTTAATTGAATCTCTATTTAATCTGTGACGGTAACATGGATAGTGTTACATACACTGTGTGTGTGTAACCGCCATGTGTTCATCCAGACTGCCATGTGTTCACACGAACTGCCATGTGTTCGTACAGACTGTCATGTGTTCACACAGACTGTCATGTGTTCATACAGACTGTAATTTGTTCACGCAGACAGTCATGTGTTCATACATACTGACATGTGTTCATACAGACTGTCATGTGTTCACGCAGACTGCCAAGTGTTTATACAGACTGTTATGTGTTCATACAGACTGTAATGTGTTCACGCAGACAGTCATGTGGTCACGCAGACTGCCAAGTGTTCATACAGACTGTAATGTGTTCACACATACAGTCATGTGTTCTCACAGACTGTCATGTGTTCACGCAGACTGTCATGTGTTCACGCAGGCAGTCATGTGTTCACACAGACTGTCATGTGTTCACACAGACTGTCATATGTTCAACCAGACTGTCCTGTGTTCACACAGACTGTCATGTGTTCACACAGACTGTCCTGTGTTCACACAGACTGTCATGTGCTCACACAGACTGTCCTGTGTTCACACAGACTGTCATGTGTTCATGCAGACTGTCCTGTGTTCACGCAGACTGTCATGTGTTCACAAAGACTGTCATGTGTTCACGCAGACTGTCATGTGTTCACACCGACTGTCATGTGTTCACGCAGACTGTCCTGTGTTCACACAGACTGTCATGTGTTCACGCAGACTGTCATGTGTTCACGCAGACTGTCATGTGTTCACACAGACTGTCATGTGTTCACGCAGACTGTCCTGTGTTTACGCAGACCGTCATGTGTTCACGCAGACTGTCATGTGTTCCTACATTTCTATTTCTTTTGCACTATCACGAGCGTGGAGGAAGTTCCCACGCGGTGTGTGGACCAGCAGAACTTCAAACCTCTTTGAAAAAAGTTGAAAAAGTGTTTTATGGCGTTTTCCTTCTTTGGTTTCTTAAAGTTTGGTTAAAGTGTTTAATACACAGGCCCTTTCTCACAAGGGTTACGATATTGTAAAAAATTAAATAAAGTTAAACAACTATGTAGTTGGGGAAATAAATAAGGTGTCGTTTTTAAAACCTTTTTTTTTGTCAGATAATTAGGTATTTTAATTATCTTGAATCTCCCTGTGAGGACAACTGATACTATTGCGATGCCTTTATTGTTCACTTCTAATCAACTTGTTTTCAGAAACAATAAGGCTGATGCCTTTGCCTTTGGAGCATTTACACTAAGTCTAAAATCATACTTATGAAAAATGAAACAACTATGTCATGACACTGAGCATTCTGTGTTTGTGCAACTCTGTCTGTCCTCTTGAGCATCACACAGGGGCATATGACATTAATAACAATGAAGCTGCAGTAAATGACCTGAGGCAGCACAACAGTAAAACAGTAAAAGTGTCTCTGTTACACACTCACTGGTGCTGTGTTGTGTAGCCTGCAGGTTTGTCTTCTTAATGATATGCACAACACTCTAAGGACTCGTGGATTTCACCACACCTGTTTAACACCATGGAAGGATATTTGCCATGCAAGCATAAGAAAAAGCAGAACAAATATTGTACTGTATGGATGTTCTGTGTGCCAGGTGACACAGTTTAAATATATGTTCAACAATACAATAATCCGTCATATTTACCTCTTTCTTTCTATCACAATGAATAATTCCTATTGAGTTTCTGTGTGTTTGAAAGGCAGCCCCTTGTGACATGGGCCCTACCGCCTGCCTCTTCACATCATTGAAGGATGAGTAAGGCCCAGTCAGGCATGCCACTGTGACATGCGTTCATGTCTTTCTGCATTTTGGGTAAGTGCTGATTCCAGATCCTTGTTGTTGTTACTCACTGTGAAACTGGGGGCTGTTTTTCCACTGACCAGAGGCCCGAGGGAAATCAGGTCAATTTGACAATAGTGCCATGAAGCAGGTAGCATATATAGGCTACAGGGCTGCATCTCACTCAGAACTCCTCTAGATTGTCTATGGAGGGAAGACACTGCAGTGTTTGATGAACATAACATGTATTGGTTTAGGTTGATAATTAGATGTTTTTTTTTCTAGTAAATTAACTAGTTGAATAATTCCCATCTGGATATTTTACACTTTTACACTTGCTGAAGACACCTTGTTCATAAGACACATTGTTTGATGCTTTGTCAGCTTAGTTCAGCATTCACTCTTTGTATGTTTTATCCAGAACGTATGAGTTGAACTGATATAGATGATGGCTATCTAGAGCGTACGGTGATAGCTTGAAGGAAGGATGAGATCAGTAGAGTTTAATGTTTCCAGGAAAAGGACAGAGCGTGTGCTTTTGAGTCTCCTATGCTGTTTGGTGTTTCCCTACGACTCCAACCAAGACCAGAGCCGGCAATGCAAATTGATCTCGGGCTCGATGGCCCTGCCTGTGCTGCAGAAACAGGGCGACATCGTCTTGGGGGGACTCTTCTCCCTCCATAACACGGTGGTGGAGCCCAGCCTGTCCTTCACGTCTTCACCTCCACCTGAGCGGTGCACCAGGTGAGCGGTTCTTTAGCTATTGTCTTGAGGTGGCTGCACATTGTCTCCTGATTTTATTGCTTCCATAGTTCTGTGTTTTTGTAAACTATGTTGAGTGAAATGAAATCATTTTTACAGGGCTTCTCGTATACTTGTGCTGAAAATTATGATCGCATCGTCTCCGTTGGTACAGATTTAACTTCCGGACTTTCCGTTGGATGCAAACGATGATCTTTGCCATTGAGGAGATTAACAGAGATGGCGGCCTCCTTCCCAACATCACACTGGGCTACAGGATCTATGACTCGTGCAGTACACCCCATCAGGCACTGAAGGCTGCCATGGAGTTAGCGGGGAGTTCAGAGGTCGAAGGAGAGGCACACAGTGATGGCACCTGTCGCGGGACGGTCCCGGCACTGATAGGAGACGGAGGCTCTACGCAGTCTCTGGTCGTGGCTCGTTTCCTAGGCGTCTTCCATGTGCCGCAGGTCACAAAGTCATAGCTACTCAACAATTGTGTTTGCCAGATTGTGCTTTGCTGTTACCACCACTGGGGCAAGTCAACGGTCTCAAATTCATAGCGGTTTTTAACATTTTAAGAATGCAGTAATGGTTGAACGTTGACATTGTAAAATGTTTCCTTCCATTCAGGTCAGTTATTTCTCCAGCTGTGCCTGTCTGAGTGACAAACAAGAGTTTCCTGCTTTCTTAAGGACGATGCCCAGTGACTTCTTTCAGGTTAGAAGCAGCAGCCACTCACAATATTAACCTAGATACACAAAGAAAGTTAGTCCAAATTCATATGCTCTCTCTCTCTCTCTCTCTCTCTCTCTCTCTCTCTCTCTCTCTCTCTCTCTCTCTCTCTCTCTCTCTCTCTCTCTCTCTCTCTCTCACTAGGTAGATGCATTAGTACAACTAGTAAAGCATTTTGGATGGACGTGGGTGGGTGTGATAGCGGGGAATGATGCGTATGGCCTTGGTGGGGCGAACATATTTGCAGATGAGGTGAGTCACACACCAGTAATACAGAATTTAACAAAAGAAAAATAACATTCAGTCATTTTAATTGTATTACTATTCCCTATTGAATATATTGTGACCTTAAAATGACGTCGTCGTGCATGCCTCACAGATCAGAAAACGGGGTGCTTGTGTTGCTCTTCACGAGGTCATCCCGAGGAACCGAGCACAGAGAACCATTTCATCAATTGTTTCCACGATCCGCTCCTCTGGGGCTCGAGTGGTTTTGGTGTTTGCTGTGGAACAAGACGCAGCCGCGTTGTTCGACGAAGCTCTCAGGCATGATTAGTTCACAACCTTCTACACGTTACAAATGGACCGTCAACTTTTGGTTTGGTTTATTCTCTAAATTTGAATGTCTAATATGCTTATTATTGCAAGAAATGCTAACCCAATGTGACTTTCACTTAGACAGGGGCTCACTGGGATACAGTGGCTGGCCAGTGAGGCTTGGAGCACAGCCGCCGTCCTCTCCACCCCCCAGAAGCACCGCCACGTTCTCCAGGGTTCTATGGGATTTGCCATTCGAAGAGCACACATCCCTGGACTGCAGGACTTTCTGCTTCGCCTTCATCCCTCAAGCCCCGATGCCCTGGCGGATCCCTTCCTGATTCCCTTCTGGGAAGAGGTGTTTCAATGCAGCCTGGGTGTGCAGGCTGAAGGTCAGGAACACGCCACTGAAGGTAAACCTCCGTGCTCTGGAGCAGAAGAGCTGGGAAGTGTGACGAATATCTATTCCGATGTGTCACAACTAAGGATTTCCTACAACGTCTATAAGGCTGTGTATGCCATTGCGCATGCGCTTAGGGCAATGAGAAATTGCGTGAAAGGAAATGGGCCATTTCCTCGGCAGGCCTGCCCAGATGCAGAGAATATACAGCCATGGCAGGTACCGTCCCACATGTTCACCACTATTGTTTTATATATACTGCTAAACTAAATGATACGCACTTTATTCCCTCAGTTACTTCATTACATAAAAGATGTGGAATACTTAAACTCCTTTGGCGATGAAACCAAGTTTGACGAGAACGGGGACCCTGCAGCCATGTACGACCTGGTGAACTGGCAGCTGACACCAGCCGGGGAAATGGAGTTTGTTACTGTCGGCAAATTTGACGAGACGACCACAGGTGGAAAGCAAAAACTCCAGATCACTGAAAATATTATTAAATGGAATGGCAACCAAACCGAAGTAGGGATCTAAATATAATAATATATAATTGCATTTTGTTCAAAAATATTTGTTTTATTATGTAACTGTGTTGTGATTAGTGCACATTTTGAATACTCTGTTTGCATTTAATTTAATTTCCTTAATACACACTGCACAGTTATTTATATTATATATATATATATATATATATATATATATATATATATATATATATATATATATATATATATATATATATATACACAAAATAAAAAAGTATATATATATATATATATTAATTTTTTAATTTTGTATGTATCTGTCATCCCTGTTCTTATATTTTATTTTTATTTTGTGTTTAGTTTATTTATTTTTTCCATTTGGTGTCTGTAAAGTGTTGGGAGCTACTCTGACAACAAATTTCCCCTTGGAGATTAATAAAGTATCTATCTATCTATCTATCTATCTATCTATCTATCTATCTATCTATCTATCTATCTATCTATCTATCTATCTATCTATCTATCTATCTATCTATCTATCTATCCATCCATCCATCTATGCTGTTTTCTTAGATTCCCTTGTCAGCATGCAGCAGTGTTTGTCGTCCAGGGACCCGGAAAGCCATCAGACCAGACTTCCCAATCTGCTGCCATGACTGTGTGGTTTGCAGAGCTGGCGAGATCAGCAACCAGACTGGTAAGGAAAGGCTACTCGCCCACATGGTGTTGTAGAAACTAACCTGCGGTTGCAGTGGTGAAAATGTCCCAAACACAACAGCTAAAGTCTTCTTGTCGTTCCGTTAGATGCCATAGAGTGTGTGCGCTGTCTGCCAGAGTTCTGGTCCAATGCTGAGAGGACAGCCTGTATCCCCAAAGAAGTGGAGTTCCTCTCCTACAGCAGCACCATGGGCATCACCTTGATGGCGATTTCCCTCATGGGCTCCTTCTGCACATGTGTTGTAGCCTCCATATTCTCTTGTCACAGAGCCACTCCCATTGTAAAGGCCAACAACTCTGAGCTGAGCTTCCTGCTGCTCTTCTCCTTGACTCTGTGTTTCCTGTGCTCTCTGACCTTCATCGGCCGGCCCACTGAGTGGTCCTGCATGCTGCGACACACAGCGTTCGGCATCACCTTTGTCCTCTGTATCTCTTGTGTTCTGGGGAAAACTATCGTGGTGTTAATGGCCTTCAGGGCAACGCTTCCAGGTAGTGATGTGATGAAATGGTTTGGACCTGCTCGGCAAAAAGCAATCATTACCTGTTGTACGCTGGTCCAGGTAAGGATTTCTGACTCATTACACACCTTGAATAGGGCATTTTCCCAAATATCTGAATAAGACACATTTCTTTTCATGTAGGTAATAATATGCACAGTGTGGCTGGTTGTCGCGCCTCCTACTCCACACCAACTGATGCCACGTAAGAGCATTATTATCATTATCCTATGTGAAGAAGGTTCCCCCGTCGCGTTTGCTCTCGTCCTGGGCTACATCGGCCTGCTGGCCTGCCTCTGCCTTGTCTTGGCTTTCCTGGCAAGGAAACTACCGGACAACTTCAACGAGGCCAGACTCATCACCTTCAGCATGCTCATCTTCTGTGCAGTGTGGATAGCCTTTGTTCCTGCGTACATCAGCTCTCCCGGAACGTACTCCACCGCCACGGAGGTGTTTGCCATCTTGGCCTCCAGTTACGGACTGTTGGGTTGCATCTTTGCACCAAAGTGCTACATAATCCTCCTGAAGCCAGAAAGGAACACATGGAAACACCTGATGTCAAAATCTGTCACAAAAACATTTTAGGAAAATATCTTTAGTCCATGCACTTGTCATGTATTTTACCAGCTTTTTATCTGATGAATATAACATATGTATGTATAGATACAGTAAGTTTATTAGTGTCTATTCCTCAAATATTAAATTTGACCACGAGATGGCAGTACTGTGTTGTTAATCCTTCTGGTGTTCTTTGTGGCACACCTTTATGTTCCTCATTGTCTTCCTACATTTTCCTGTGTACTATTTATACTCCTATTATGTAAACTATTACCTACAGTTAAAGATATTTCTTAACTCCATTAATTAATTTGGTCAGTGGTGTCAAAATCAACAATCAATCCAAACAATATAAAAGACAAGGGAATTATCATGACGAGGTTATTGTTTGAAAGCCTCTATAGTATTTAACACCAAGCAATTCAAGACTATCAGCAGTTTACAAATGACTGTATTTTACTCCTACGTGACACTTCTCTGGCGTTCTCAGTTGAAATGTATCGGGCAGCTCGTGGCTGGGTCTGAATGGGATGTGGCAGCAGTGTTCATGCAGATTTGACCTAAGATAGAATGATGAGGCCCAGCGTCTCGGAGGTATGCTATGTGGAAATCCCAGCCATCAATGGTTAATCTAAACCCTCGTACTCTGGAGGCCTTTACATATAAACATCACGCTTGGCTGTTCCCTAGGATAACAAACTAAAACGTCAGACATTTTTCCGGCTGTCTACAGCTGCTCTCAGGCTAACGTTGATTATCCACTAATTGATCTGTTCCTTCCAAGACAGACAAGTCAGAAGATGGAGAGAAACTGATATCCACTGGGGTCGACAAGGTGTTTGTATGGGCAGATGGACAGTAAAATGGTATTGGCACTGGATCACTTCATCTATCTTGAATTGTTCTTCTTCTTCTTCTTCTTCTTCTTCTTCTTCTTCTTCTTCTTCTTCTTCTTTGCATTGTGTTCTCTATACTGCAACACACATTTCAACATGAGGCAGTGGTCCTTTGTGGATGGCTCCAGTGTGTGGCTGCTGCTTGTACGTGTTAGTCACTCTGGGTGTCATCGTGGCAAAATGTGGTCCTGGAGATACTTTATTTAGCTGCGTATGGGGTCTGCCGACATAAAGGCAGAGTTAGAAGTCGGAAATTGCTCCACCCGATACAGCTCGACCTGAATTGGCGTCGCGGCTCGTGTCCCATCACAACGTAGTCTCTTGCTTTATTTTTAAAGAATGATTCTTCAGATAGTAGCATGTTTGATTTAATTATTCAGAATAGACATCTCCATTCGAGGGCAAGGTGATATGAATGATACTTTTATTTGTTTTTGATCATTAAATGAACAAGCAATCAAATTACAGGCACACAGATGTAACATGGAAGTGTGCAAAGCTGTAAAAAACATATTAAAAGAGTGAGTCAAAAGAGAGAATGAGTCTGTAATTCTTAGAAATGCATTCCTGGAAATACTGAAAAAGCAAACTCCAAACATGACGACAGATATTGTTCACAGCGTAAATGCCGAACAGATGTGTGGACACAGGGGTTTACCTCGTCAAAGAAGGGATTGGAGAAGCTTACAACATGTTTTGTTAAACATATGATGTTGTGATATTTTAGGATGAAGCAAAGTGTTAGTGATGACTGAGCTAGAGACAAAGAGATGGATAACATAGCAAACACCTTCAATCTAACGTCGGTGCAGCATCGAAATGCGTGCTTTGTTTTAAAAAAAAGTCAAAAATGTAATTAGTGTCTGCCTAATATTTGTGAGTTGTGAAGCAAATAATCTGCTAAGTGCCTTTCAGATGGAGCTGTTGACCCGCCTCTTGACTTGTGCTTGACAACTCTGCTGCTTGAGACTCATCCTCCCACCTCATTGTTAAGTGTTTGCAACTAACACCAGCAATTCGGGAGAAAAATCACAAATCAACGTTACGTGTCAGTTTCAGTCTGGCGAGCACGACTTCTGTGAGTTTTTAAGGCAACTGGCAAAGGTACAGAGATGTCTTGCATCTGGTCTTGACTGCTGGTGCATTGGTTATAAACACATAGAAATGAATGTATCTTTACAAGATATGCTAAACAAAGCGGAAACTCATTAGGAGAAGTATTCATAACTAAACCCATGACACTATTCATCAAAATACAACTGGATATTTTTTTTCTAATGTACTGCATTTGTATGTAACAGCTGGACAAATAGTTTTAAAATGTGCCTCTCCATCACCCAGCGACACACATTCATCCACAAATAGTGGAGGTAAGTGTACGTATCAGTCACTTTGCATTATATTTATATATATTTATATAAGAGGACAGAGTGAGAGTGATTAAATCTTGTCTTGCACAGATCCGCCATTATCTAAAAGCTCTTTCACCATAATCCTGGTTTTCTGTTGTTTTCTTTGCATGAACTCTTTTCAGGTATCTTTTCCCTGAACTTTCTTTCACCTATTATGTCGTGAAAGCCGGCATCACAGAGGAGATGGACGCCATAGAAACTGCTGCCGAAACTAATGGTGTCCCCCACAATAGCACTATTCACTAGACCCATGCAATACGAGCAAATACAGTCTGCATTATAGAGGGCAGACAATAATGGGATGCTCTCAAAATACCCCTGAAATTGAAGTAACGGTGATGATAATGGCTTTTTTTGATATAGTATGAGTCACTATGCTTTTTTAATTATGCTTATCTAATCAGGCAAATCTTCCATATCAATTAAAATAGGAAATGTGTTGACAAAATGCACATGAGAGACAGCAATGAGGAGTTTCTAACACTGAATAATATGTGTGAGAGCAAACTATCCCCGGTTCCACCTCGTGAAGGCTCCAGCTGATGAAATATAATTTCCAATTAGGAAGAAATACATATGCAGATATTTTGCCGCGGTACGTTCAGCAATATTCAATAGCTCACAATAAACAATCATGTACACGACAGATTACATGAGCACAGAAGAAAAGTGACAATATTTTAATAAAAATAACATTAAATATTTTTAATGTCGAGAAGATAAGATGAGATTTTATAATCCTTTATTAGTCCCTCAGTGGGGAAATGACAGGGTTACAGCAGCATTGCTCACAAGTAAATAAAGATAAACATCAAGTAATGTGAATAAACAGTAGAACGATCTTAAAACAAAATTAAAAGTTAACAATAAGAAGAATATTAAATAAACAGATGGAATAAAAATGTGTATAAAAGTACTTAAACATACTTAAACGTACTGGATATTGCACCAGGAGATGAATTAAAGTGATCACAAGTATTCTTTCTTTCTTCTGATGTTGTTGTTGTCGTCACATGGATACACCACATTACGCTACGAGATACGTCAATACTTCTATGAAATTCATTTTTTATTTTCCTCTGAAGTCTTTCATGCCTTCATCTATTGATCCTGAGTTCTTGGTATTTCCCACTGAAAGACATCGATGTGTTTTGTAGTGTTTCTCTCAGGCCTCAAAAGAAAAAGAAAACACTTGGAGGCAAAGATATAGAACACAAAGCCACCGTTTGAGTCCAGGATGGCAAACATCTCCACGACAATAATGCTCGTCCTAGGAAAGCGTATAGGTAACAACAGAGAGGCCACTCAGACTCGACAGAAGATCAGCATGCTGAAGGTGATTTGTTTGGTTTCATTAAAGCCGTCAGGGAATTTCACTGCCAGGAAGGTCAGGGGCGGCCTGAAACATGCCAGCCCAAAACTATGGAGCCCGTGGCTAATTCCAGCATGACCTGGGGTCTCCGGTGGTCCAATATGTTTTTTTCCGCAGGCTGTGGAGGAGACAGGGTCAGGCACAAAGGTCCAATCAGGAGATGGTGAGGGATATTTGTTTAAAAAAAACAAAGAAAATGAAAGCAGATATTGTATTAGAAAAGCACAATTCAATATTTATGTATACTGAATTTATATGCGTGTGAACACTGAACAATAAAACATTTGACGTGAGATAGTGAAGCAAGGCAATACCAAGCACGGCACGGTCTGCTTGGTTTTTGTCCATTTTGATGTTAAGTGATCAGGATGCGTATCATTATACAACTATTCTCTGAGCGTGATGAAACTACCATGTAATTCTCTCCAATATGTAATATGGCGTCATCTGATGGTGCTGGACTTCAACAGAAGTGTGTCGAAGTGAAGGAACTTGGCAAACATGGCAGCTGTCAGGGCCCCGACGCTTCAGACAATGCAGAGGATAAGTCTCATGGAGCCATTGTGAGAAAGGAAATCCACCTGCTGGGTAATCAGGCGGTTTGGTTTGAGTTAGACCGGAATTTTTTTTTACTATATTGTAACCCGAGTTCTATGAGCACTGGCCTAACCCAGCGCATTACATTCACCATCGCTTTAAAGAGCACAGCAACATGGTGATGTGTTACGCTTCCTTGTCCTTCGCGGAGCTGGAGCACATAAACCATCCAGCTGTTTAACGCTTGACCTGAAAGAATGGGAACAAAGGGTTTGGTCTGAGAGCAGCGCTGCTGTGCTCACCACGCTGGAGCAGGCGAGAGAGGACCGACAGGGTGGCGAGTTCACACACACTCTCTTTTAGCTGAAGTCAGTGCGAGCAGCAGATCTGTCACTAAAACGACAACGCTTTCGGGCTGTCACTCAAGCTGCAGCGGTAGCCCAACACGTCCCGCCTCAGTGGTCGTCACCGGCGGGAAGTCCCGGTGGACAGATGTCGGCAGTGGACTTCTGCAGGATCCTGATTCATGGGACATCGAAGAGATATTGTCGTCCTTGTAATCTGCAGAAGAAGCCCTTTCAGAGCAGCAGAGGCCTGTTTGTGGCTGGGACGGCATGAGGAGACTGTGTGAGTTAGAACTGAACAGGTCACCGAACTAACTGCAGTTATCCCAAAGACATAGACAGAGAAAGACAGGTGTGTTTTTCACAGATACATCTGAAGGTGTTTCTATGCCTTTGTATCAATGTCACATGACCATTAAACGGCTTAAGTCACGGTCTATATTGACCTAAACATCAGAATCTCAGAATCTCAGTATTAGCCCATGTAAAATTGCACATAAATGAAAGTTGACGCCGGTTATACTTTGCTGCTCGTACTTATATACAACAAGCAAGATAAGTATAAAACATTTTCACAGAATGCAAGGATTGTGTCTCTTCTTCTCTGAATCCAAAATCTGCCAAAATCATCACCCATGGACACTAACCCCGCCCCGGTGCGCCCCGCGAGGCGGAGCAGCTCAGCCGTGGCCCAGCAGCAGCATCACTGCACGTTGTGCAGAAGAACAGCGGGGAGCTCTTCATAACACCCAATAGTCGTGTCATATCATCACTCAAACCCACACAGATAGCTCACAAGAACAAGAGAAGTTATTTTACAGAAAGATAGATGGAAAGACGGGGAAACAGAGATAGTGAAGAGAGAAACAATACGTTTGAAACACAGACAAAGACATTTAAGTAATAGTAAACACACTTCCCGTTACCGTGCAGAACTCTTGTTTTTGTGCTTTTGTCCAATCTAATTGTGGGAGCGTCGTTACAGCCCCTTTCCCACTGGACAAAAACACATCAACACTTGCTAACATCTGGCTTTGCCTTTAGTGGAAAAGGTTACAATCTGCATTTATTCCTGGGCAAATGCCTGCTGCAAGAATGGATATTATCGGCCCGGCTCTGCAGCTCTGCACTGAAAGAAACATGACACCCAAGTGCAGCCGCTAATTTCCCAATCCTCTTACGCTGCTTTTTTTCCTTCTGTCATCAGCCACAAATTCTGTCCGTCTCCATCCAAGCAGTGCACAAACATCCTTTTCTGGTGTTTAATTTTGGTGTTAAAGGGGTGTAATCATTAATTCGGAAGACAACTGGAGCAAGTGTAACAAACCCACATGAACACAGAGAATACAGTGAGAAAAGAGATGAGAGACATATGTTAGTGTCATACAGAACTAGAAATACTTTGCAACAACACTAACATGCACATTTATCATCGTTATGTTTGCAGCACAGTTATCTCCTCTATGTCAAACACAACAATGGAAGCTGAAGTGAGTGCATTGCCAACGTAACTGGCACCGTATAGACACAGGTCCACATTCGGAGTTTTCCAAATGAGCTTCCTGTCCAGTCACCACAGCAATGGCTGCTAACAGAGCGCTGCTCTCTGCTCGGCAAGCGTCAACGGCCAGATAGCCGAGGGTGAAGTTGGGCAGGAGGTCCGGGTTATTGTCGATTTCCTCCACTTAGAAGATCATAGCCTGAAGCCGACAATAAGCGGCCCGGTCAAACTGTAGCAGGTGAGATACAGGTAAATAACAGCGTGAAATATCTGAAACCAAGTCATCTGATGAAAGAGTCTATTTATTTCAGCTAAACAATCAAAGAAAATGTGTGATTCTTCAAATTCTTTCATTTCAGCAGCATTAACCTTCTCACTCCGCTAGTCCTGCTGAGGTTGTGGTGCCTTTACATGAACAGGGAACTCAGTCACTCTCTCTTTTGCCTGATAAGCGCCATGTGGGGGAGACTTGACCATCAGCTTGCAGGACTCCTCTCCATAAAGCTGGATAATCCCAGAGGCCGCCCAGAGGAGCAGAGCGCGGATACGCATCACTTGGAAGAGAGCATCGCGGCAAAGGAAAGTAAATCCATCTTTTCAAAGAATAACCAGCATTAATGTGTTAACACGTGGCTTTAGACACTTGGGTGTTGATCGTCAATGGTGCAGAAGGCGTCATACCTTCAAGTTAACATTTAATAAGTCTCAAATGTCCTCCATTGGAGCTTTTTCTATGTCCGTCTTCCTAAAACTGTACATTTGTGCTGCATAACATGTATCACTATAAACTTTACTATTACAAATATTATTAATATAGAAAAAATAAGCCAGACACATGCAATATCTAATGCTGTTTGTGTTTTTGTTGTTGATGAGACGGAGCAACATTTAACAGTTTCTCAACAAATTAAGTGATTCCGTTTGCTAAAAATCACAAACCCATATCAGAGCTTGATAACATGTAGGAAGAGGAAGCATTTGATACACAGCAATCACTGCCACATGGGAGGGGAATCAGTGTCTTGGTGGGAGGAGGAAATGAGTTTCTTATTGAAGGGAGACTGAGCTAACACACTAAAAGAGCAAAACCCGTGTGTGTGCATTCAGATCGCCGTGGACAGCAGTTTCAAAATAGATGATGCGACTACAGATTTTCTGTTATTGTGCACTTATATTTCGGTGGTGGCTGCGAATCTATAGGTCGAGCAGGTCGTCTATTAACTGCAGGTTCAGGGGTTTGATGCCTGGCTTCTCCTCCCCGCATCTCAAGTTGTCCTCTGAGGCAGACCAGCGCCTTCATGACGGCGCCATCCCCATCTGTGTGTGTGTGAGAATGAGAGGCACAAGTACATATTACATGCAGTCCATTTACCATTTTGGCAGATTAAACCAAATGCCCAAGTACATCTTGTGTATTTAATCGTCATAAATTACATTTTTCATTGGGTAATTCTATGTAATCATGCAATCAATTTGACCCCGTATCTCTCAAACGTCCCCTTGCTAATGACAGGTTACATGCAGCCATGCTGAGATGTACAATTAGCAGGAGGGATTAATTAGAGTGGCCTATAAAAGATGAGATGGGTTAGAGGGAGAAAAGGAGAGCTGTCATCAGGAGCAGTCCTGGAAATGACAAGTGTTCAGCCAATTACTCCACGAGTGTCCCTCTCTCCTGTGCTCTCTTTCTTCCTCTGCTCTCCACTTCAGTCTTTGTTAGTTCTTCAAGTCTTTCCAGTAATCACTGCTCTTCTCCTCTCATGTTCTCTCCTCTGCCCTATTTCTAGCCTTAAAGGAATAGTTTTGATATTTTGGGAAATATGAATGTCTGTCGCACAACCACAAAAAAACTAATTAAAAAACGACAAGCTTTATTCAAGCTGAGGCTCAGAGTCACAACTTCCGTAAAACAGCTTTGCTTTTTTTACACTTACACTGTTTTTAGTACAGGTTATAACAACCCAAAGTCAACATCTGGTGAGGTGAATGTAGCTGGAAGTAGCTTCATATTCTGTCAACAGACATAAATATTCTAGCTATTTGATCTAAATCTCGGGAAGAATAAGCACATTTGTCAAAACGTCAAACGATTATTGAAAGCTCCTGCATGGTTTCTGCATTAGAAAGTTGATCAGAGGTTGTTCATTAAACACGTTGTATTTGTCTTCCTGGGGCTCTGATATTGACCCATCGCATTGGACTAAGTGAAGAACGAGCAGAAAGCCCTCTGGAGACAGAGCTGCCGGCCTCAGCTGCAGCAGCTCCTCCAGGGGAATCCAGGAAGAGGAGCGCGGGGCCCAGCACAGCTGGGACCCGGTCCACAGAGAACAGGATGGGACTGGACTGGCCTCACCTCCAAAAGATGAGTGGGAAAAACATAAATCAATGTAAGTTTCTGTCTCTGTTTTGTGAATGTTGAGGAGAAGGAAACAAGCTGAAGAGTTCGATGGGACCGATGAAGGGCGAAGGATGGATTTAAATCCAAGCCCTCATGAGTTGCCGGATGCCAGCGTGAACTCTTCCCAGCACGGAGCCTGGCGATGCACCCATTACAACAAGAAGATGACAGCAAAGAGAGGTGTCATGTCCAAGAGGGGTAAGAAAGACACATTTGACCTACATATTGTTGGGGGAAAAAATATTTCAAAGCATTTTAATAAACACTCCAAACTCTTTGTTATGTTTCCTGTGTTTGTCTGACAGCTTCGTCCAACAAACTGGTGCCTGTCATGCTGATGGTGGGATGGATTGTTGGCTGCACGGCTGTTGTATACTTTGTCTTCATTTTTGCTTGGGTAAATTATTCAGTCTTTAAAGATTATAATTTGCTGGTGTATCCATGTATCATCAGTAGATGTCAGACTGTCCACCGCTTTGATCCAAAATGAGCTCAACAACTAAAGATTGACGTGAATCTCAGCAGAGACGTTTGTTTTCTCCGAGTATAGCATCTTGATACTTTTAGAATTGAGAGGGAAATTCTTAAAGCTGGACGCCATAACCCCTCCAGGTGATTGTATTAACTTTATTAGTTACTTACTATCACCCAGTGTCCTTCTAAGGTCAACATAGAAATCCTTTGGTGAAAATGATTGCTAAATGTCAACATTTTAGCATATTTTGAGCACGTTAGCATGCTGAAACTACTCATTGTTCAAACCTTTTGAGCCATATGGACTGCAGTGCCAGCCTGTGTGTTTCTTAATGGATTTTGATTCTCTTTCTTTGGCAGAAAAGAGGTGCGCGGGGAAGAAATTGAACTGAAATGAAAGTCTGCTCCCAGAGGACACGGGGACCAAACGATCGTCGCTGTGTTTTGAACTATCAGCTACTTCAGCAGATTTTGGAAATGCTAAAAAAGAGCACTGGATTTCCATTGTCCAGTTGGTAATGACGATTAGCTGTGAAGAGAGTTTCCTTTGACGTATAATTGTCTTTCATCGAACCAAAAAAAGAAGGAACCTCAGTCTCTCTGTCTGACTACGTGTTCTTTCATGTCATGGGAACCTTTCATCGGATCTACTCCACACTTGGTTGGTACGCATATAAGTTGGTACCATTTGGACATGTGACACGTTCAATCATAACATGACTGCAGCTCACTTTGCCTGCTGGGTCTTGAACATGTTCTCGCTCCCAACTCGTCACACACTACCGGTTAGTCACTGCCACTCAGCATCAGAAAACGATGCGTGGCGCCCGATTGGACGGCTATAGCACGTGACGTAGCATCAGGTGTGTGAGAGAGTCTGCTTAAGTGGGGCGGGAGTAGTGATGGATGTGTTTGACCGGTAAGAAGTGGACCTCATCGTGACGTCACCCGTTGGTTTGTGGACTACCGTTTGAAGGCCCAGGGTTTCACGGCCACCTTCGATGTTGCAACCAGTGAAGGGAAGTTTCCATATTTGGACTACAAAGAAGCGACAGAGCGGCACACAGCGCTGGTAGTGCGTCATTTTCATTTCTTAATAATAAATCTAGAGCTGCTTGCGGTCCTTTTTAACTCTATCCTCAGCCAGATGTCCTAATGAGAACACCGACGGTTTTCTGTGATCGATGTCAGATGTGATGCATTGACGTGTTTGTGTATTCAGTTACACTTCACTCACCAGAACGGACAAAACAAAACAAACTGATAGCATTTTGTATAAAAGGGGAGGACAAAGAGGAATGTACATACCTGGTTGTGTGTATGTGTCATGTCACACTGCTGGGCATCACAACTATTGGGTGTTAGGACTGGGACTATATTTATTTTGAGGAGTCCCCACTCTCATAGGGGAGAAAAATTGGGTGGGTGGCTTCACTTTTGCAGAGACAGCCTCGGTGGACTGTTTTTCCTCAAAGTTCGTTTCATCAAAAGTAAGCACTTGATCAACTGATTTACTTCTGGCACACTGAGAAATTTAAGATTACAACTGAATTAAGCTTACCACTTGAATTTCAGCTCAAAGCAATTCATGTTTGCCTGAAAAGTCAACTTACAACCCGTCATTACAACTGAGCCTCCAAATCTGTAATAGCAGCGCGGTCGGCTTTAAGGAGCATTTTCACGTCTCTGTTTAATAACAGTGAATTAGATCGTCTGGTCGTTACTGCAAGTTGTGTCACATCCACTTCCCAGTAAGCCATATAAATCACCTATACTTGGCATTACGCTTGAACATGTGCACCAGATGCAAACATCAGTGCGACAGTCTAATGAGGTCGAGATGGAAACTTTCTAAACCACAGCAATGCGACAGAGTTAGCAGAAACACATGGGACTCTAAACGTGCACACATATTTCCCTGCAGGCAAACATGGTAACACATCGCATCACTCTCATCCATACACATGCACAATCAAACGTGCACACACAACTTCTAGTAATGATGAAGCATTGGGTACCTGTAGTCACTGGTAATGTGTCCGATGTGGTAACATTGACAGCAAAAAACTAGTGACCCTCACTCCCACTCGCCAAGACACACACTCCTCCCAGCTCACACACTCTCAGCCTCAATCTAGCACTTCCGTCCTCTAAATAGATCGTTAAGCAAAGATGTCTTCCAGGTGTCGACCCAAACGGGACCGCTTTTACATCCTTAAATATTTAAACCCTGCTCAATAACAACAACAAACATGGAATTAATAATTATAAATGTCATTTGTGCACAATTACAGCTTGTTAAACTGTTTTAATCATGGATATTTAATAAAATATGTTCTATATAAATGCACTGTTGTTTTCTTTCATATTCTAATAGGTGGAAAAGTTGAGGAAGAGGCCAGGTTTCCTTAAATCCTAAACTAGTTTCAACTGCAAACAGGGCCGTGCATGTCGATGTGAAGCTCTTCCCTGACTCATTGGAAATACTCTAGTCGGAAACACGAGTAGCTTTAGGCCAGATACTGTTTTTTAAAAGCGATCAATGGAACCGTAAAATAAATTCTGATGTGAAAATCTACAATTTAAGTCATACTACATTTTAATCATTACAGTCCAGATGTCACCAGATTCAAGTACAAAAGGCTTTCTTCAGATAATTAAAAACTGGAGAAGAGAGATTGCATGTCTCTCTTTTAAAAGCCATATTTTTCCAAACCTCTGGCTCTTCATGCCTTCCTTTGATATTCTTTGATGGTGAATCATCCGCCGTACATGTGCACCAACAGCGAAACAATACAAGATGCTATAATGAACTGTGTGCTTCTGGATTCTTTGGCCGAACAAGAGCATGGAAATGAAAAAGCCAAATAAAGGCTGTGACCAGATGGCCTCACAGAGAGCTGCATGTCAAAGAAGAAGTGACATTTCCCATCGCGTTACACCAGCTGAACCAATTAAGTGCTGTGACCTTAAAGCCGTTCGCTCACTTGAAGCGGTTGATCAGAGTTGGATCGTCTATAGTGCCACTGACTGCGCTGAGATGTGAAAGTAATGAAACTGATATTTCACCTGTCTGCATCTAGCAGAGGATTAATGGTTACTTTACTGCTGCCGCAGTAACTGAACAATACTTAATCAAGATCAGATTGTGTTCGATTCATTAAAGCTATTTACTGGTCCTTCGATGAAAGACGTCCTCCTCTGGATTTGAGGGATTAATGCTTTTTTTTTTTTGTGGGGGTGGATAGGTTACATATGAAAAGGTTGCTGCAGCCAAATGTCAGAAGAAATGCATGAATGGCTCCAAATTGCAACATGCAGCTTAAGAAATAACATGCGTGAGAAGAAATAACACTCGATGTAGAAATCAACAGACAGCTTGTGTTTGATAGAACACAATGACACGTATTGTTTTAAAGAAATGTAATGCTGCGTTACTCCAGAGTCAGTCGGTGCAGGCTCAGCTGAAGTACACAGATGTGTTGAACAGCCACATGATGTCACTGTTTTACATGAATTATGGAGCGAGTGTGTGACGGCTCAATCAGAAGATAAACTGTGTGTGTTCCGGGATATCAAGTGAAACTTATTGTTTCTCCATTTGTCTTTACCAATCCATGGCTACAAGTTGGAAAACATTGTGAAAGTGTTTGTCTTGAGACACTGTAATAGTTGAATATGCATTTGTTTCAACGTAAACTACACACATGGTGTACACGGTGTTGCTTGCAGTTTTATAAACAATTGCAATGCAGATGATGTCACATCTGACGGGCAATGTGTCTGTTATTGCAAATACATACACTCTCAACACGAGGAAAGAAAGGCATATTAAAAGGTGTCTACTCGTTCTGCCTGTGCACTGAGCAGTCAATGCAACGTGTTTAAAAAGAAGAAGTCCATTTGTTGAAATCGAGAGCACTAAATACAATAGGTAGGAAAAAAAAATGGGCATGGGGAAAAAACATATTTTTTTCTTTAATACAAGTGTATGAAAGAGTTTTAGTATCAAAAGCATGGCAATTAAAAACCTTAACACAAAATTCAACCTTTTTAAAATCAGAATGAATGGAGATCAGTGGCTTTCAACAACGAGTGCACATAGAGAGTGCGTTTCACAATGAGATCCTCTTTGAGATAAAAGCGCACACTCTAATTATCCCAAAACTGTCTGGGTTATGATCTAATACATAATTTGCACTTGTGTGTGTACGAACACGTGTACTTTTGTGCATGTGTTCTTAAAGGCGTATATGTGGTGTGTGTGCACACATATAATTGTGCTGTGCTCCTCTCTCGTACACCTCGGACACCACACACTTCCACACACACACTGAAAAGCATTCCAGAGGCTGCAGCCCCCCCCCCCCCCCCCCTCCTCGCACACACACACACACACACACACACACACACACACACACACACACACACACACACACATACCACTGGACCTACTGTTAGGGTCGCCCAAAGGGCACATGAAGGAAAACTGAGTGGTTTTATGACCAGAAGGTAACAGAGGGGAGCAGAACGTTGTATTCAGAGCAAAAACAAAAGTAAGTCTAACATTTGTGACTTCCTTCCATCGAAGGCTTTAAGTCCCACGGTGTTAAAAATATCCCCCCCCCCCCCCCTCTCTGACAAACGTAATTTAATCACTTTTTCATAAATATTAAGAGTTGCAAACATCCTCTGTGCTGTTTGTTAATTCAGGCCAAAAGCCGTCGATGGTGTACAAAGTGCAACACACTGTGTCCTGCCTCTCAGGAACATGCTGAGGTGTTGTAATGTTAGCTGTGATGTTAGCGAGCGTAGCTGCTAATGACAGGGAGGGTGAGAGCACGAGGAAAGTGGGTGGTGTGAACCATCAGTTATCAAAGTGGTTCTTGCCACCGAGGGTAAAAAGAGACACCGAGATGTAAATAAGCAATTGCAACTGATATACTGTTAAAAATGAATACCTGAATGAGTCTCAAAGACTCACTATCTACACTCTACAGGCTTGTTTGTATATTTACCCAACATGAAATTAAGGATTCATCCAAATTAACATTTAAGAAAATGCTTAAAAATTGCATCCTGTGGTTGGTTGTTATCTATTTGACTCTGCCAGGTTACTCATTTCATTGCAGCCATTGTGACATGTTGTGGAATGTGAAGTAAAACCCCCAAAATGCTGCTGCTCTGCTCCACCAATCACAGTTGAGTTGTTGGTCACAAATCGCTTGGAATTTCCATATTGTTGTAAGGATGTTTGTGTTTTTCAATGAACAAATAAATGAAATATAAGTCATGAACTTCCCAACTTTACTGAAGTGTATTTGCACAAGCGTGTTGGTTTTGGCCTCTGCTGCTCTCCCCCCATCGGCCTCAAAGTGTGGCCGTGTTGCTGGAGCTCCTATGCTCCTCTGCCATCGATTTTACACCTGAACTTCTTGAAAAAAAAAAGTTTTTTATTCCCTGTACATCCTTGACTGCCTCTCCAGTTGCAATACAAGCCTTCCCAGTGCCAGGACACACACCTTCTGGTTCATTGCCGCATTGGGTGTGTTTACCAGAAGGCAGCTTGGGAGCAGCCATAAAAATAATGCACATTCATTTGTTTGCATCGTGTCTTTCACTAATTTAACACAATAGCCCTTCGTCCTCCAATGCTTACAGGTCCAATTAGTGAGGAAACGTATGCTAATGCTGCAATAAAATGAACTTCTTGTTTTTTTTTTTCCTCTGTGGAAATTACAAAATGAAACTAAAGCCCCATATTCATAACACTCCCCTTAAGTCTGGTAACACAGTCAGTGAAACAAGAAGGAAGAACCTTTCCATGAATATCACAGGCAGCACTGCAGGTAGAGAACGGAAAGGGAACGCTGCAGAACCTTTGCTTTCATGCACAACATTTCTATATTCTTGCTTTGTATAAAGTCTCTGAAATCCAGACAAAAAACAAGTCAGGTCAGCAGAACCAAGACATGATGTGCACTCACGCTGTTATGCGATGCAAAACGCTGAGATGTTTTGTTAACGTGTTTTTGGATCAGGATTTAGGGATTACATGCAAAACATGCAAACTGAGTACGATGCTAAAACAACACCACGTGTGCACACAAACAGACAAAGATTCACTTGCAGCCTCGGCGTGTTATTTAAATATTTATTTTGAAAGAAAACAAAATGCTTCTCAAGATGATTATCAGTCATTATTATAAAGTATCTAAAAACAGGCAACTGAGGTATATCTGTCTTCCTACAGTGTGACAGAGAGAGAGGCAGAAAGAAAGAAAGCCTGAGGGAGTGAGCGCCGCCGCTGTGGACAGAAAGCTAGCACGTGTGATGAGAGGAACAAAAGAGCAGGAAACAATGCGCGGCTGGACGTGGATGTTGTGATTGTACTGTCTGAAGAAGTGGTCGACATGATCATGGCGCATCGTTCACTGATCGCAATAGAAAAGGCGAAGACACAGCCTCAGTTACACTTTGGAAATAAAGCCATACAAAACCACGAATGCTAAACTGTGATTCACTAACTTGATACAAGCTTCTGCATTTGGAAAAAATGCATGCACTATTAATAAAACCCTCAGGTTCCAGCAAAGACTCAGCCCGCAGTTTAAAATATATAAATCCCTTGAAAGCGTAATCATATTATTGAAATTGACTTTCACTTCGATATCTTAAATGATTAAAAATACTTTTAAAAAAAAAGATGTGTCACACAAAGCTCTTCGTGTGATTGAAGATAAAACTGAAACATCGCTACACGTTTCTTCAACATTTTGAAAATTACACACATTCACTTTTTTCGGATTCAAGAGTAAGTTAAGAATATTGATAGTACTCAGAGCGAGGAGAGGGTTAGCTTAGCATAATGACGGCAAACTGCTAGCCTGGCTCTGTCTGTGGGACCACATCTGCCTACCACATCATGTTATTTTGGCATGTTTGATCCACAGAAGAAAGGGCAAAGTGAAGTCTCAAAGTCCCCAGATTTGTCCCCGTCGTCAGGTTGCCAGGCAGCAGTCCTGCACGCAGCACTCTGTAAACTACAAATCATTTAAACAAACGAGAAGAAACAGGGTTATTAGTGAAATTTAGAGATGCCGGCTGGCGTTTGTTTCACCTCTGGACAGAGCAGATAGCCGTCCGTCTGCTGGCAGTAGCAAAAGACATGAGTCGCCAAGTTCTCATCTAACTCTTGGTAAGAAAAGCAAAAAAAAAAAAGAAATATTTGAGAAAAAGTCAAACTATTGCTTTGATGACAGACTTTCGGATCCTTTGTTCGCGAACTCTCCGACACGGCAGATCACGTAAGGCATACCAATGTGCTTAACAAACAGTAGGCAGTGATCATAACGACTTGATATGACTCGAAACACAGAGACATACATCCACACAGGAGGCTCAGTGAACGTATAAAAAGGGTTTGGTGTCGATTGTCAGCTCAATGATTCATGACCACCGGTCACCTTAAAGGTACACACTTAAATGTGGTTAGTTGCTAATGAAGAGCAGCTGCCTTTACACTGCAGTACAGTCATAATCATTCAATATAAAAGAGTATTGTTTAATACATGGTTAGAGTTGGTCTATTCAGCAAATTCAGATTATCTGTCATAATTTCTCTAATTGGGTTATACATATTAACAAAGAGTAGAGTATGCATTGTCGAGCGTATCAGCACGTAGATAAACGCTGAAACCAGCTGAGGTTTGATGAGAGGCATCCAGCTCAGTCCCACATACAGCGCAGTGGTTCGACCCCGTTAGATGTGTATGAGTGTGAGTGGGCGGCTGGTGTATTCATACGCCAGTGAATTTGAGCACATTTTTCTGTCCTCCCCTCTCTTGACAAGTACAGTATTTTGACTGAAACACACTCACACTCGCATTGGCCGACTCACACATGATGAGCGAAACAGGAGGAAAATGGAGAGGAAAAAAAACAACAACATACATTAGTGATTGAATCCAGCGAGTAGCAAAAATAATCAAACCGATTGATTGAACTACAGTATCAGAGTCGGAGAGACGGTGCTCCGTCTGTCCGTGAGGATGCGGTCCACTGCTTTCCTCGGAGGAAGTGCATACTGCAGTGTCAGTCCACCAGCCCTGGTCCATCCAGTAAAGAGCTAAGGGGAGATGCAACTTCCCTGCAGCCCCTACGAGGGCTCCATCAGTCAGAGGGGTGAGGCACAGTGGGACAGGAGTGACCCATGTCAGAACTGTCCCCGTCCCAGAGCTCGGTGGATCACCACACACGGCAAACGTCGTCAGGGACCATGTAGCTGCCCTTGTTGCAGTTGAACGCTTTGGCAAATTCTGGGAAATTCTGAAGGGAGCCGAGCACTCTGCGCCGCACACGGAAGAGAAAAGATTGTTGTTTGAGATTTGAGTTGTTGCATTTGAAGGTTACTTGACACTGAAATGTACAAAGGCATGTCGTTTTCTCAAGGTTTTCAGCTGCTACTGTAATTTGCTTCCTGCCCCGTTGCCTCACATGGCACATTGATGTCACAGAAACACACGTTTGTATTACTTTACCTGAATTTCCCTGGACTGTGTACGTCTACTTTAATAGAATTAACAGCTTGCTCGGGTCGATGTGTTCCGCACCACACCTGAAATGACAAAGATTAGGATCGTACCTCATTGGACCAACAGCATTTACGTTATACTGCACTGTTTCCAAACTTTCATCCGTATCCTAGTCAAGCAAGTCAATCAGTCACGTAATACATAGATGTAAATATATGTAGTACCTGAGCAAAGTTTAGGAAGAAGAGTTGATTGTGGGAGAGGTCGATGCCGGGCAGTGACGGCTCCTCTCCGTGCTGCGCCACATAGTTATTATAGGCCTGCAGGTTGAACGGGAGTTTTGATTGTTATTGTCTTTGTCAAAGTGTCTTTTTGTTTTTTGGGTACTTCCTGTACACTTCTTAGACAGTTCACAGGGTGCATTCACATGCTTGGCGAATGCAACTGAAAGATCCTGGTCAACTCAATTGCAATCGGTTTATTGCAATTAATTGAAAAGTTGCTGCAGCAACTAATCTAACATATGGTGCCATCATTTCCATCATCACATCAATGCAAATCATGTCACTTTGTGCAATAGAAAGTCAGCGTGAAACTAAGAAAAGCACACTGGCATGTTGTCAGTTTGAAACTGTCTCCATTTAGCCTCAAAGGACAATTTTAATAGACATATCCATGGAATAGAAATACCACATAAAATCCTACCTAAATACTTATTATTGCAGGTCTTGCATATCAATCTGTGAATGCTCTTTCTTTGTTACACAGCTTCTGTAAAAACTGATGAAATCAGCAGCAACATCACGTCCTTCATTGGTGTGTTTACAATAGCTAACGATTCTGTCAGTGAACTGGCAACTGGCATTTATTAATGACAAAAACATACTGAATCAATCCTCTGTCATCTTTAAACGAGGGTTTATAAACCGAGTTCCCTGCTTTGTGTTCAGGCTCATTACCTGATACGCCTGCCGTATCCCTCCATTGTCAGCAATGTTCTCCCCGAGGGTGTTGTTACCGTTTAACTAGAGTAGAGACATAAGGAGGGAAAACACACAGGGATAGGCAGTGAAAAAGGGAGGGAGGTGGTCATGTTTCTACAGTTATGTCAGCAAATCACAGATATCCCCTTTTTTTTTTCTGGGATACAAGAAATCATTGTCCCAGGGGATGAAATAAACATTGTTCAAAGCAACATGACAGAGGAGGAGAAACAAAGAGAGCGAGGTTGATGTGTCAACACAGAATATTAAATGCACCTGAAGCAGAGAAGAGATGAGCCTGCAAAACTGAGGGAAACATAGAATTCGATAGGCTGGCAAAGCGAACGGGAAAGCAAGTCAAGGAGACAGTGAGCAAGGTTTTGGGATACTTTCTGAGTAAATTTATACTTTATGAAAACTTGTGGGGAGAAGGAGGTGAGAGAGATTGTCTATGAAGACATACATGTAGTCCATTGGCCAGGTCCCAGGAAAAGTTGCCATACTGATTGACGATGCACTTCGATAGGTCCAGGAACCTATTAGTGGAGGCTGGTGTCCACCAGTCCTTGAGGTCACCGTCCTTATCATAGTTACGACCTTATGAAAAAGAAGCCAAATGCATAAACGGTTGGATTTTCATCAACAAGAAGTGACACTTTTCTAATCCCAACCACCGTTCCCATTACATCTTAGGGTTATTTGCAGTTGTGGATATCATTATAAAACATTAAACATAATAACTTAACCCAGTGGAAATGAAAGCCGTGGAAAATGATCTGAGAGTAGAGGCACAAGAGTCGAAGCAGGAAATATTTCTATCCACAAGTATTATAATCTGTCAAATCTGCCTCTGGGGCAAAAACAGGGAGCAACAGTGTGGAAAATCATACCATTATCATCAAAGCCATGCGTGATCTCGTGACCGATCACCATGCCGATGCCGCCGTAGTTGAGAGATTTAGCCTGACCTTTACTGAAGAAAGGCGGCTGGAGGATACCTGCTGGGAAAACTGCCACCAGGGAATAAAAGAAATAGGTTTGTCTTCACAAAACTGACACGTGTAGAACGTTTAATAATCTCTCGCATCTCTCGCATGTGCGCATGTGAAAATACCTATTTGGTTTTTGCTGGACGAGTAGAAGGCGTTGACAACAGCAGCTCCAGTTACCCACCTGCAGGAGACAGGGAACATGTCATTAAAGAAAGATACAGCCAGGAGCACTATAGTTCAGCATGATTCAGATTTTATATTAGAATTAACCCGGGATCAATAACGGCGAGCTAATATTAGCATTGCTGCTGTGCTTAGTGGAAGGCTGAACAGTATGTGTGAGTAGGAGTTTGTGTGGGAGCAGGCGCTGTGTCGACTACAAGCACTGCACGCAAATAAGTCATTGATTTCTAAGGACTTTAACACTTAACATTGCCTCTTTAAATGTCTACACAAGGTGTATGTTCACGTCTGTTTACAGAGCAACGATTTCATCTTCTCCCCAGTATGACATCAATTAAATCTTACTCCTCTTTGTTGACTTTGACTCTGAGTTTCCGCAGGCGTTTCTTCTGCACATATTCCAGGTTCTGGAGGATGTTTTCAAAGTACTCCTCTGCACTGTAGCCCAGCTAGCACCAACACACAGCCAGAGGAACAGGAAGGATTAGCCTGGATGAGAGCTATCAACACGCGGTCATTTATTCTCCAGCAAAGCTCATAAAAGCCAAGAATTTACCGTGATGTTTCTTTTTTTTACAGAACTGATACGCTGCTGCGATGAACCCACACTGGATTCTGTTACACTGATTGCATGAAAGAAGAAAAACGTTCACAATCGCGTCTTTTCAGACACTCACGTCTTTGTACTCGTTGTTAAGATATTCGTCATCCGTGATGTTGGCAGAATAGCCAATCCGTTCCCGAATGGCTCGGGCCTACAGGAAAGTAGAGGAGACAGTTTGATAGACGAATACCTTAGTCATCACATAGAGAATAAAGTACAACAGACACTTTATTATTAGCAATACCTTCTCCTCAGCTGCTGTCTTGGTCTCTGCATCCATCCAGGTCAGGTCATGAAGGTTACTAAGGAACACTGAACGAATATCTTGAATCATCTCCTCCATCTGTTGCCCCCACCCCACACACACACACACACACACACACACACACACACACACACACACACACACACACACACACACACACACACACACACACACACACAAAAGGAGAATCAATCATAAATACGTCACTGAGATTTGACAATCAAATGTATATCATGAAAAAACACCAACTGTCAGTATAGTGTACGCAGCAAAATCGGAAGTGTGAAATTAACTCCCATAGTGTTAAAGTCAACACTATCCCAGTGTTTGTATAATCCACTCAGGTTCAGAGTTAAATTTCCACTTTGGATAGTGTTAATATTTTAACTCCTTCACAGTGTTAAAAACTAACACTCACAGTTTTGTCTCATGACACATGAAAGTCTGAATACATAATAGGGATAAGAAGTTAATTCAGGGTTTCACATTCATAAAGTTACACCGCTGAACTGCATGCTGGGTCGTCCTGTCAAACTCCATCGGACAGGATCTCACAGGATGTAAGTAAAAAGGAAAGATTGCAAAATAACCGTAGGTGTAGATAACTTAGTCAGGAGTGCATTGCGTTAAGTCACCGAAACAACCCCGCCCCCACAGCTTTTTCACTCCCAGAGATGAGGTGACGAAGGGGGAGGGGCTTGTCAGAGTATTTCTAACACCACCTGATTCTCCGTAAATTAACACCAACACAAGGCGGCATCTTCCTCAAGCTGTTGTTGAAATAACTCCGAGAGAGTCACTGGACTTTGACACTGCATATTTAACTGTGGATTTTACTGTGTACACCACACCTGACGTCAACACATAATTTTATATAACACACACACACACACACACACACACACACACACACACACACACACTCCACACACAGTCTTGCAACATATTGTGCACGGCAGTCAAAAAATAAACTTCCCTGAAGCGCTCCTCATCATCACATAGTCACATATCAATGTACAGGAGACACACTGAGTGAGACTCCCTCTGTGTAGGATGTGAAGATGCTCATGTGTGTGATGTGATTATTAGGACAGATGCAATACTAATAACAACGTTTGGGGACATTTCGACTGCTTAAAGGCCTTTTGTCTTGGCAAAATTGCAGATGCACTATTGATAATCATAAGAAGTTCCATTCTGCATTTACACAACTGAATGCAGTGTAGATGCATCCTGTAGTTTGGGGTTGAATGTTGTGTTACTGAAATAATCCCAAACTTTATGTAGAAGAGGAGCTTAATTATGTGTAACAGAACGCATATTTCCTTTCAGCATTCTTGTCTTCACATAACATACAATCATGATTATTTCGATTTGCATATGCACATTTACACAGTGAGCTGCCCCAAAATCAACATCAAAAGAACCATTTTCAGAGGAAACTTGTTGAGTTGAACGTTTCTTTAATGAATTGCAGTATTTGACGGACGCCAGCATGATGGCCCAACGCTGTGCGAACCATGAAGTGCACCATGGTCTCAGGAGAGTGTACAGCCACAAACTAAATTTCAATAATTCACAAAAAAATGTCCTGATCCAAGACTGAAAGCCTCGTAGGAGAGAGAAAGAAGTGAAACACTGCAGTGACAGTGAAGGGTGACCTTCCAGATCCTTTTAAGTTGTTCTCTGAGACTGCACCGAGCTGACCGAGGCATTCCAATGTCTCATCACATCAGCAGACCCCTTGCTTACACACTCCATGACCACTCGGACAACACGCTGCGGTTCACCTCGAACCACCAGGGACAACACTGTGTGTGTGTGTGTGTGTGTGTGTGTGTGTGTGTGTGCATATAAGTGTTTGCTGTATGCATGCATAGATGCTTGTGGTTGTATGCACGTGTGTCTATATCTGCTTGTGAAATGCTGTAATATAAAGTACTTATTAATAGAAGTACATAGGTAAAATACAGGGTTTAAATTGCTACTAAAGCTTCATGTATCATGATTGTTGGCGTGTACACAGGTTGATCATACAAAATGTGAGAGTAAAAATGTGATTAATAGCAATTTTTATTGTTTTTTATCATTTTAGATTCGCATGATAGTTTCATTATTGTGTATCTTGTATTTGTGTCACGGTCGTAGTTGGTTTTCTGACTTATTTTGAATTTCCCCGCCTGTCGCGTCCTAGCTTCACTTCACTTCTTGCCTTTAATCCTCCTGTGTGTAACCGCCTGCTCGTCCCCAGTGGGTTTAAACCCTGAGTGTTTCCTGCCTCAGTGTTTTTGTTCTGCTGTACATCTAATACAATCATTGAGAGCACAATGCACTCCATACTGACCAGTTCTTTGCTCTTCTCAGAGAAGGCCTCCTGCACATACAGGCGTCCCACAGCATTGTCCATGTTGTTGTTGACGTAAAGCGCACACTGTCGCCACACTGCTGCCTCTGACGTGGTACCGGACAAAGCCTGCAGAGAAAGTTGAGCTGAGTTAGAGATGCAGTGTAAACCGCTCAGCATGTTGGTGAAAAAGACTTCTTGTTGCGTCACCGCTTTAGGACTATAAGATACAGGATGAAAGAGACAATATCAGTTATAAATCTGGAGGATGAATATGAATGCAGTGGCCGTCTGCCCAACTGATACCGTGTATTAGCTGATACTGTAAGAACTGTGAGGACATGCAGTAAAGGATATTTCAGAAACAATCTTACATGTTTGCTTTTCATCATTAGGGCACCAACAGGTTTATTCCAGCAGCATTGCTCGAATTATTTGCATTGACTTTGATGCTCCCTTAGCTTTCCAGCAGCTCAACATTTGACAATGCCTGCTACTGTGGTTTAAGTTGAAATGACTGCAAACCTCATGACAATCCCAGAAAAATAAATAATACAACTGGAATGTATCAAAATCCAGTTCAAAAGCTATTTTTTTAGCCAATGCAAATATAAATCATTGTAAAACAATAGCCAGCGGGTTGCAGGGTAGCGTATTGGCCAATGTGCTGCACCGAGCCCGCCCGAACGGGATTGGTCAACGACAAACAAAAACCAGAACGCTCACGAGTGCAGAAGCGCGTCACTTTGCCTCGTATGCAGAATCTGTTGATGGAGACAATCTACAGAAAGACTAAGTGGCAGCGTACCTTGCGGAAGGCTTTCCTGGTGTCCCTGTAATTCCTGCTCAGGCCCACCACCATGTTCATAGCGAAACGCCACACCATGTAGTTCTGCAGATCCCTGCGGAGAGACGAGGGATGTTTAAAGAAACTCTCTCACTCACACAAGGCCACGACATATCAGTAATGTGCACTCCCGCCCCCACAATCAGGCTCGCATACGCAAACACAACGAGAGGCGAATACAACGAACACAAACACAAACACCTCTTGTTGTATCTGGCCAAGATGAGGTTGAGTCGTCTGTAGTAGTTGGGGGAGTAGTTGATGACCTTCTCTGTGTCAGGAACGCTGATGTTGACCGTACCCATTATCTTTGCTGTAAAGTAACTCCAATCAAATACCTTCAAGTCCAAAAGCACAGACAAAGAGGAAGAACAGCGTTAGAAACGGGATAAAACAAAGAGAACGTTTTGACAGAAAAGGAGCCTATTTTTTACCTGGGATTCAATCTCGAGGGTGAAGTTGGCGTTCAAATCACCCAGCTCCATCTTGTTGTAAAGCAACACTGGGTTGTTCCGGTCCTCTGGAGTATCAGTAGCCTTGGAGAGAGTAAGACGTAAGACAGAGAGGTAAAATAACAAGAATGTTGTCACAACATAACTCTCCTGTTTCCTGACACGTGTACAACCGCAGCGCAGGTCAAACAGAAACAAACATATTTGGAGTCTCAGAAGGCTTCAGGTCTGTAAATGTCAGGGCTTGAAAGGTGCGAGCGAGTGTCTTGTAAAAGCCAGCAGCCGAGCAGAGAGGAAGTAAAGCGTGGCGGTGAGCGGAGCGCAAAACCGGCAGAGAATGACAAAACGTGGAGCGTGGAAACCTGTCGGTGTCTGGGAAAAGTCGTTGTGCGGGGATCGAGCTTGTTTTACACAGACGCTGCTCCAGACTGGAGCACGAGCGAGGCGAGAGCTTTGGGCTACAAATGGAGGAGAGGAAGGTAATTATATCAGAAGTAATTAGCTCTGAAAATCCTCCTGTTGTGTGAAGCTAAGATAGAAGTTTAGTTGTGCAATACTGCTGGAAAACTGTGTCCCTCAGGAACAAAACAATAGTTTCTTTGGAGACTTGAAGAGGTTGTCCGATCACAGTAACTACTCAGACTTCTGCTGGGAAAAAGAATGAATGCGTGCTTACATTGGCGATGTCCCTCTCCAGGTCCATTACTCGCGCCACCTCTTCTCTGATGCGTGTTTCGTTGATGTCCAATCTCCGGTCCGAGCGCATCAGCTTTGCCAGGTCAATCATGAACTGCTCATAGGCCCGACATGCCTGTTGAACACACGGTCATTCATGATAATCGTATCTTAAATTGAACAGGAAGGACAGGAAGGAACGCAGCTCACTCGTTTACATTTGAACCAATGAGCGGGGATCCGTGGAAGCTCTAAAGTAAAACCAGAGCAGGGGATGTCTGCTCCCACCGCACACATCTGGTCTGGATTGAGACACAAATCTGTTCTGTTTTGCCTCTTTGACTTCAATCATCACTTACTGCCTCAGGGCACATTTGTATTTATCCTTACACACTTGCTCGTGAATGCACGAAGAAATAAACATCAGGTACTGATGTTTCAACTGATGCCCTCGCCATTCTTCGGGCATCCGGTTGACTGCAACAAACTCCCGGGAACATAGAACCCCAACTAAGTGGCATCGGCCCAAATGAACACACTTAGCTGTTCGTTATCGCTGTGCATCAGTTGAAATCCTTAATTATATGTTGTATGTTGCGGGTGAGAGGGAAGTCTGGGTCAGCCCGCTGGGCCACCACGACGTGACCACGGAGAAGTGGATGAAAATGGATGGATAGATGGATGTGACAAGAGTGTGCATGTGTGTACAGCTAAACCTTACCTCTGCATAGGGTCCGGTGCACGCGTAGTAATCTCTGGACAAGAGGCCGAGGCTCGTCTGCTGGTCAAACTGGCAAAGACAAAGACAAGAAAATACACATAAGTATCTCTATAAAGGTTTCCAGAAGGATGGATATGATGCATGAGAGTATGGATGTGGCTCTATACAGTCCAGAGTTCTGTGCTACAGTTTCACACCTACATGAATGATGTGTGAGTTGGAGTCCCTGTCGTCGGTGCCGACAAAAAAGTTCACCAAGAGTTGAGTTCCATATTTCTCGTTCAGCTTGGCGATGACGTTTTCCAACCTCCATGTTTTACCTGAGTGAAGGACGAGGAAGGAAAAGTGAGACAGAACAGGATTGCCTGTCCATAACATCTGCTCTGTACTGCACTCTCTACTCTACCATAGCTGGTCTCCCAGTTGTCCACAGCGATGGGCCACTCGAACACATCCGGCAGCATGTCGAGCAAAGGAGCTCCTCCTCTGAGCTCAATTAAACCTGACGAGACACGTAGAGACAAACAAGCAAAACGTGTTTAGAGCAATGGATACATTTATTTTATGCCGATCACAATTCAGCAAAAAGAAAAGAATCTGCGTCCGTACATTGTAGCTATTATAACACTTTATTAATCTAGACTAATTGAAGGGCATTTGATGGTTTATTGATGTCAGTTCAAAGAAATGTTTTTGAAGAAAGAATTTGTTTGGATCATATAAAGCTGGACAACTTGAATACAATACATATTTTAAAACTAATAATTGGTAGAAAATGACATACAGAACGTCTGATATCTGTCGGACAATAGTAGATACACACATCAATAATCTGTGTTAACTTCTAATGCCTTTTGACTCACTGTCGTTGGTGCAGGATTTATAAAGTGTCTTGGCCTTGGTGAGAGCAGCGGCTTCACCCTCCACGGTTTTTTCAAGGACACCTACAAACAGAGCAGAGAAACAGAGCGAGCATGAAGGAGAGAAATGAAGACACAGACACAATGACGAAGGAAGAATGAGCGTACATGAGAAACGAGACAGAGGTGTAATAACCTCAGGTACATCACTGTTGATTTAAAATAGCGTCCAGCTGTCGTCCAGATGTATTGCATCATTTTAATTAAGGCGCGTTGCCTACCCCGATGTCAGACAGCCCCAGCTTAAATAAAGTGATGACTTCAAACTGTGACAATCCATAGGGACCGGTGATGAAACACAGCATGTGGGATTAATCCACGGGGGGAAACAACAACGTCAGAATGTTATGACTGAATTTAAAGAACAAAAAACTAATTAGGGAGTTCTACCCTTTGACTTTTTTCAGATTACATCTTTTCTGAAGCTTGTGTTTAATGACATCGCTTCAAATGGGTCAACGCAGTCATCTGCTCCAAAGAAACAAGGGTCAGCATTTCAGTACTACTGCTCCATGTGATCTGCAAACCTTAGTTTTATCGTTTGTTTCTGGCCTTAACTCCGCGGTGGCCGAGATAAGTGAATGACTTGTGTTTTGTTTCATTCTGTGAGCATCGCTCTGTGGGGAGCATAAGATGCGTCAAGAGCTTCAGCCGGCAAACCTCCCAGCGAACGGGAATAACAGCGCACTAATGGAGAGCCTAACCTGTGAATCAGCAGCAACAGAAATGTTGCTGACCTGGCGGGAAGTTGGGGCAAAACCCTGGGATCAGACTGCTGGAGCTGGGATTTACTCTGGCTGAATTCAAGCTAACTACTAACTGAAGGTCTGTGTCTATCTCCAGAAGCTGCCACATGCAGTAATCCCTGCTAAGTAGTCTCCTGACTGTGGGGAGGATGAGGCGAGGGCACGCGTCATTTTCTCATTTCCACCACTTTGGATTTAACCCAATAGACAAAACTTACGATATAAATTCTGGCAACATCTTACACATTGCAACTTTAATGCCGACTTCCCCTTACTAAACAGACATAGACACTCAGTTTCCACTTTTCTGCCAATAGTGCAACAGTTCCCCTGCCAGCTTTGAAAAGATCAAACGTCATCTCACACCGAATGCCCTGAAATGCAGCATTAGTTAATCTATAGAGCAGGAACCGGGAACGCATAGCAATAGCAAGTACACCTGTGCACAGAAAGTGTACCCTTATACTGTGCATGGCCAATCTTTGCTTTAATTGATTGACTAAATGATCAAACCCATATCTATTACTTGCATTGCAATGGATCTTTGCGTTTGACTGGTTAAGGTTGTTTTGGCTCATTTGTTGTGGAGGTCAACATTGTCGTAGAGACCACAAATTGCACAATGTAATGCATATTGAATACCTGGTCGCTATAAAGGGAATTCTCAACGTGTACTCAGGGCAAGGCCAGCGACCTCAGAGCAGAGATGTCATGGAAAAAACAAGAAGCTACAACAAAATCAGGGAGCAGCAAAGCTGAATGTGTGGCAGTGAACACCGCTGCTTGTTTTATCGTCTCCGTTCATTGCCTCTTCGACACCTGTTGTGGACAGGAACGCCAGCAGCTCAGCCCCAGGCGAGAGTTTCTAGGTAGACAGCTCATCAAAATGAGTGATAAGTGTGTAAACTTATTTAACTGAGGGGGAGGAGAGTGGGGACCAGCAACGCACTTTTCCTGCTCTAACCAAATGCACAAAGTCGCATATTGTAGCTTTAAAAGGTAACCATTCCTTCAGGATGAGCAGACACTTTCCAGCAGCATCGAACATGAGAGCGAATGTTCATTAAGAGGATTGAGCGTTCATTAAGAGTCAACCCACATGGTCAATTTTGGTATTTGCTAAAAAACACCATGGGGACTGGAAATGTTTAGTTGTGATAGTGTTTGACAGTCTGCGCCCTGGAGTGAAAACCTCCCACTCAGTGAGTTCCCGAAGCTTTAGCTCAACAACTATCTGATGATTAGTCAATCGGTGCCAAACACAACACACAATATTTCATATAATCGGGGATTAGGAGCTGAAATCTTGACTGAGGCGCCTCGGCAAGTTGGTTCCCACAGATACGATTTGCAGCACACAGTTGTTTAAATGCAGAGTGTGTAGTTTCAGCCAGTCTAAACACTTTGATGACATCGTGAAGTACAATGGCACCGTGGCAATTGTTGTCCTCATTGTAAAACAACCACTGTGAACATCTCGCTGGTGTGATTCAAGAATCATGTTCAAGGACATGAAGAATCTTCAAAATGTATTCACGTTACGATTATTTACGTTATGTAATTTCAATCTAACGAAACAGCAGCAAGTAACGTTGATGAACTACTTAACTTAAGGAATTTAACCTACCATTATATGAGTCGACGACCCAAACAGCTACTGGAGCTAAATGTGGACCGCTTTGGCGTCAGAACGTGCAGCACACTCTTTGAATAATTATGCTCCATCACGAGTAAACAGGACAAACACAATAGATGGTTCACAAGAGAGTGGCTCGCCACTGAAGGTTGCAATGTCATTGCAGTTTTACCTCGAAGAAAAAGTTTGAACCTTGTTAGAAACATTTGGAATAAAGTAAGTGCAAAAGAACGTGTATTGTAGTTGTTTTCAAACATTTTTACATGGAATAGTTATCATACCTACTGATATATTTGGAAGGGTTTTAAATTCCATAACACCTGGTTATGATATGGCTCATTGGAGCAGCACTAATTAAAGAAACTAAAACAACAAAATCAAAGAATATATATATATATATATATATATATATATATATATATATATATATATATATATATATATATATATATATATATATATACATTTAGGGAACACTTCATGATGTGTCTATTTGTTCTTTAGGACTGCATGATCAATAATGGATGATGTAATACTCTTTTTAAGTCTAAGAACATGTGATAAACGTCATGTACCTTAAGTTTAATAGAAAAACCAAAGGGCAAAAAACTATTTGTCGTTTCATGTAGATGTATGAGCTGGACTATTTCTTGCCAGGCAACTAATAGAGCCTTCAGGAGGTTACTGGCCCTCGCCAAGAAAAACACATAACCTCCCGTAACAGGGTGATCAGATCATACTCAGATTAAACACAATACAAGGAGAGAGATTTAGAAGTGCTTGTCGGCAGATTTGTTGGGTATTGTCCAGCTGTGAAGTTAAGAGTATTTCAGAAGAACATGAACTTTAAATATCATTAACAATTTATAGGAACTCCAGTAAAGGAAACCCTTTGAAGGGGTATCATGACAATAGGACAACCTTTTGGTTTGGATAAACCATCACACAACTCATGGTCTCAGTAGCGGTCACTGATGAAGTTAACTCTCATGAGTGCTGCATCAGGATCAACAGATGTGCACCATCCAATATCAATGCAATGCCAGGATCAATACAGGAAAGAGGATGGATCTTAAATTACACAGCCAACGGACATCAAATTCCCCCCCGAGTCCATCACTCATGTCACAGGGAGTCGGGATCAAAAAATAAGTGGGGAAAATTTGATTTTTCTTTCTTTCTCTGTAATTTTCCATTTCCGACATGCCCAATCACAATAAAGAGAAAACATATTTAAAGGTATATCTCTTTCTTTAATCTTCGATGTCATTTAATGTCAAATTAGATCACCGCGTCTTCAAAAGACCTCTCGTTATTGCATAATTTATGAAATATCCAGTTCCATTCAATTGAGCAGTCCCAAGGTATTGTACATGTAATTCCATATTTAATCATAATCTTTTTCAATTATTTTCATTTGCTCAGTGATTTAAGTCATTTTTGTCACTTAAGTCTACGTGTTTTACTCATTGCATGACTGCCTTTCACTGTCTATCCTTTCATTTGTCTAATCATTCCATTTTCTCATTACCATGTGTGCAGTATTTATGTGCTCATATAATCTTAATGAAGTTCTGCGATAGGGACCCTTCACAGGGCGCTTCCTGCAAAAGGGCACAGATCATGTGTGTATGATTGGATTACTGACTGCCTAGTGCTAATGTTTAACCACAGCAGAGGCTTAACCGCCCTCTCTCTCTCTCTCTCTCCCTCTCTCTCTCCCTCTCTCTCTCGCCCTATGTGTGTGCGTGTTTGGATTTATTTGAGAATAGATTTTGTGCCACTTGATGTTTGTTTGAGACATCACGTCAATTTGAGCCAAACCGCTCAGCGTGACGCAGAATCCGAATTTGGAGTTTCATCTTTCTGCGTTGCCATTTTCTCCTTGACTGCCTCACACACTTGCAGTGTTTTCCACACTGAAGTTCTGCTTTCAATTTATTATTATGACACATATATTTTGGTAAATTACATCCAGAAACCTGAAATGAAGTTGAGCCGGAAATAATTTGACACTTCATGAGAGGGATTAGTCTCAATCTACAACAATAGAGCTGCTTACTGTTCTTTGTATAAAACACATAAAAGACCAAATAAAGACTGCAGTGAAAGGAAACAAAGGAACTTGTCATTCAATCCAGTACAGCAGCCCAATAGAAACTCCTATATATATATATATATATATATATATATATATATATATATATATATATATATATATATATATATATATATATATATATATATATATATATATGAAACATTGGCCTAAACTCTTTCCTGTACATGTTCAATTCAGGATATTGGATATTTTATCAATTTATTTTTGTTGGCCAAGAATTTCTGCATTAATGATCATAATATTTTACTTGGCCACAAAGATCTGGTCTGCTATGTGTATTTGATGTGTTCATGATAAATACTGTATAACTGCTGTTGTGCAATGGTTCTGACTTCTGACTGGAAGGTCATGTGAACAAACCATTTATCGTGAAAAAGTCTCGTTGCAGTCGGTATCGTTCACCGCAGGTTCTGTTTCAGCGATTGTTATCGCAGGAAAAACACAGACATTCAGTCTCTGACTGGTACGTCTGAGCACTATTCTATCGTCACAGCCACCTCACCGACACGCTACGACGCTGATGCCAAGTTCTATACGAAGCATAAGCCGGTTCTTGTGTTGCCTGCCTCTGGCGAGAAATGTCTCTGTTCAGTGAGATTTAGACCTGGAGTAAGAGCTTAGCTTGGAGATGACTTCCACATGCTGTTTCAAATTTGGTGACCTATCCTCAAAGCGTTCCCCAATATACTATCATCTTAGAAAGTGTACACAGCTCTTTCACCTCGCCTCAAAGACCCCTGCTCGCGTGTGTTTCTCCCCTTTAGATTTTTTTCAGCACTCTTTTTTTTTGTCCGTTATTTCCCCTCAATATTGATTAAAGTCTTATAAATATATTCTTTCCATCTGTTTTGTCTATTCTCCTTCTCTTCCCTTTCCTGTGACAAACTAGCTAGTAATTAAAATGCTCTCAGCCCATTTGGTAAATTATTGCACATTATGCCACACCTGAGTAGGGGGAGGCGGAAAAACAAACTCACACGGCCTCGTGCAGATCATGTGTACGCGCACGCACACACACACACACACACACACACACACACACACACACACACACACACACAAGGCTATGGTCACAATCAGTGTCCTCATTATGAATCATTTATGGCCTTTTACAGCAGCAGAGAACAATCCGAGGCATTTACAACCAACCACAAATCTACACAGCTCTTCACACACATACACATGCACGCAGTCTTTTTTATTGCTGTCTTGCAGCCCAGAGCGCTGCAGAGTCCAGGTGTTTCCAGGCCCCTGCAGCTGTTGACAGCGAAAAGGATCCGTCTGTCAGCGGGCGGTGGTATCCAAGCAGGTGGCAGCAGCCAGTCTCGAGATCACAGGTCGCATGTTTGATGTCAACTCCACAGGAGAGGTCACAGCTTTATGCGAAGGCCTCGCACTGCCCAAGCACGAGTCATTCAGTAAAAAAAAAAAAGATTCAGACAGCTAGTATGTCTCGTTGCTACTGAACATGTCCGAGGAACCAGAGTGCACACATTGGTTTGAAATATATATATCTTAGATACGCAGCATGGCTTTTTTTTTATTGGTCTCTGAAACACGCACAGACCCGAACACACAAAGTCAACCTGAACATGTGTGTATACAGTACAGTCGGAGGCATTCCAGCTCTGGTAAGCCAGACGCCCTGGAGGAACGAGCACAACAACAGCGGTTGGTGGGGAGATTTAAGCTGTTGAATGATTAAGACCAGTTCTTTAGCTGCTCCATTACTTTCTGCGAAACGGCAGAATTTCACTTAAGTCAATGATTTAAAAACATCAACCATTGCACTTTGTCTAATAATTCATCATGAGCTGCAGAAATGGATTTAATATCCCTACGAATGCTTTCAGACAAGCCACAACTATAAAGATCTCTGATAAATGACAACACAAATACAACAAAGTGTGAAATGACGCCACACACTTAAACAGAGACATGCTATGAATGCACACATGGTAACAAAATGCCTAAATTGAGCCCATTTTGGCAGTGTACAATGCACCAAAACATTAACGTGCATAATTTTTCTGACACTCCCAGAGTTGCCTGCATGCTTTTTTGTGAGAAATCTAATAAGCGATGTCTAAATCACGTAGAAGCTCGTGATCAAGCAAATCATTGTGAAGAGCCAGGGTTTCATTAGTCCACTTTTATAGATATGCTACGCAGAGGGGATGACGATGCATTTTTGCCACTTTCGAAGAAAAGGTATAACGCATATTGACCATTACATGGAATGTGTGAACCCTCATGAACGTTATATATTGATCTGTAAATAGCTGTGAAATAGCTGAAAAATGAATTGTAATCACAGGCCAGATGGCAAAAGGAAAAAATGTTGTCCCAAGACACAATGGTGTGTTTTTTCATCTCGATTGGAAAGATAAAGTGCTTGTGGCTGGTAAAAATGATCTGAGTCCACAAGACAGGCTGCACTTTAAACCCAGGTTTTCCCTTCATTCCAAGGATCCATCTCCCTCTGCCCCCTAAATCACTCTGCTTTTCCTGCAGTATATCTGCACTGTCATTTTTATACTGGAAGGCACAGGCATATAAATTGTAAATTTATGTGAGAAGAAGAGTTTCAGTCCTCCGTGGAAAGTTTGCGCGCCTTGGAGATTTAGCACCTTATTGCTCAGGACCCGACTGGCCTTCTCACAAACAAATCCAAGTGAAGTATGGACCCTGGCGCCACACACAAGTCCACCAGCGCTCGCGCATACTGTATGCAGTGTAACTCGACCCGCTCTATATCAAGCGTGCCAAAAGGACACTAACAAGAATCTATTGCTCGCTAAAAGCTGGGAAAACACATGAGACACACACGTATACAAACTTCAAACTACGATCTGTTCACACGGTCGAGTTGACGTCTTTAGAAAACAGCCTGAAAGCAACACATGCTGATAATTCCAGCTCTGTTGACAAACTCTCCACTCACACGGTGTTACTGAAGCCGTGGCATCCATCCGTGGTATCTACAGGGCCGCGGTCCATTTCAGCTTGTGTTCTCCAAGAACGCAATCAATCTGTTTTCCGTTCCTCTTACAGTACAAGATGACTTACAACTGTTGATCATGGACTCAATACAGTATCAATTAGCTCCCCTGCCTGTCTGTATTATGGCCTTTCTGTCTGTGGATCTTGAGCTGTGTGTGTGTGGTGTGTGAGTAGGTGTTTGACCTTTGAGAATGACCTCCAGCTCATCTCTTAGGATGTCAAATGTGCTGTATCTCGAGCTGGTCTCAGGGATGATGTTCTTCTTCAGCCAGCCCCCACAGGCATACTGGTAGAAGTTGTCACAAGGGTCCACGCTGGCGTCCATGTTTTCAATGAGGCGAGAAGCTGCAAGGACGGAGGAGAGGAAACAAGCCTTAAGAACGGGAGGTGATGCTTACCTAAAAACACTGCAATACGCTAGTTTATATATACTGAGGCTGTTTATATGCAGCATGTCAGAGATCATTTAACAGTTGGGAAATATGCTTATTGGTTTTATGTTGGTGAGTTCAGTATTAGCCAGTTAGCTTCGTTTAGCAAAGGAAGCTAACACAAGCTGACTCTGGGTCCCAAAATCCACCGAGCAGCAGCCGTCAAGCTCACAAAGCTTTCCTTCAGTAGGCACACATTGCGTTGGTTTTACACTTTTGCTTTTAAACTACATACACTGTGTTAATTTGTGAGCTTCAGAGGTGTTGATTTTATTACCTTCAGACACAGTCAGGCCAAGTGTTTCCACCTGTTTCTGAGCTTTGAGGTTGGATGCTTGCTCTTCTTGGAGCGAGAAACATTTACCCAAAACACATTTTAAAAAATGTCAATAACTTTATTAAAATATCATGAATAGACCTGTGAAAAACAGTAAAACTGTATCATGGCACTAGTGGGTCAGTTTGGCACCAGTCCTGCAAATGTGTGAACCTTTCTGAGCTGCAATTAAATGACATGAGGCAGCTGACTGATCTCTCGTGACAGTCTGTCTGTCTGATGTGACGAAATTGGGACATTGGTTTCCCAAAAATCCATCGCAAATGATTCATTGTCTGTTGCTGGAAACTAGAGGAAGAATTACTTGTCTTTGATTTGAAAAAAACTGTTGTCCAATGAAAAATGTCATATTCAAGAGGTTGTTGCATAAAGGATTAACACTGGTCTCTTCTGGAATGCTAAGGGTTTGTGTGATAGAAGATTTCAACAGCATTACTGCGTTGAAAAATGTGTTAAAAAATGTCAGTTGTGGACGCATGCTGCACACATAAAAGCCATACACACGTGCTTATTATACACATTACTGGTTTAACGACTTCTCCTGTGCAGTTGTTGATCTGAGAACAATAACCCTCTGCAACATGTTTCTGCCTATCAGGACTGTTCCTGTTTGATCACTGTTTTGACTTAGTGGCACAAATATTCACAGTTGAAGTGGCTTATTTCTCCAAGTGTGTCTGCAGCAGTCTAAGTGTTCACAATGCGTCCCCCTCTGAGAGAAAGGAAAGCCCTCAGAAACAAACAAAAGCAGACACAATGCTTACCGGACTGCGTGCAGTCAGCGGATGTGCAGATTTCATCTGTAGGAAAAGGCACAAAAGAAAATCATTCATCATTGTGATTTTTGCAGTCGCTCACGTTAGACACTCATGCTCTCATACCATCTTTCTTATTTTAGCTGTTTACTTTATTTTATTGCCGTCTCATCTATCTCACACATCTAAGCCCAAACTACTTAGAAGTGTTGCTTTCATTCTGTCAGGGATAATTTAGGTGCTAAACTGTTGATCAAATTCAGTCTGACACACACACACACACACACACACACACACACACACACACACACACACATTGTGTGACTGAGCTGTCATTTGACCGTAAAAACATTGCTTCATGTGATACGTGTGAGTGCATGTGATGTGCTCACAGGTACAAACATAGTCATTAAACATTTTCCTGGCATGGCAGCTCCCACATTTATTAACCACAAGATTGCGAAATATAATAATAGTGCAACACACAAATATGTCAACCAATGTTTGATGGATCATGAGATTTAATTTAATTGGATATTTGATAACTTCCAAGTTGTTCTTTTTGTCAATGCTGAATACGTGGATCTATTAATAAGCAGTTTACTATCCATGTTAATGTCATACTAGTATATAGCTTTTCCATCACGGTGGACTTGTTAATGATTTATACATCATCAGTTACAAAGACGTTGTGTCAGTAGTAGTGTAATACATGTTATATACGAGTGGACAAAGTAAGCAATGTCAGGATATTAACACTTCAAAACCCATTCTCATAGTGTGAGATTGGCCTGAATGAAGCAGCGATTGGTTTCCCAAAGTGAGGACAGATTGGTGGGGAGTTTGATTTCACCGTGTCTATTTCAAATGATCCATTTGAATTGACATTTAGAGCAAGATAATAAATACTGACACGTTAGTTCATTAGTATAAGTTGTGACTGAGCTCAATGTTTTGAGGGAAACACGGGTTGTTTGGCCCTTTGCACACTGCGCTCTTCTTTCTGGCTCAGCAGGAGAACTTTTGCACAATAAGTTTTAAAAGCACACAGCTCAAGTGTCTTCAAATCACCTAAACAAAACGCTGCTCTCCAGCACGCCCCTTCACGCTCGCCATTAACCACGAACTCAGCTGGATTGAACTTCAAAAGTTCTGATAGACACTTATCAATATGGTGACAAGAAAAATGAAAGAACTTCCTGCTAGCCGAATGGCTCCCGTCATAAAAGTTGTTGATTGCAGGACATCAGGTTTACTGAATTGTTGTCAGCAATCGCCTGTTCATCTACACAGGAACCACTCGCGTCTTCAAATCTTCCTCGCTCTCGTCTCAGAACTCACCGTTCTTCTGTGTGGCGAAGAGGATGATGAGGGCAACGATGACGATGAAGAGCAAGGAGACGATGGTGATGAGGCCGACCTCGAGGGAGGTCCAGCGGGGCTTCTTAGCCGACTTGGGGGGGTTGTTCTCTGTCATTCTCAGGTCGCCTCCGTCGGCCGCCAGCTGTATCAACTCACCTGAGAGGAAGAGTCCACCGATCAGCAACAAGTCTGATTATCAATATCAATGATCCAAAATGTTGTCCTTCACCAAGCAATCATGCCAAACAGGTGTAAATGTGATCGTGCTTCTCTGGTGTGTATAATAGTAAACTCAGTACTTGGTGTTTTTTTAGTATTAGGCTCTGAATCTATTTATGTTTTACACTTTTTCTCACATTTTACAAGTCAATCAATGGATTCCTTGGAATATAATAATGGATAAACTCATTGGAAATGAAAATAAACAGAAAAAAAAGAGATGTCTTAAAGACAAACACAGATGTTTGGTAAAAAGTACAAACAAGTGTAATTCCTACATGAACTAAATTATTAGTCATAAACACATTTCCATCGTGTCAGCATCATTTCAAAATCTAACAAGAAATGATGCCAAACACTTCTCAAATGTCAGAGTAGTACTTCAAAATACTATATTCAACTGATAAATCGTTTTGGCATTATTGATAAGGCAAACGTTGAGTTAAATCTTCAGACTTTTTAGACACAAGCTGAAAACAGAAAAGACAAAGAGTGAAAGCGAGACACCAGACACCTGGCCGTGATGAGAAAGCAGAACAAGCTAAAAAAAATAAATAAAGGGGTGATTTTTTTTATTCAATATTGTAGCAAAAGGCAAGAACAATGGAAGGTCTTACCCTCTAGTGGCAGTACACTCCAGACAAAAACAAGAAACACACACTTCTGAAGAATGGAAAACAAGAGAGACCTTTCCTCTGCTCCTCTGTTGTTTTCCTCTCTGGGGCCAAGTGAGAACTTTACAAAGTTCATGGAACAAGCTGTTAAGTCTATCTTTGAAGGCAATTAATCCTTAATCCCTCACCGAAGGCACACACACACTCGTGCAATTATGGCACACACACACACACACACAGACACACACAGACACACACCACACACACAGCCATGCTCTCACACACACTTTTACAAGCTGGTGTCATGAGGCATCTGTGCAGATGGGTGGGTCTCTGGCTGAGATGAGAGCGCCGCCCAACCGAAAGACAAAGTCTATAGCTTCCTTTGAATTAGCAGCTAGACACACACACACAAACACACACACACACACACACACACACACACACACACACACACACACACACACACACACAACAACACCTGCTGTAATAACCACAGACCTGCTGAATATCAAATCCCACACCTTTGTTCTTCGTGACTAAACAATTCCCCCGTGTAAAGTAAACTACGGTCAGTATTCAGGCCTCTAATGTTCAGATCCCAAAAGGCTTCTTTCCAGCACGATGGGCTACAGCACGCATGATGTCACTCCGCGCCATACCATTTACTATTAGACAAGTTGTGACCCTGCAGGTGCCAGATTCCTTCTTCTTTTTGCAAGGTGTGTTTGGGAACGATGTGATTTTACAACAGCCATAAAAGCAACTTCAGATAAGGGCAGAAAAAGAAGGACCAAAAACAGGAGACGGGACAGTGGAGTGACACACGATGATGTGTCAGTCTAAACTTCCTGTCAACTGGCCTCTGGTTGGCTGCAGGAAGAGCAGAAACTTTGCCAAGCAAGCAGAAACTTCCCAATGAAAACCTTTGTGCAAATACAGATTGGAGAGTGTGTTATTCCCATATGCGCTAATCCTGGCAAGCACCATGCTAAGGAATTAAAATGTCTGTGAAATGTATTTCAAAGGAAAAGGGACATAAACATGGAGTAAAGGAATGTACCCGAATAAGGGTGTGGGGGGTGGAGAGAGAGAGACATAAAAACAGAGATGGACACTGGACACTGAAAGGTTCTAAATCATATGTAAGTGAGCTGAGGGCATGTTAGATATGAATCTGAATGAACCCCCACTGTACATGCACTTACCATCCTTACGTTAATGCTTTCGGATTTCTTTAGGAGAATTGTGCACATTTAAAGTCGGTTAATTCCAGTTCCCTCTCCCCATCGCTTCAGGGTGGATTACGGAAACCTTTTCCTGTCGTATAAATGTGGCACTGGTTCCTCTGAGGGTGTTTGCTCTGTGAGGGAAGAAGTCCTAATGCGAGTGTGAGTTATGTGTAAAGGCAGCTGTCATGTCCGCTGGTGTGACTGCTCCTGTTGCAGGACGCCGTCACACCGGCAGGTTATACTTGTCTTAATGTGCTCTGATTATTGGTCTTCGGTGTGCTTTGTGAGGTATGTTTCAAAAAGTCTCCCTTACTTTTTTTTCCTTCTTTTTTTTTGCTGTCAGTCAGGATATATCTGAAACATAAACAGTCCCCGTGTCTCATGAGAGCTCACAAACTCCTTCAAAATTAAACCCATCATTCACTGAGACACCCATTCATCTGCACACACACACACACACACACACACACACACACTAGACTGCTTGTGCAAAGTCACTTTTTTACAACCGATATCTCTGAGAGCCATGAACATGTCATGTACTTAATTGAGTTTGAATAGTGCAGGAATGTGGCCTACTTAAACTTAAAATAACACCTTATGGGATATAATGTTCTGCACTGGACCTCCCTTGATGTACACTGCAGAATAAAATCACTTTAAAATCCATTTTTTGGAGGAGGTGACTTGGTGCCCAAAGGTGTGCTCTAACTGAAATGAAGTCTCGCTCTTAAATTGCTTTCCTCATGATATTAATAGCAGTATGAATGGAAAGGGGGGGATTAACACTTACAGCTGCTACACAGTGAAGCAAAACCACAAAGTATCAGCGTGGATACCCATCTGTGATTACATGACAGTAGATTGAGAGGTTTTCTGATCTGCAATAGATGTTCAAACAGTGATCAAACATATGCAGCTGCAGCACGCGCTGGTCAAGACGCGGTTCAAACACGTGCCAGATCCTCATCTCCTGTTGCACGTCGGGAATTCCAAGGGTGGCATGATCAACTGGTGTATGTTGCCCCGTGTCACCCAGCCGGCACGCGCGCACACGCACAGATAATGCACGCACACGCACTCACACACACACACACACACACACACACACACACACACACACACACGCACACACACAGACGGAGACTCACACAGATGGCACCTCGTTAAAAGAAGCGCTCGTGCTAAGTGAGCGACTTACCAGATGTGTCGGGAAATTTTCGCTCGATGATATATATTGGCATCACATCCACTGATCCATCAAATCTAACAGGAGGAGCGCGAAGTGCTGATCGATCTGTTTCAGATTATTGTGCTTGCTTCACCCTGGATTCCAACAAGGCGCAAACCCGATCCCGCCTCTCTCTCTCTCTCTCTCTCTCTCTCTCTCTCTCTCTCTCTCTCTCTCTCTCTAGCTCTCCTTTTTCTTTCTTTGGCTTGATATTCTACGAGTGCACACTCGCGCGCAGACCCTTCCCTGAAGCTGCTGACGGAGGATCGCTGAATTCAAATGAACCATCAGACTGTTGCGCGTGCACTTGGTCAAGTGTGCGATCCTGAGGGGCGAGATCCCAAAATGCATACAGCCAATGACACAGAGAGAGGAAGCAGCCCCGTGGAGCTGCTGCCCACGTCCTCCTCCCGCAGGGCGGTGAGAAGTGACCCCGCTGCCGGCTCTCCGGCGCAGGTTCAGGTTCAGGTGATCGAGAGATGTGGAGGCGACACGCAGTCCTTTAAAAAGAGCTCCAACAGCCAATGAAGACACTTCACGGATATTAAGATACAGAACAAATCCCATTATGAACACTGATGTGAGTTGTCCAACAGATGTTTGGAGGCATTATTTAATTTAGATAGATAGGTGGATAAATGGATAGATAGATAAATGAATAGATAGATAGATAGATAGATAGATAGATAGATAGATAGATAGATAGATAGATAGATAGATAGATAGATAGATAGATAGATAGATAGATAGATAGATAGATGGAAAGATAGATAATAAATAAAATGAAAAAATGAAAAGTACATACACATATAAACTGCATATAAACTGTTTACACTGAAATATAAGTTTATACAGTCAATATAAAGTGGATTTAAAGTAAATACTGTGAATGTAACCTTTTCCTTTAAGGGTCATGCTAATGGTCCATCTCCTGCTGTCTTAACGTTCACCTAAAGGTCCTTGGACTCCACTTTGGGAACCATTTGTCACTTAAAACCAAAGCATTCGAGCCCTTGATTGCAGCGCATGTCGTCCGGTCTGACAGTGCTGCATAGCATGCGGTCAGTGCACGCTACACAGACCAGTGTGTTAGAATGTTAAAGGTTGAAAGTGACCAGCTTAAGCATGCAGCACACCGTTAAATCCCCATTACCACGGTTGGAAAGGTTGCTCAAGGTAAGGCGGAAAATTAACTTCATTATATTTTGCTACATAATTATAAAATTGAAACTCCAGACACCTGCACATCCACTCCGTGGACAATCAAACCACCATGTGCACAAGTCCTCACACAGCAACACATGTCCATCACAGAAGCAGTGAGCTGCTCCATGTATAGAAGTGTGGTTAAAATGATTCACATCCATGCCGGGAGATTAAGGACCACTTGATTCGTCTCCGATGAAAACTTGCTCCGTGATCTTTGTTATACAAGTGAGTCATGAGCCGATACACATTTCCACAGTGACACGGCTGGTTATCTAGCCCTATTTAAAAAGAAACTTTGACTTTAATCCATTTGCTGTGTTGTGTTGCTCTTAGGTCACATGTTGAACATGTTGAGTGGGTCACTTCTGTGAGTATGTTGGGTCTCAAAGTGAAAGTCAACCTTAATGTGAGAAGAAAGAAAAGCCTATACCTCACATCAGAGAATAAATGATCGTAGTCATGTGATCTATGTTAAGCTGTGGTTGCTATATGTGCATATTTAGATAATACTATTTACCAGGTAGATGAAAGTGGAGTAGTCATATGCTGAAACAGACAGACCTGAATGTCACTTGGGAAACTGCATTAAAAAAAAAAAAATCTTATCCCGACCACTTCATCTCTTCTCTCTGCCGCGGCAGTGTGACACTTTGATGCATGTTTAAACAAGCCTGTCTGTGTCAGCTCATCATACCATGTGTCAATGCTTCGGATTCAAAAACAGCATGATTTACTGTCAGAGAATGTCCATCTGTGTGTGTCTTTGGACTGTCTGTAAAGCTGAAGTGACAGCAATTTACACAGCAGCTGTCTGTCAATGCATCTGAAAAGTTGTCCTGTAATGCAACCTCAGTGATTTTCCATTATTTTGTAGCTCTTCAAATAAAACACCTCACCCCTTCTCTGTTGGCTATTGGGGCTCTGTTTGCTGTCAGTAAAGCCAGCATGCTATAGATTCTTGGAGCTTATTGGATTTTAATTGCGCTGAGCCCGGGGTGACACAGGTATTAAACAGTCTTTTGCTGCAAAAATAGGCTCACATGTGGCAAGACAGATACTCAGGCGTGCATGCTCTCCACATATTCTTCTTGTAGTATTTCTTAATGAAACCAACCAGTGCCAAACAGACACACACACAACATGTGGCAGCCTGCCTATTGCGTCAGTAACATTTGGATGCAAACCATGCCTTACCGGCAAATATGTGGTTTTAATTGTACCTTTCTTGAGAGCTCCATCTATAATGCATCACCAGAGTTATGATTGACAGCCTCGTGTTTTTTTTCTATTAATTAACATCAACTGTCCGTTACCATCCTCCGAAGCATAATATGTGCCAACTAACTGGTAATACGAGGAAGCAAACACCATGACTAATACGCAGCTCTGCATTTGGTCGATATGCTTGTGAATCACACAGACCAGCCGGGGCGTCACAATTCCAAGAAGTTGTTTTTTCGTCTGGCTTTTTGATGAATCAAGGTCACTCAGCCTTGTTCTATCAGCCCCCCCCCCCCCTTCAGGAACTGTCAGGGGAGTAACTGTCCTATAAACAACGTACGGACTGTCCAGGTCACACTCTCTCTCACACACACACACACACACACACACACACACACAAGCTCGCACCAAAACACAGACCCACACAAATATACCCACACTGGACTCACACGTGATACACAGACATCAATAAGCTCACTGCTGTCACTCACAGCGAGGCGCTTTCAGACAGCAAGAAGAGGGAAGGAGATGACAGAGAGATAGATAAGGAAGAGGAAAATAGTTAAAAGTGCCAAGTTACACAACATTTCCAAAGAGGTGCAGACAGTTGGGGAGTTTCTTTATTTTTTGTTTTCTTACCAAATATTTCCAGAGAGGCACAGACAGTAAGGGAGTGAATTTTTTTTTAATTATCAGCTTTTCTCTGAGGAATTAGATGGACAGCTGCAAGATTGAAGCAAAGCTGGACGATGTTTTTGTGACATTACAGTTACTTCACCGGAGATTTACAATATCCAGTATATTTCTAATCAGAACCGTTACTCCGACCAAGAACAAACTTTAACCATTCGTCTCCACTCGGGAGGAGAGTCCCTGCATTGTGACTGTACAGCTGCTTGTTCCCTCAAGATGCATCAGACATGTCCCTCACACACTCACAAACACACTCACACACACACACACACACACACACACACACACACACACACACACACACACACACACACACACACACACATTCTAATAGACTTTACTTGTGCAGAGATTGTTTTTGATAAAACGTTCTCAGGTTTTTTTTCTTCCTATTTCATTGTAAATACATACATAAGTGCATCACATATGCATCCCCCTTCACCATTTGCACTCATGTGCATCATTGCATTTATGATTATCAGCTGTCATGAATAATAACACAATTGAAGAGACATTTCCTTTGATGGGTTACTCTCTTGCTCGCATTTGCTTTGCTACAAGGAGTTGATATCTGGGAATCTGATGATGTGGAAAGGAATGACAAGTAACTTGTGTAGAACCTCCCAGAGATCAGAGACACTTCCTAGAACATCCGTTAAAATAAGGACAATATAGTTATATATTAACCCTTCTGTTATGTTGGTTTTTAGGTACAGCAATGTTGTTCCCGGGTCGATCCGGTGTGTGTTAAATCATCCAAAAGTTGTCAGAAACCAAGAAATCCTAATGAATGTAGTTTGCACCTCATCACAAACCTCATCACTAACAATTCAATCAGTTTTTAGTGGAATTGAGTTATTCACCCCTCCATAGATCATAGTTCAATTAGGCTCACTCACTTGTTTTAATGAAAAATACATGTCCAAACAATTGTTTATACATTGGAACCATTTGCATTTTATTTATTTATTTATTTTATGGGGTGATGTAGATAAATAGAGATAAGACACCTCTGCTGTTTAGGGTCATATTGACTCGCTCACTCAAAATCAAGCCAAATGAGTCATAAAGGAGTAAGAAAGACTTTCACATGTTCAAAGAAGGGAATGGTCTAAACTTGACACTTCTGACCCCCCGTAGCCTCCATTTCCACTGCCAAGTCAAAGTGACCCGAACATCATCTTAGTAATATAAACCTGCAGGGGGGTTACAAATACATCATTTGACCCTGAACATAACAGGAGGGTTGAGCATAGAGTTTTCATGCCACGCGTGTCCAACCAGAAAATACACATATACTCAAAAAATCTATATTTAATTCCATCAAAAGTGTATTTGAAACTGCAGTAATGGATCTTTTTTAACAATGGATCAGATTACGATGTGCTAAGGTGAACTTACAGAGACGTATGTATCAACAAATGAACTTTCCAGAGGGTTTGAGCATCTTTTAGACACTGTTTTGGATCTACAGCCATTAGTATTAGGTCACTTTGTCGGTACTCTCTCCAACACGATTTCCAGCAAAACAGTTCAGATAGCTCTGCTGCTGGATGCCCATCACCACGAAGCAGATGCCCAATGTGCGCGACTAGCAGGTTATTATATTAATTTGCAGCTAAAAAGCCTTATATTTCTCTATACCAAAACAGAGCCACATGTTGGGCTTCAGGTGGCCAGAAACATGACTCCAAATGAGTGCTATTGTTGCTCAGTGCCTGCTGGATGTCTAGTCAGGTATCACTGCATGCACAGGTTGTTCTGCTCATGGGAGCAATTCACTTATTTCAACACTTTGTTTTAACATTTAGTTTCGACATTTGTTCTGTTATCATGCTTAAGCCGGGATCTGGGCATCACGGCATCATGACAAAGCAGATGCAACGGTGGGATTCATCCTAATCCTGACCCAGAGCGGGGATTTCCCTGAAAGCCTCCACTGATCAAAACGTAAGGCATGTTCAGACAGATTCTTCTGACAGTTCTTTGGCCAGAGAGAAGTGCCAGGATTACTTGAGTAAGTGCTGTAGTCTTTGTGTTTGAGCTGATGGCAACCTCTGCTTCTGAAACGGGGAAGGAGTGCCACAGTCTGGTGTTCTGTCTAATGGCCACTAGGGGGCGGCTCCTCTGGCGGTATAGAAGTTCGTGAGAAAACAACCTAATTCTCACTTGTTTTATTTTGAAACATTGTAAACATGAGTTTATGGTCGCAATTGCTAGTTACAAGTCGTATTCCGTGAAGTATGATGTTTATTTAGTAAATGACGGTCCCATTTAGACCATATAAAACCAATGAAGTATTTGTTAGGGGGGGGCGAGCTCATTGACAAGTCTCTGCCTCAGTGTTGTCCAGTCTGTGTTGCTTGTACTACTTCAACCCTTTCACTGTATGTTTTCAGTTTATTAAAGTCTATTCAAACTTTTTTCTTGCCAAAAATGTCTTGTTCAGCATTTTGTAGTACGTAGCCCCACCCTCTCGTGTCACTTGTGAAAAAACAAAAACAAAATAGTGAAGTGCAAAATGCAAAACTCAAGGCTTCAAAAGGGAAAGTCCAAAAACAAATGGGCGTCCTCACCGTGAATCCTTCCACTTCCCAACGTTCCTGTAAACAACAATATTGTCCGTGGTCACTTTGTCCGGCGTTCTGCCTTCTGTGAGCGGACATTTTACTGCTTCTAGCAATATTTGTCTTAACACTTGGACACGATTTGTCATCCACCGCTGACATTCCTACACTTTTTTAGGGGGGTTACACCGTTTCCTCCCCCTCTCTTTATTCCACTCTGTCCTGAATTCCCTGACAGGAAATGTTTTACTCAAACTTGACTTTGAACAGTCAGCACAGACACAGGCCATTTGTCCATCGCTCCTTTTCTCTTTCACACTCCATGCACAGCAGGATTACTGCTATTTGTATTTTCTATCTTTCTCAAAGTTTCAGCAGGAAGGGAGCAAACTGTATGTCGGGTTGTTAAAATCATGTTGCAACTGAGGTGGAATGAAGGTAAAACACACAGTGAGACTTGTTAACACACACTGAGAGTGCTCTCTACCTCTCCAATGCATCTTAAAGGTGGGTCTTGATGCTGCTTTGGTGCTGTATGTAAAGCCACTGCCCTCTAACGTTCTGTAAAGCTGGCACAGCAGCATTCACCCTCAGCTGTAAACCCCCGCGGTGAAACACACGCCTGTTATTTTTATTGTTTTTTTTTATTTTATTGATCTTTTTTTTTACGGCAGCCAATTTTGTCATTGGATTGGAAAGACCAAGATTTAAAACATAGTTTCCCAAGATACAATATGCTGCCAGTTGACTTGCTGGGGAGTTGCAACACTTCCACAGTGTTTTGAAGAGCGCTCGAGTTTCATGGCAGCCGGCTTGAAAGGTTTTTAAAAGTTGCCCATGCGTGTGGACGATAGCCAAGCCGGTGCACAGATATCCGTTTAGACAAAATCTCTCTGTTTGTTTTAGATAAGTCAGACATTTTAAATCCCTGAAGCAAACGTTTCATTTCATAACTTACCTCTTACCACTTTGTCTTTGCCTCATTTCAAACCGATGCATTTCTTCATGTTTGAGTTTAAAATTGTTAGTTTATTCTGAATGTAATGCAGGCTATATTGAAGTGAAGCCAGTCTGTTACCCCTCTTTGTCTGCCTCTTTATGGTTATTGCATCAGAGGAATGAATGAGAGTGCAGTAGTGATGGGGCCCAGAGGGGAAAAGAGCTACTAATGGGACCTTAATGAAAATCTTCAGTCTGCGTATTAATGTAGAAATATACATCATACACACAGTCAGAGAGGGGAAGGAAGACTCAATGCTTGCACACTCACACAAACACAAGCACGCACACACACACACACACACACACACACACACACACAGACAGACACACTCACAGAAAACACAGATGGTTTGACACATTACCTCCTTATAATGATCTCATTTTATGTCTTTTCTTCTCACTTCAGTTCAGGCTGTCTTTCATTCCAGTGACAAAGAAAACAAATGATAGTTCATTCTTCATCATCAGCATCATCATCATCATCACTAGTTTTTGCCTAAATAATCAGAGAAGCTGCATAGGTTAGCATTGGTGTTCGCTCCGTAACCGTGCAGGAAAAGTACTCCAGGTATGTTCTTCTGCTGCGAGCGAGTCATTGATTCCACGGAGCCGGACGTGCTGGATGAATTCATTCTGCTGATTAGCGTGGCACAGGTTGATGGAATGAAGGTTTGGAGATCATGGAGTGAGTTAATATGTCACATTTCTTCACAGTCAGATGCCTCGGTCGTTTCTGTCCCTGCAGCTGTGACCCGCCTGCAACCCCAGCGGATCCTGAGGACTCTGCAGACGCACCAGCAGGGTAACACACCTGCAGGGTAACACACCTGCAGCAAAGCAAATGTGAGTCTAGAAGACATAGCTGTTGTTTGTTGGCTTTAGGCAATACTTGGTTACCTGCTTCCTGTGTTTGACTCAGGCCCAGCACACAGGACAGATTTCCCACAGTGCAATAGGTCCATCTGGTGGACAAATTATGACTATTTGTGAGCTGGGAAAAACTTGGAAGGATTGTTTTTACAATTGTTCAAGTCTGTCTTTGAACAATGGCCAGGTGCCCAGATGCAAACAGACACTTGTGTTTCTTTAAAGAGATTCCTCCTGAATACAGCCTAAGCTATGGAGCAATGATTCCGGGTATGCGAGCCATGGTCACGACGCGTACATGAAACATGAAGATCACGAAGAGGAAACATGAGAAGGGCCTTCAGTGTGTACTCTCTTGACTGGAGTCATGTGCTTTCTTCCCTCTCTTTCATGTTTCTTCTCATGACTCGCTCAGCTGAACAGCCAATCAGAGCCGTTTCTCTCGCCAACGGGCCCTGCCGCCTATTGTGCCGCCTATATGTTCAGACGCCCGGGTCTTTTTACAGTAATGCTGATTGTAATGACTGAGTAAGGACCCCAGCGGCGCTATGAGCTCTCTGGTTTCACCGTCGACAGGTCACCACAGCCCATTTGAATGCAGTAAAAACATTATAAAGTACTAATTTTGAAAAGCCCAAAGAATTTTTGATTTATATTATCACTCCCTCGATGTGCCGTGATGCAAATAGAAGCAGATTATTCATGATTACATGACACGTCCATCTTAACAATATTTTCAATGTGAGTTGAAGGAGATCTCATTCACGATCCATTTTAAGTTTGAAGTTTTAAGTTAAACTGCGGGTGGAGCGGGCTCTTCAGCCCACAGGTGTGTACTGATACTCCACAGTGAGCCTTTCTCCTTTCATATAATCACGTTTTCTTGGTCCAAAATGAATTATCCAGAGGTCCATGTTTCCTGAATGACATGATGACCACGTTCACCAGCTTCATTTCTAGCAGCCACATGAGTTATTCCCATTGTAGATGAGGCACATGTCTTTGCAAATGCAAGTCACCCTGACTCTGCACTGAACTAAATCTCACTTAAAAACTTTTAATTGAATGTGAAATTTGAATATATTTGTTCACATATTTGTGGTAGGTAGGCAGAAAAGGTTGGTTTCCATGGGTACTGCCACTGTTGGACAGAGATGTGATTCAGTCGGTTCACTGAAGAGGATGTCACCTTCTCCGAACCCTCTAATAACACATTGTTAGTCACTTGTGCTACTTTTTAGAAAAGGTATATAATGAATATTCAAACTATTCAAATTAGCTGTGATGCAAGCTGAACCTTCGAGAGAGAGGTAGAGAGTCGGTGTTTGGGCAAAAACATGTTTACTCTCTGCATCATTTCTTTTTATTCCTACGTAATAAATAAATCAAGAATTAATGTAAATATGCTCTGGTGGTATATGACTTTCAAACACACTGCCTCTTGTTTTATAGATGACAGCTCTGAATGCGCACACGGATGTGCACACACACCTTCAGTAATCATCAGGTACTAAGAGTCCAAGTGTATGAATATTTTGGGACACACACACACACACACACACACACACACACACACGCATGTATGAGTTGATGCCCAAATGCCTGGTGTAAGAGTGCCAACTGAATTTAAATGAATTTCTTGGAATTTGAGTCATGCATTCAGAATTGTAATAAAAGTCAATGTTTTTTTAATCTTTATATCTTAATTCAAGAAATTCTATTATTTTGGATATTCATTAACATTTATGCTGTAACATTTTAATTTATAGCTTTAATGGTGCTGTGTTAGATCACGTGATCACCTGTGCACAGGTGAACTTTATTGAACTAGTCATGTGACTTCTGAAGGTTTTTGGTACCACAAGGTCGTACACGGATTCCCAGCAAAAGTGACGAATACCACGTTTTCTTTTTTTCTCCATTACTATTCACCAATCTTGACTACTTTGTTCATTACATACAAAACCAAATACCAATCTAATTCCTGTCAATAATGCAAACTCATGAGAGGCAGAACTCTTTTTACTTTTGTATTTTTTTATTATTTGAAAGTGTTATGCAAGAGACTAAGAATAAATACCTTCCCCAATAGATAGATGGATGAAAGATTAAGTAAACATTAAAATGTGCACACAGGAGCATCTTGTCAATGAAGCAACGTGAAGCTGCATGAATGACCCCTGTCCACTAGGAGGTGCTGTCAGACACACATCCACCATACGCATGCCTTATAGATGTATGTTGTTATGGCTGTGCATGTGCAAACAGACGCTCACATCCTGCAGAGCAGCATTAGCCTTCATTGTGATATTTATGTTCACCTCGACCGTCACACTCTTTCAGCTCTGTTTTGGTCTCAACTCACAGAAAATGTGTCTTGCTTTAGATTCTACGTTTCCACTTAAGAGTTAGAAGTGATGATTCAGCACTTCAAGACCTTTTTTGAGTCCTTTTCTAAACGCTCATATATTTGAATAAGCGCTCCCTTTTGGCCTACACCAAGTATATGTGTGTTCTCAAAATCAATCTCACTCTAAAAACAGCATATGTTTCTATTGTACCTAATGTAATCCAAAAAGAGTTGAGCTTTGAGTCATTATGAATTCATGGCACTAACTATTCAACCTCCCATCCTCATTTAGTTGCATTTCTCGTTCATGTAAATACAACCTACCATTCTGTTTCTGTGTCTGCAACTCTGTGTCAAGTGCTACTTCATTCATTTTTAATGTGACTTGGGATAATGATGCACTTAGACACTGTGTGTGTGTGTGTGTGTGTGTGTGTGTGTGTGTGTGTGTGTGTGTGTGTGTGTGTGTGTGTGTGTGTGTGTGTGTGTGTGTGTGTGTGTGTGTGTGTGTGTGTGTGTGTGAGACACTTCAACAGTTAATAAAAATGACAAACTGTGCCGTGCTGAATCAGGATGAACCAGCAGAGGCCGGTGGCAGCCTCACATGCAAACATGTGTGCAGATACAGCAGATGAACATACAAATACATTATTAATGAAGGGTATTTATACAACATATCACTGTCATCTATCATTGATTAGCTGCTTCCATTTCATGGTTCAGATCAGGCCGAGACACAATACTTCATAACACTCCCATGGTTTCATTTTCACTCCCAACCCAATAATACGGATACATGATTGATTAGATGTTGTAGGATGGCTGTTATTTTCAAAATCAAAGTATTTTTCCATCAGTTTAAATTATTGTTTTGATTTTATAACTCAATTAGATGTATGGGAGTAGATGCAATGATGAAAATGTCAGGTTATATATATATATATATATATATATATATATATATATATATATATATATATATATATATATATATATATATATATATATATATATAAATACATATACCATAACTCTCTACAAAGGACTCCACAATCTGTAAGGAATGGGCCGCATCTGCGTGTTTCAATGAGAAATATATTTCTTTGATCGAATTCCATCCAGTAAGTGACTATAAAAGCAGGAAATCATCACGCTGGAGTGTTTCTGTTTGTCTTTCTGTTGTTGACATGTGATCAATGTCTAGAATTGAACAATTCCAGTAGAACCAGTCTGATGATTGTCTAGAGGACTCTGATTTTTTTCCTTTTTGCACATCAGCCTTGGCCAACCGCGGCAGTGAGGGGAAATTGGCAATTAGTGGACATGATGTGTAATAACTTCTCTTTATGTGTTCATCCATTCAGCGCCAAATCTGCTCCCCTGTTGACATACGGGAAATATATACATCGGGGGAGAAATGTTAAATGTATCCCAGAGTTAGGTGAGCTAATTATGCATCCATAATGCATGTGGAATGGATCCTCAAATGGTAAATATTTTTCAGAAATGATGCATTTCTTTTTTCCGAGCTCTTTGTCTATTGCTACCGTGACATAACACGTCTTGGCTGCATGAATAAATGATGCAATGTGTTTTGACAGAATGATTCATATTTTCATTCCCCTCTATTCCTCTCTGATACGCTGAAAACCTTTAGAGAGTTGCACTCTCACCTTGTGTCTTTTCATGCACTCCTTGCATGCTGTATGCATAAACATAAAAAGTGGGTCACCTTGGTGTGTGATGTCGAGCTCAATACGTGTGTGTGTGTGTGTGTGTGTGTGTGTGTGTGTGTGTGTGTGTGTGTGTGTGTGTGTGTGTGTGTGTGTGTGTGTGTGTGTGTGTGTTTTAAGCCTTGTGGATTATGTTTTGTCCTCTTGTGTTTCTCTTTGTGTCCTCGTGGCCCCAGAGAGAGTCATTAGACTGGCTGTAAATCCCTTAGCCCCAACTCTCATTCAATTACAAGACCTGCAATCAGATGCACTTACAGTCATGTCGCATCCATATTGATAGATATTGAACAAGAGCTGAACATCCACAGATAGTAATATATAACACTCTGAGTGAGAACATGAGGGAAGGGTTTAAATAAATAAGCATGGGCTGTCATAAGTTTACTCACCACAATGCCACAGGCCCCTTACTCTGCGGGAGGGGGTTAGTATTTGTCATGACCCAAGGCACACGAATCCCCAAAAAACGTAGCCCGGATGCACGTGACCAATTCAACACGTAGTAGTAGTACGGCAGCGTTTTGGCCAAGCCCCAAATGACGACCATGAAAGGAAACGACGATGACGACAGCGCGTAAGTCGGCAGCTGGAAGCGAGAGGTGCCCTCGTTACGCGGCTTGCACGGGGAACACAAGTGCCTGTCAGAAGGGCTCCAGCGGTGTCACTGGCACCGGAAAGCTTTTGATTATGCGCGCGTTCGTCGTGGGATCGTAAAGGGATATTGCCCAATGTCTCGCTCACCGTCTCCGCGGCGCGGATATGTAAAAGAGAGTTGCTGCACCGGATAATGAGTTCGATTCACACCAACTAAAAGTGCCAAAAGGAGACGGGGAAGTTCATTCATTGGAAATGTCTACGACGCACATGAGCTCCCCGGCGCCCAACCTGAGCGACCTCTCCACGGCCACGCACGAGAGGACGGACGTCCCCCCGGAGATGGAGAGGCAAATCCGCCTGGGAATTTTCGGCTTGTGCGTAATCTTCGCTGTTGCCACCTTGGTCGGAGGTGTGTATTCGCTGCTGTCTCTCCTCCGCACGAGGAGGAAAACCTCCCTGTGTCTTATCGTGGCTTCCATGTCGGTGGACGACCTGCTCAGCGTGGTCCCTCTGTCCCTGTTCATGCTCTTGCAGTGGGAGCCCGCCGGAGGGTCGGGCAGCCTGTGCACCTTATCTGGACTCCTGTACGTGTTCCAGGGGGTTTCGAGCAACATGAAGGCTTGCCTCATAGCAGCCTACACTTTTTATGTGACCAAGAGATTTGGAGTTCTTCAATCTGTCCGCCGGCCCCTCAGAGTGATGTGGGCCATCGGCGGCGTGTGGGCGGTCAGCCTCACCGTGAGCGTGCTGCCTTTGTGCGGATGGGGCAGCTTCAAGCCGGTCTCTCTCGGGTGCTTCCCGGAGAGCGAGAGTTTGTACACGCTGCTGCTCTTCTCTTTGTATTCCCTGTGTTTCTGCGGCTTGCTGTTTTTCTTCATCTCTCTCACCTCCCAGCTGCTGTGCTCCCGGGAGCCCCAGAGGACTTTACTCTACCCCAGCTACTTGGACATGGCGAGGGGGCTGAGCGGCTCCGCTCCTCTCTGTACTCTTCCTTCCTTTTCCCGGGACAGCCTGAACAATAGTTTCGGCGTCTACAACGAGCTGAGCCCAAGTTCCTGCGGGACGGTGCTGCGGGAGGAAGAGGCCGGCGGGCTGTCCCCGGTGTCTGTCAGCGGGCAGAGGGCCGCAGCAGTCGGGGACACGCCGGTTGTGTTTGCACAAAAGCGCTTCTCCATGATCCTGGCGGTGGTCCGAGTTATTTTATGGATGCCAATGATGGTGAGCGCCGTGGAAACTGCTTCTGACAACTTGACTATCCAATAGCCTTTAAATGAGTTGTGTTTTTGTTAACATCTGTACTCCTTTTGTTTCATACAGACAGAACATCCACACAACTACAAACCAGACAAGTGGAGCTGTCTCATATTGATTATTGAGTCTTATCACTTCATCCTAAACCTCCTGTTTGCACTAGAGTTAAACCCACCCAACCTGTCTCTGGTGGAGAGGATCTGACTCTACAGAATAATACAGACGTAGGCAATTGTGTCTGGGGGCAACAGAGAGATGTAAGATAAATGCTCAACAGCACTAGAACCGTGTGGCTCTAATGTATATGACTCCCAAACGCCACACATCTATTCAATTTAATTCAGTTTATTTTGTATAGCTCAAAATCACAAACACAATATTTGCCTTCACAGTGTGTACACGTGACATCCTGTGCACCCTGTCACATCGGATCAGAAACAACTCCCCAAATAAAGATAGTAAAAACCTTTTTACAGGGAAAAAGGGAAGAACCTCCATAGAGCAACAGATGAGGCTCCTCTCCAGGTTGGACAGAAGCAACAGATGTCATGTGACCAGAATGAGCAACGTTACCGAGTTACAGTATATCACTTGAATAGGACAGAAATGATTCATATAATAAGTAGTAGGCATGGACCACAGTCCATGTCAGCAGAAGGAAGTAGAGAGGCCGTCTCCAAACCAACACACATATATTTTTGGGTTTGTGCATATAGGCGATGAGCTTGTCGAGTTCAGTGTGGGCACAAGTGACACGATGGTTTGTTTCACTCTATTAATAATCTGTTTAGAAAACATTTAGACATTTCGTCATGGTTTGTGCTCGCATTAAAATGGTTAAACACTGGCGTTTAAAAATACAAGCAGCAATGATTTTGTTCAAGCCAGTGTGCCATTAAATGAACCCTAAAGGCTCTGGGAACAGTATGTGACAGGTTTAGTCCGTCCCTAAAGGGCAGTTATGTAAATACTTTACACGACTGCCACATCATGAGTGCTGCTTCTTGCTCAAAACAGAATAAAAAGTATTTGAGGTGATAAATGGGGTCCAGCCAGCAGACAATGACGAGCAAACAGAATTGGTATGCCAAGCTTGCAACACTAACAAATGTGCAAAAACCTTGAATATGAATAGCTCAGAAAATGTAAAAAAAAAAAATCACTGATTTAGAAATACAATGACAACAACTTGAACATTTCCAATTAGTTTATTTTTATTTGGGTTTCTTTGAGAAACAAGCAAGTCTACCTCAGATGGTTTGTCTTTATATTTTTTATATGTATCTGTATCATTTACATTTATACTATTTTCTAGAAAATGTAGGTCAATATCAGTGCAATGCTACCTGTTGCTGCTGGGCCAAAACCGCTGAGTCAAACACTAATAAGCAATTATCATTGAATTAATGTCCCTTTCCCCTTCATTCACAGACTTTGGTGCTGGTAAGCCACACAGTGAATGCACACAGCGACTCCCTGGAGACGCTGAGCTTCATTCTCACTCTGCTTGCCCCCGTGGTCACTCCATTATTCATGCTGTCCGAGCGCTGGATCCACATGCCGTGTGGCTGCTTCATTAACTGCAAACGGGATCCAATGAAGGAACCCTCAGGTAAAAAAAAACATGCAAAGAAACTCACCAACGATTCCCCATCACAGGTGCTTCTACATAACGAACCACTAAACAAGTCCCTCGTTGTTATTATGGAGGAAAGGGTGAAACGGTGACTAAATAATTCTCAATAACCTTTTTCGCAGTGATGAAAAGAAGATTTGAGTTCAACCTTTCCCTCCAACAAGGCTATGGAGTGTACAAGTTGTCCCACGCCACCATGTCTCATGACAGTCCCCCCCTTGAGATGCCTGCGTATCACAGCCTGTTTAACTGTAACTTCCCTGATGCCCGTGGAGGACTCCCCAGCCTGGGGCCTAGTTTTTATTTCAGCACCACCGACCCTCTGGACAGCTCCTCCCATGCAGACCTGTCGTTGGAAGTTGTGGCCGGCGGAGGAGAGGCGCCGGCTGATTGTTCACTCCCTCGTGAGAACCAAGGGGACGACGACGACTTCTGCTGTGTCTCTTCACTTCTTTCTCACCACCAAGAGCAAGATCACCATCTGACTGATACGTCGTCAGTGTTCGAGGGCCCGGAGCGGAGGCTGTCCCACGAGGAGTGTCTGAAGATCGAGCTGACAGACTGGGAGTGGTGCAGGAGCAAATCAGAGAGGACGCCGAGACAGGTACACCGCTGTCTAGACTCCTCAGTTTATTAGTCTCATGTTGAACCATTCAATGTAGGAACTTTAATCTGTCATGCTGTGGTTCATGGCTGGCATTTGATGCACTCACACTCTGCTGCATCAGCATGCAACATAGGGTGATGTGCTCGTTATTGCCCAATTGATCGTTTAGGATAGATTTTCAATCTCGATATCTGTGTTTACGTTTTGTTCAAAGGGACAAATAAGTGCTGTGTTATCACAGTGCATCTGTACAGAGATAGAGACTCAGTCTTCACATAAGCAGGCTTTAAAGAAGTGTGTGCATATTTGTGTGTTTTTGACTGTTTAAATGCCTGTCTGACTTTCTGTGTGGTGGTCTGTATCTCTGTGGGGGGTTTCCGCATCTGTGGATATGGCTTTTTGTAATCAAGCTGACAGACTGGGAGCTGCGCATGTGATTAAGATGAAATGGTAAAAGTCCCCTCCTCCTTAGCCTCGCTCCTCTCCTCTCATCTCCTCTCCTCTCCTCTCCTTTCCTCTTCTCTCATCTCCTCTCCTCTCCTCTCCTCTCCTCTCCTCTCATCTCATTTCCTCTCCTCTCCTCTTTTCTCCTCTCCTCTCTCTCTCTGCCTATCTTCGTTCGTGCTAAGCATCAATGACGTTTGACTAATAGAGTAATTGATCAAGATACGATCAGCAGCACACTACTCAACTATTCATTAATTGTTGCTCCAACTCTCAGATCAGATCAACTCTCGAGCCTCCACTCAGTTCATTGATTTAGTCTTGTGTTTACAGTTTCAAGATTAGTATTAATGAGTTTTAACCTTCAGCGGTGGTTACATCTCAGTGTTAATAAATATGTTTGTGCTCCACTGTGATTTTATGTGAACATTTTATGGAGAATTCAACGCAATCCATTCTTCGGGGTTTTAGTGGAATCAAACACCATCGATGTATCTGTATCGCAGTATTGTCTGCTCCATGTATTATTCCCTCAAGACAGTTTCCTACAAGCACATGATACACTATTCACTAATCCATGTTAAATCCATTTATTTCTGTGTTGTTGACATGCTTTGCTCTGGTAGTAGCTTAGCATAAGCTGTATTCTCTCTGCACTTTGTTTGCCCAAATGAAAGGTATCGTGGAATTGAACAATGCAGACACAGATGAGAGCGCTGCCTCACTGTGTTCCAGGGAAACAGCTGAGCAGCTACACATAACCTTTTTAAACCACATGGCAGCAAAGTAATTGGGATTTTTCAGAGCAATGCCACTATGAACTGGTTTGAAAACTAACTGGGACAGGAACAGGCGCTGAAAATGTGCGTGCATACATGCGCTTATGCACAACACACTCGCAAGCCTGTCTCTCTTCCTCTCGGTCTCTGCTCTACTTATAAGTATAAAATGTTTTGGTTTAAAATCACCAGAGGGTGCAAAATCCACAGAGCATGCATGTACAGCGTGTTTTCGGCACTCGCTTTGCATCATGTATAATACGTCTGATATGCTCACTGCTGCCGCGTGTGTCTGTGTGTGTGTGTGTGTGTGTGTGTGTGTGTGTGTGTGTGTGTGTGTGTGTGTGTGTGTCTCTGCATGTCCTACTTCTCAGTTTCTTTGTAGCAAGCTCAATACCACTTATATTGATTAGGGTCATCGTAGAAGCCTACAATATACATTGTGTATGTGTTGCAACAAACTCTATACAACAAAGAACAAAGCAAAGCTTTACAGATCCAGCACCCCCCCCCTCCCCAGACACCTCTCTCCCCCGTGCCACACACAGTCTCAACAGATATACCGCTTTAAATTAGCTCACAAACATAGATGTATACACATACTGTACATACACCCACAAAGCCTAAAGAGAGATGAAAGCCAAACATAAATAGTTTGGGATTTATCGCGCTTCCTGGCTTGTTCCTCATTAGCAGACTAGATGTCATTACCCAGCGTCTGTCCTCCTTACTGTCAGCCCTTCCTGCCTTCAGCATCCACAGGAGGGGAATTAGACCTTAAAGACATCTTTACCCTCTCTGTGACTTCATGCTCTCTGCTAGCAAGCGCAGGCTGGGAGGCTGTTCACGAGGGGGAACAGATCTCTTGTGCATTTTAAATGTAAGGAACTGAAACCTCTTTACCTCTCTGAGATCTCATCATGAAGTGTTTCTGAATGTTGTTCTCACCAAGAGGAGGTGGACAAAGAAAACAACACAGCTATTGATTTGGAATGGACAGAAAATATGGAAATGACACAGCAAGGATCAATAATCTGCTCGGATCTGTTTGTCTCAATAAATGTGACAGCGGTGGAGTGTTCATACTTTGTTATTCATCTATCAAAATATAGACATATAGGCACAGAAATGTCTGTGACAGCAGCTCTCTGAGAATGTACTTAGTCACTTCGGTGCTTTGAACTAAATTTAGCCAGCTCACAGCCGGATGTTTTAGTATTTACCATATTCATGCATTAGCATGCTAACAATAAACCCAATGTCCAGCTGAGACTAATGGGAATGCCATTAATGGTCACACGTTTCTAATTTGACAGTTTATGGGGCCGGATGAAAGTTGCACCAACGTTATTAAAATTCATCCTGAGGGAAACATGCCTGTACAACATATCAATCTATAAAGGGTCCGTCCTCTTGTGTGATTGTGTATCATGTGAATATACCCTACACACACACACACACACACACACACACACACACACACACACACACACACACACACACACACACACACACATTTGATTTACTTGATTGTGTGATCAGCTCAACATGGCTCTTCCTCCTTCCATCTCTCTCTCTCTCTCTCTCTCTCTCTCTTTCTCTCTCTCTCTCTCTCGCTCCCTCTCTCCGTTCACAATGACACAAAGACAATGACAGGAAACAGTCACGGAGGACAAACGATTGTGATCCTTTTTGTTTCTATTGTGCGTCATAGATCAGATCATTACATATAACTCATCTAAATAATTTGGGTAATGAGACCTGCCTCATCCTTCCCTCTGCCGACCCACAGGAAGCTTCTTCTTCCCCTGCATGCCAGCACTCACGTTGATACTGTCTAATGAATTAATCTCTTGCAGTGAAATAAAAGAGAAGCAGAAGAATTTCATTTGAGGAAAGTTTTACACAGTGGAATTGTATTATTCATATCAAATGTGTGAAAATATGATTCTGATAACAGCTAAATAGCTCAAAGATCATATACACATGTTTGCTGTGAGCCTAAAAGTTATCTGGTTGCTTACATGGACCCCTGAAGCTGCAGAGTGCTTGTTGGCAGGGATCTCGTGTTTAGGCCTCATTAACTTTGGGATAGAAATGGTCGGTCGACACATTCATCTCCTTGCTCTTGACAAGTTGACATCGTGAACACGGTCTCAGCACAATTAGTTTGAATAAACGGAACGAGATGCAAAAGGACCATAACACTTTTTATTCAACAACATGATGAGCAGGCACGATGAATGTAGTAATTTGCTTAATATGATGTTTAGAAATGAGGGCTGCTTAATAGACAAATAGAAACGTTGACTGAACTTTACGTTGCTCTTTCCTCTGCAGCGGTCATCCGGCGGTCTGTCTATCCCCCTGTGCGCCTTCCAGGGCACCGTCTCTCTGCAAGCGCCGACCGGGAAAACCCTCTCTCTCTCCACCTATGAAGTCAGCAGCGACGGACTCAAAATCTCCCCCTACAACGCGAAGAAGGTAATGACTAGCTCTTGGCGCCGTCTCTTCTTACATTATTAGGGTTAAATTTCCTGTTTGGTATATAAGCAATTTATAATGTAACTTGGGAATTACTTGCATATTCATTTCTTGCTGAATGTATGAAGCGAGATGACTTTGCAAAAAGACTGGAAGCAAGAGGAATTGGATCAAACCAGTTGTGGATTGACGAGTTGTGTGCTGTAGAAAAGCTTTGGATAAAGTGAGACTAGCCAGTCCCCAAATGACTCATAGGCTCATACGTATGACATATCACATTTCAATCATCTGACTCAGCAAAACAAGTGTAATGTCACAAAATGACGGTCAAAAACAAGTAGTTTATGTCCCATTGGCATCTCGAGGGCAATAGTATGTAACTGCAATCATTTCAGATGAACAGAGATACATTAAATAGCCCTACAACAAATCTGTGGGATGATTTGAAATGGGACCTGAAGTGAAATAAGACATGTATCCACTGAAAAGAAAGACTTTCTTGCATTCAAGGATGACTAATAATAAGCCATGAGTGAGCGCTGTGGTGGAATTGGGTTAATTGAATGTGAGTTTCAGGAAAAATAACTCACTGTTTATGAATAACTTGAATTATAAATCTTCCTCTGCTTCAAAGGTGGAAGTGTATCGCTCAAAATCAGTCGGCCACGAGCCCAGTGCCGACGACCCGGCATCGGGGGGTCATCCTGGAGACGTGAACATCAGCAGCGTCGGGATGGGATTGGGTATAGGAGCCGGTGTGGGGGACACCAACGTCAAGATTCACCTTGAGGTCCTTGAGATCTGTGACAACGAGGAGGCCATGGACAGTGTCTCCATCATCTCCAACATCAGCCAGTCCTCCACCCACGCCCGCTCGCCGTCGCTGCGCTACTCTCGAAGGGAGAACCGCTTCGTCTCCTGTGACCTGGCTGAGACGGCCTCCTACTCTCTGCTCATCCCAAGCAGCGGCAACCCAGAGGAGGAGACCATCAATATCACGATACCCGACACTGTGGAGGCCCACCGGCAGAACAGCCGACGGCAGACGCAGGAGAGCTCAGGGTATCGCGAGGAGATCCAGCAGCTAAACGAGGCCTATCGAAAGCAAGCCGGGGAGATGGAAGAGTGACGTGAAGATGCCAAGAGGGTGTCTCTCAGAAAAAGATGGATGGAAGACAGCAACGGATGAAAGACACATACCCAAACATTCCACATTCTAATTTCCGATCACCACCCCAGAACTGAGAGGTGACCCAAATAGAAAATTCAGCTCAAGACTGTTATATAAGTCTGTTTGCTCACTCGTGTACTTCCTCTTCAGGTAGCACCGTGAGAGCATGTGCATCACTTATCTGTGGAATACATAGAGATAGATTAGCCTGCAAAAGAAGAGTTATGGATGTGAATGAGGGTAAACAAGAGAGAGAGAGTGAGAAAGAGAAAGAGAGGGAGCAGGCAGGGGTAAGAGCGAGTAACAGTATTCCAGCAGAGCATCTGTATACCTTCAGAGTGTCACCTCATGGCAGCCTGTCAAATGTCTGAAATAGATACAGCAAGAGAGAACTCCGCTTAGACGTGGAAAAAGCGAGGCCGAGGTCTCGTCACACGTCTCATCTGAAGCGGCTCCTGTACACTACGTCACAGGTGACTCAGCAGTGAGGGGAGGGGGTCACCTGACCCATGTCTTCTGACTCATCCTAGCATGTGTTGTTGTGCATTTTTGTGTGTGAGAAGTAGCTTTGACGGTAAAGGTGTGTGTGTGGAAAGGGAGTCGGGGGGTGGGGGGAGACGATTTGCAATGTCAGCAACCAAAAGTATTCACATGTTTCCTTTATGAGAATGTGTTTATTCTACATGTCATTTGTTTTCACTGTGGTGTGTTTTCCTTTGCGTCCTGGTGCTATAACCGTCATATATTTACACAACTAATGTTGCCACTATTTCACGAGAGAGACCGCCATCGATGCTGGAAATCAGAAAAATGAGGTCGAGCATATGAGGGAGAGTGCCAGGGATTATTGAAGAAGAGGTTGATGGAGTGCTTTTGCAGAGAAGTTTTCTGCCTCATGCACATTTAGTGCAATTTAAATGAGTGACAGTGTGCATATTTTACTACAGTCGGCAGCATATGAATGTACATTTCAGAGCCACTTATCATCTGCCCATCCAATCAGTGAGCCACCGCGCCTCACTTTCGATTGAATACATGCATAAATTCAGGACTGGAATACATTTTTCATATATAGTATATACATATGTATATTGCAGCACTGTTTTTAAAAGGTCACATAGACTGTGAACATCTGCCAGAAGAATTTTATTCTTTGTTCCAAATATTGTTGACATATGCATTACTTGGATGCACATTTACATGTATTTAATTGTATAGTAACTAATATATATTTATTTAAGTTTGTTTTATTATGGTGTCTTTAATATGTCAGCCATTTGGTTGCATGATCTTCAACACAACATTGGCACTTTGTGGACATTCTTTGCAGATGTTTGAATGGTCTACTTTGCTAGCTGCAGCATTCCCCATCCTCCCGAAGAATGTTGTCATAAAAGATTTATACCAGAAAATTGCCTCCAACTGGATTGCAATGTTAAGTGCTCCAAGGCAAAATGTAAAAATGATAATGTACAGGCGTATGAATCATACAGAATGTAAAGTTGTATTCCATGTCAATCATTTCAGCTGTTTGTGGTGCCGAAGGTTTTTCAGCTACATCTCTGCAGCCTCAGAGTGGAAGTAATTTGATCGCCTGCTTATTCTCACTGTCACACAGAACAAGACCTCAGCTTCTGTCTCATCAATCCTTGTGATCAATAAACTTGCTATTTGCTTTTTTTTGTGAGAGATTGGGACTTGCACGTAGCTGTACAAGTGCATGTTTACTCATTTCAACCATCTGAATGAATTCAGTAACACAAAGTACTCAAATGTGATTCTTTATTACAGAATAAAAGCAAATGATTAATGCAGTGATTAACAACTGAAAGTGACTGACCGAGCTAGCTTGTTGTTTGGTTGTTGTGCCCCTAAGATGACACTAATATAATCCTCAACCGTTTATATTGTATTAATGCTCTTTTCTGTGTTTCAGCTGAAAAGAAATCAGCACAAAATGTAAATTACGAGAGATTTTGAAAAAAGGCTGCATGGCAGCAAAAAAATAAAATGAAAATCGCAGTTATCAAAAGCTTTGGCAGCAGCTATTCCTAAATGCTCATCATTTATCTCTGATCCAAGGACTTTCACCTCCCACTCACAACGTGATTATTCTAACAGTAATAAGGTGGAGGTAAGCCTGCATCAACATGTGGCATCACTACTTGAGACCTCCGGCTCAACACACGAACCATCGATGAATAGCAGTCAATGCTGAGGATGTCTGAGCCGGAGAGGATACAAAACACCCGATGTTAAAACACGATGCTTTTCATCGGAGGTTTTCCATCTTAGTTAAATGATGCATATGAGTCAGAGATCATTTGTGTGCGTCACAGGTAGCCCTGAGGGTATGAAGAGGTGTAAAGAAGAATCTGCAAAAGTGGAGTAGGGGCAGGGGCCACACGAAAGGGTGCGTTCTTACATCATATCCTTTTACAACGTCTCCCTCCAGAAAGTCTTTCTGGTATTTCTCCCTCTTTCCATACAGCTCAGATTCACTCTCAACATGTTCTTTTACACTTTCCTACATTAGTTTCTCACTATTGTTTTGCCTCTAGCTCATTTTCAATCTCTCTTATGTTCCTCTCAGTGTCTCCAGCTGAGATATTGATTGTGCACATTTCAAATTAATGACACAGATGAAAGTATTGGCAGTTGAGTCGAAACCCCATGAGCAACTGCCAATTCAAACAAAGTTTAGCAGATCACGGCTGATTCCAAACTTCAAAGACAAGACTGACTATTTCTGTCAAAGCTGAAAAACAGAGCCAGATATTTAATTCATGTGAGACAGATAATGAAAACATACTCCTCAAGAGAAATTTCAGATGACGCTTATCTTTCACATCAATTGACAATAAAGTAATTATGTCATCCGGAAATGATCTTATCTCACTGTATATGCGAGGTTGTCTGTGCGGCAGTTGCATTTCCTTTAATTACAAAATAGTTGATGACGCCGTGAATGTGGACACAATGCACACATTTTGATTTCACAGATTATAAAATCAAACGTTTCACATGTTTGATTGTATCATTGCCACGATAATGACAGAATGGAAGAGTGCGTGAGTAAGAGAAGTTGATTAAAAAGCGGTGATGCATGATGTTTCATGTCATTGACACAGAGCTGGAGGGTTGGTGGGTGGCTACTCTGCAGCCTCTCGTGCATCATGGATGCCCCATGAGTGACACTCGTACCTTTGATTCCTCTTGCACATCCTCTTGTCTCTGCCATGGCCACTAATTGGGTTAATATTGCTTTTATTTCATAAGAAAAAGAACGAAAAAGAGAGATAGATAAATACCCAAATAGAGCTGTCAGCTAACTTAAAACAAGACCAATGTTTAGTACATTCAAATCAGCAAAGTGTAATTGCTAACCAACACTAAACAACTCTGCTATTCTGTTAGTGCATTTTCAGTCAGAGGGTGATGGATTGCAATTGTTTTTGAAACTATATTGTATATAGTTGATGAATACCTATCATGTTTTACAAGAGAATAGACTACAATTAAACTACAGACTTTTTTTTAAACGTGAGGCTAATGCTTTCTAGCAGTTAGCAGTCGTGGCAGATCTTTTTCATTTGCCTGTAACCTTTAAGGCCTTAACGACAGGTCATTGCCTGATGCTCTGAAGCGTAATGTTTTAAAAAAAAAATGTTTTACCGTTTATTATTTATATTACTTCTTTTGATTTTTCCCTATGTCTCTTGTGTGCTCTTTACCTGTTAACTGCTGTAATCCTGAAATGTCCCCACTGCGGGACTGAAAAATGAATATATAATATAATCTAATGTAATCACAGTTGTAGTTACATGCATGTAATAATAATAATATTAACAATAATAACAACAACAACAACAACAATAATAACATTTCTCATTGTATCTTTATACACTATCATTGCTACAACATTGTGTCAACAATCAACATAATAGTCAACAATGGATCATTAAGTATTACAACTACACATAATTTAAGGAGTTTCTACTACACGTAGTGTTTGCTGTCTGATCTAAGAGCCAATCAGCTCTCTGATGTGCGCAGAACTGATCTCATCTCGAACGAACTTCAAACCACAGAGCTGTGATATCAGGCAGCTGGAAATGATCTCTGACGTCATTTCTATGCGACATGCAGATGGACTCCAAAAAGTGTTGCCTTGACAGCATCCTCTGAGTGTCTTACAGTAAACTAGTGGGCCATCATTTCAACTGTTAATGCAACGTTACCTATCAAGGAATTAACTGCGTGTGTTTAACCTCATTAGTGTTTAATCTCTTACCCGGAAGTCGATTTAACACGTCAATGTAACGTAGCGAAGCACCGGCTCTTAGCTTCGTTAGCATTAGCGAGTAGCTAACGTTCCAATACACGTAACGTTAAGTTAACCTAGCGTTACCGATTAACCGATAGTCATCCAGCGTCTTAGCGGTGGGTGTTAACACCGCTTGTGTCTGACGGCGGTATGAGTTCTGGTTATGGTGGTGGTCGAGGAGGGAGAAGAGGCAGAAGAGGTGGAGGAAACAGAGATGGAAGCAGGGACCGATGGGATAGAGGAGGTGGAGGAAACAGAGATGGAAGCAGAGACCGATGGGACAGAGGAGGTGGAAGAGGTTCGAGTGGACAACGGTCCGACTTGGACCAGGACCGAGGAGGAGGAGGAGGAGGAGGAGGGGGAGGAGGAGGACAACGGGACCGTCCTCCTCCCCACCTGAAGGGACGTGAGATCGGTCTGTGGTACGCAAGATACGGAGTCGCGAGGAGGAAGCAGGGTGACCGGAGATCGGTATGTTTGGTTGAGTGCACTCTGTGTTGAGCGGGGCAGGTTGTCACTTCATCAGAAACCTTGATCAGCACCTATACGAGTCACCTGTGTGACATAAGTGCCTCATATCGGTGAGGCACAGGTGACAGGTGACAGCTCCATCCTTACTGATGTATTAACCCCTGTAGTAGACACCAGAGCTCAGCACCTACTGCCTGATTTCCAAGCAAAGTGTGGGGCATTTGCAGATTTAATTGAAAAAAAACAAAAAGATTAAAAGGACATTGTCTATGTGCCGACATGTGCTCACTAACTGGTGGGCAAAACCCTGCAGTTGGTTGGTACGCCACCCAGATCCTGACACGTCTTATCATTGCTTGAATCCATTTGATGGGTAGAGACAATGGCCTAAACATTAGAGACACCTACCCTGAATGTTTTTCAACTTCCAACTTATAAAACTGCATTCGAGTTGTTTGTCATTGGAGCCGAAGAGATATTAATATTAAATTTACTGGGTTTAGAAAGAGCATCGGAAGTCTGAGAGGGACAGAGTTTGTTTCACATTTGTACAGACTGATTATGACTGAATTACCCCCTTCACCTGTCCTTCACCTGTCCTTCACTTGTCCTTTACCTCTTCTTTACCTGTCCTTGTGCAGCGGGCGGTGGTCCAGATGGATGAGGCCAGAGAACAGCATATTACCAAGCTGCTTAGCTCGGTCCAGAATGATTTCCCCTGTCCGGGGAGAGATGGCAGGGACGCAAGAGCCTCTACATCTAACAGCGGGCGGGCAGCTGCAAATAGCAGTGGTCATTGGTGAGAACAGAGTCTGTAGCCATTCTGTTTGAGACTAGCATGGTGTCATTTAGGGCTTACGATAAAGAAAATGGGAAAAGTAGATAAGATCAAAGTGTCTGGGGTGTCAGTTATTTTTTCAGCTGTGAGTGCTGACAAAAATGTCACTCTAATCTGTGTCTGCAGTTACTTCGATGGGGACATGTCTGAGGAGGAAAAACAGAAAATGGAGTTCAAATCTGAGGATGAGGAGGAAGAAGTTACTCCAGGCCAGAAGAAAGCAACTCACAAATCGCAACGGTAACTTACCAAGCCAATAAGAAGCATTGCTTCAAAAATATATTGCAATACTTGCTGACGCTCCATGCAACAATCCCAGAACAACAAATATTGTGTGGTGATCCACCGCATTGAGAATATTTACACAGAATGTTTTTCCGTTAAGTTACTTCTCCCATGCAGTCGTTAAAGATGAGCCTCCGGACACGTGGGATGATGATGATGATGATGAGGAAGAGGAGCAGCAGCAGCAGCAGCAGCAGCAGCAGCAGCAGCAGCAGCAGGAGGAGGAGAAGGAGAAGGAGAAGGAGAAGAAAGAGACACTCAGAAGGAATGACAGGGACCTGGAGTTCTTACTCCAGGAAGTAACCAGAGACGCTTCACTTGATGACCGTTTGAAGAGAGATCTGCAGGGCAAGAAATCAGATCCAAAATACAAAGAAATGCTGGTGAGCATATGGATGAGTATCAAGTTCATTATGTTGAACGTAATCATTTTATTAAGTGTCTGCAAAGTCCACTGGACCAGACCTGTATTGGTGGTTGGATGCCCAACCTAATAGGATGAATTCCATCCAATTAAACAAAGTTGCATGATTATTTCTGTGGGGAAGATTGGAATAGTAAAGCAACAAATAAAAATAACCAATAACAACAGGATAATTGGAGATGGGAACAGTAAATGTGACAGAATAATTTGTCAAATCTTCCACGTAATTTCTAATAATTCTTTGGCTTGTTTTGTACTTTGAGATTTACAAGTCAACAGATGTTTATGTTTAGTGTAAGACTATATTATGGAGTAAGGATGGGCAAAATATTGGTAAATGTTTTAAAAATGAATTTACAGAGAGGATTAGTCACAGTTTCACAATATTGTAAAGTCCCATTATTATTGTGAATATTGAGGAGTTATTGTCAACCTACTGCACATAAGTTGGTTTGTAAAATTGAAATAAAAGATGTTTTGGAATGTAAAAAACTGTACACTTCATAAAGTTATAAAGAAAGAACGTCTTCATTGTATTGATATTCTTCATTCTTAACAAATGTTTTACCTTTTTTGCCTTCAGAAATTCAGAGAAAAACTTCCATCTTATGGCAAACAAGAGGTAAGTTTTTGATTCCACTAACTCTTGAAGCAAACGATCTCTTCCTCATCATTGCTTATTCTGCTAAATAAAGCCATCTCCTCTATTTCCCCTGTTTGTCCTCCTCCTTTCATGATCTTTCTTCTCGTCTGCTTCCATCTTTCTCTACTCAGGAGCTGGTTAAGCTCATCAACTCAAACCGTGTCCTGGTGGTGAGCGGGGAAACAGGGTGTGGAAAGACCACTCAGGTTACCCAGTTCATCCTCGATGACTACATCAACAGAGGCGTGGGCTCGATGTGTCGCGTGGTCTGCACGCAGCCTCGTCGCATCAGCGCCATCTCGGTACGTGCTCTTCGTTTTTCAGCTCTTTGTTGGATTGTGTGTGCATACCACGGTCAGACGTGGTTGCTGAATTGAGTGATATCGTGTTTATGGGCTGCATCGTTGGCTGCAGCTGTCATGTAATTTAGATGGATATCCTTGAACAATGCTAATTGTGTTCTTAAACGTTTTGTGCATGCTCCTTTTTTAGGTAGCAGAGCGTGTAGCAGCGGAGAGGGCAGAAAGTGTAGGAAATGCAAATTCATGTGGTTACCAAATCCGCCTGCAGAGGTAAGAGCGTCTCTTCAAACATATTTTACAATGATCGACATACCTGATGCTGTAGCAGCATCTACACGCTAAGCACTTCAGGAGCCGCCGTTGTTGTTTAGAACCAACGGTCGCCTCTCTGTGTCGTCTCACAAACACCTAAGCATTTGATTTTAATAAAAGTCTTCGAGAGCATTACTTAGAAGTAAAGATGCATTGATTTATTGGCATTTAACCTAAACGGGATGTTTTCCAGCTGATTGGCCACGTTTACACATACAGGCCACCACTGCCTCATTATAGCTTCATGACCACACACACACACACACACACACACACACACACACACACACACGTGGGAGTTCATCGATGTGAGTAAAGAAGACATAAAGCATGATTTGTCACAACACATTATGATATTGTATGATAGTTAATTCTCATTCATGCTCCGAGTAATTTTAGTGACGCGCTCGTGCACCGACAGCGTTGTGAGTAAATATTCGTTAAGTCGTTCTACAACGCACAAGACACACATACATATTGTTATATATATAGAGATATATATATATATATATATATATATAGATAGATAGATAGATAGATAGATAGATAGATAGATAGATAGATATCTATAATAGCATATCATAATGTAACAGAGTTATGGTTGTAGTGCAGGCAAAGAAAACCGTGAAAATAGTCCCTTCCAGAAAACTAAAACATCCAGTCTGTTCTTCTCCCTCCAATGAGACAAAACCAGGGTAGCCTGTGAGGCGAGTACAGTAAAGTCAGTCGGGCTTTGTTCCCAGCTGCTGAAGCATGAGACTCCTGAAGATTCAATCTCAGTGGAAAGAACTGAACAGGCTGCGTGCACGCGCTGGTGCTGTCACCAGGCCTACATAAATTAGCGATGAATCAAAACCATGCCAGTGCTGCAGCATTGGAAACTGTACACATTGCACACAGAGCGTGATGAGTGATGGGTACTCGAAGCCCGGCGGCTCCTCTTTGCCCTGAGCGCCTTTCAGCAAGTTAATTCAGCCAGAGCGCCTCCTTTCACTGTTGTTTATTATCTGCTTTCTTATTTATTACTTACCCTGTTGGATCATTGCTATCGATGATCTTATTATCACACTGTATTTGCTCGTTGTATTAGCGTCTGTGTATACAATGATTTGGGATTAACATAAATGAGAAGTAATCTTACAATTGCTAAACGTTATTCTCTAATACTTGTGCAAAGTTTGATATGAAGATCTTTTTGTCTGTGTACCAACTGAGTATCAATGCATTGCTGCTTAGAAATAATCTTTGAGCAGAAAACCGAGAAAAAAGTGTGAAATCCTGAACTGGAAGAGGAAGATGTAAATATCCAGACATAAATGTGGGAAATTGAACCGAGAATCCTGAGTCTCTGGTCTCTTTTAGTTCTTCTTTATACTCATCTTAATTTGTATTACTTTTTTTTTTTCTGCTTCTCTTTCTCAGCCGGTTACCACGGAGACAAGGTTCGGTCCTGTACTGTACAACAGGCATCATTCTTCAGTGGCTTCGCACAGACCCGTGAGTCTCTCCCCAGCCCTGCTTCCTCCTCATCCTCATCACATCTTCACCCTGCATTTCTTCTGCCTCCATGCTTTTCCTCTTGGTGTCCTTCCTCCAGTCTTTTGTCTCATCTGCGTCACTTCGCTTTATCCCCATTGATTTGTGGTTGACTGTCTACTATCTGTGTAAGAAGCATTAGTATGGGTCCCCATTCTCAGACACACACACACAGACACACACACACACACACACACACACACACACACACACACACACACACACTCACACACACACACACGCACACACACACACACACACACACACACACACACACAGCTTCTGTTGACTCATCCTTGCATTCTGATTGTCTTCAGAAAAAAAAAAACAGACTAAGTGAGAGTGCCAGTCTTTCTTGTTGTCTCGCTTCATGGTCTTCTCAGAATTGGCACAGCGCTTGTGAGTCACTTAGAACTACAGTTGTCTGGCAAAAATACTGCAACTTTTTTGGCATTAAGATGTATTTATGCAGCAGCTTGCTTACGAGCCGACAGTCGTTGCTATGTTCACACTCGTCGGTTTCTGTCTCGAGCCATCAAGTGATTAATTTATATTTCCCACAGAGCCTTTTTGATCATTAAACTACTGTTGTACAGATGAGCACAAAACTCAATTCTGGTTCCAAAGAGCGCATATCTAAATATGTAATATACCATTTTTAGATCGCAAAAGCTTTGATGTGTCATTTGAAAAGTGAGTACATAAAAAAAACAGCATCTTATTATAGCTACTGACCAAAGGATGCTTTTTTCAGGCCTGATGAGAACGCATGCACTGCATTCCAAATCACATAGTTTCTCTTTTGATTTTTAGTCCATATTGCAGCTGACAAGACAAGCTGACAAGACAAGGTATCTTTTGTTGCATGTGGTATGCTTAAAGTGGGACATACTTACTCCTCATCACAATGCACCTTGAAGTATGACCTTCTTGCTCGTATATCAGTGCACAAAGGATTGTGAGTCAGAATAATCAGAGAAAGTATGCAGGCTTGCATCCTGTTAAATGTGACTGGAATGCAGGAGGACATCATGGTATTTATGGCATATTGCATTTGTAGTGGGACACACTAAATAATGGGGGTGTGCGAAAAAATTGATTGAGCATAGTATCGCGATATTTTGCTCGGCAATATTGTATCTATACACGGAAGCCAAGTATCAATCTTTTATTTAATCAATTCTAAACTTTTTTGGTCATAGAATAATAAAATCAATTTATTTTTTGTCAACAAAGTTTTCCTTTGGGGACAATTTGCGGTTGAAAAAAAGGTAATAAAATTGCAATCTATCGCAATTCTCAACGTATCGCAGTATCGCGATAATATTGTATCGGGACATTATCGTATCCTCGGACCTCTGGTGATTCCCACCCCTACTAAATAACTTTTCTGGCCTACTCAATAGTATCGTCATATTGGTATTGGAATGCCCACAGAGACCCAACCTAAAATGAACCACTGGTAAAACCATTTTTCCTACTTCTTGTTTCAGGTTATTGTCCAGCATCAGCCACCTGGTGTTGGACGAGATCCATGAGAGGAACCTGCAATCTGATGTTCTGCTCGTCATTGTGAAGGACATCCTTGCCCATCGAGATGACCTCAAGATCATCCTCATGAGTGCCACGCTCAACGCAGAGAAGTTTTCTAAATATTTTGGTATGCAGTCCAATGAGTGACATACAACAGTTTGTTCAAGTTATTTGTTTTGGATTGTTCCTCCTTCTCATCTCCCCGTTTCCCTGCATCCAACCTTTAGACAACTGTGAAATGATTCACATCCCTGGTTTGACGTTCCCGGTTGAGGAGTTCCTACTTGAAGACGTTGTGGAGATGACCAGGTAGAACGACACTGCTCCCAAACACACACATGCAAAGATAACATGGACACAAAACAACTACAAAGACACTAACGGAACCACAGCCCTTCTGTTGGGGTCTTATATGAACTAGTGTGTGTGTGTATGTCTGCCAGGTATCGGTGCCAGAATCTGGACCGCCGCCCCTCAAGGAAGAGAGGCTTTTGGCATGGGAGCCAATCCAGGCCTGAGAAGGAGGAGAAAGAGGCTGAATACAAGGAGATGTGGCCCAGTTATGCACGCTCACTGCAAGGCAGGTGAGTTGGTGAGAACAGCTGAGTGGTTAGATAACGTGGTACATAAGTAACATGGTACAAAGGTAACATGGTACAAAGGTAATATGATACATAGGTAATATGGTACACAGGTAACATGGTACACAGGCAATATGGTACATAGGTGACATGGGTTGTACAAACACTGCAACAACTGTAGTTTACTGCTGAATCTTTGTGATGTGGTTTTCCATCCAGCAACTGGGAAAAGCTCCACTTCTCAATAAAACTCACAAACACTCTTTTTTTCTTTTATTGCAGCTATTTGCAGTGCGATCCTTTTTCTTTGCCTCCATTATTACTCCGTGTCGCTGAGTCGATGCCACAGAAAGTATTGGATTTTTGTACAGGATTTCTTCTAGAGTACTGTGTACTATACTAGACAGTGTACTCGCTGTCTGAATGCACAACCCTAAAGTCATAACAGTTATTAGCAAAGTTATATGTCAATTACTACACTGCATGCAGGTACAATAAGTCCATAGTAAGTAAGTATAATTTAGACTTAAGGCTTACATGGAAGATGGAGGGGGTTTGTGTATTTATTCATTGTCTTTGTCCCGTGTTTTACAGATACTCCGACAACACTGTTGAGACACTGGAGATGTTGGACAATGATGATAAGATTGACCTGGAGCTTATCGTGACACTGATTCGCCATATTGTGTTTAAGGACGAAGTGAGTTAACCTTTGTGTGTCTGGTTTCAGGGCAGCTGTCTGAAAGTGGCTAAATTGTGATGTCTTTACTGAAGTACATTGTACTCCATTGATGAAAATGGGGTCAGTTATATGGGTCGGAACAGCCTAAAAGATCTGAGTGCCTATGTTACAGACACTTGAACTATAGATTTTAGCTTAACTTTTTTCATGGGCTTGAAAAGACCCAAACCAGTGGACTAGTGGCTTAGCAACATGGCTTCAAATCGAATAATAGTGAATAGTTGACGGCCATACAGAGAGACGCACAGTACATTCCGAGGTGGAGCAGATGGAAGCAACAGGAGGGCTAGCTTCCAAACACAGAGCAACATTAGATCAGAGGAAATATCAGGGATTCTGACAGCAGAGCCGTGCTAATGAGTGATCGGACAGATGCTTATCCCATGCACATTCATTTCCTTTTGACTTTGATTTGTTTACTCTTTTCTGTTCCTCTTTTATTCCAGTGTTCAGTTCAGACTTTGGTAATGTGGAGTATATTCAACTAAGTCAGAACAGACGTCTCTTTTTTTTTTCTTTGCATGGTTTCAGACATCGCTATAGCTCTATTTCAGACGGAATGAAGGCAGAGAAAACATTTGAAAAATTATTGCTATTTTAGTAAATCCCTTGTTCAAATTGTATTTGCAGCATATTCCTTATGTTTTTTTCAACTGTTTTCTAGTTAGTCACGAAGGTCAGTGCCAACATGTGAAAACAAATCTGCACAATGAAACGTGAAAGCATTCAGCGTGGGTTGTTGTCACTATTACAAGGGAGAAAACAATGGTGACGACAACTTTTGAAAGGAAGTGCCTGAATGGAAGAAAAACAATCGATACTGCTCTCACCGTTTCTGTATTTTTTCAAACAAAGTGAAACTATTTTGACTTGTTTGTTGGTTTGTGGTGCAGAGAAACAGGAAAAAGAGACGGGCTCAGAATGAGATGTGACTAACGCAGTCAGACAGAATAATTATCCCTTCCCCTACTAAGCCATATCTCTCAGTCACGGCCACCGTCAGCCAGTCAGCCAGCTGATTCGCCGTGGCAGTGTCCAACGGTCGAGAAGTAACTGCTTGATTCTCTGTGACGGCGTTCTGAACCGAGGACCCGGGCCCTCTGCCAGGCTTCCAGTGTGACGATTGGTTCATTGTGTTGCTGGAGTCCGTGATTAGACACCTAGGGGGTGACACACAGGCATTAATGAACACCTGCTGGGTGTGCGTGTGTGCATGGGTGTGTGCGTGCGTGCGTGCGTGTTTCCAACGCTACAGACTGCTGTGTGATTTTTGCTTTTTGTGTTGGATTTAATCATTCTTTACTGCATGTGTGTGATCATGTGTTTTTGTCAGGTCGCACACCACCTGCATCTCTTTCCTCCTTTCTCTTTCACACACACATGCACGGACATTAACGCACACAAATCTAGTCCCAAGTGGGTGACCGTGTGAGCACTGGTAATAATAATTAGCTTTAATTAAAAGCCACTGGCAGAGGTTTTCAGGACCCAGAAGCTATCGTTTTATGTCTGTTCTTCATCTCCCCTTTCTCTCAGGAAATGAAAAGTCCTTTTTAAAGACTATTTTGTATCTGCTTAATATTATCCTGACTATCATTTCTGTTTAATTTGAGCTCTTTAATGGAGCAATAATATTAATGTAGTTTCCCTTTTGACATTAGTTTAGAAGTCTAACATTATATTGGTCTTTAGGTTTATTTCAGTATGGTGCATCCAGTATGTCACGGTCTGTAGAAGCTGCTGCTCGTGTGATCAGTCAATGACTCCAAAGCCAGGTTTTAAACCTCTACACCTTGTGTGTGTTTGTAGCAACTGGCCAAGCTCCTTCGTTTTGAATCAGGAAAAAAAGGAAAATCTGTGTTGAAATAAGTAAAAAAAGTTTGTGGTCCGATGACATCAAACACTAATGCATTGAGACGTTTGGTGAAGGAAAACCGCTTTCTAGAAAAGCATGTTTATATTCCCGTATTCTAATCTCTAAATCTTGACTCATTGCATTATTCTCTGTGTCCTGTTTCTCCATATGATCACTAATTCTTTGTAGGTATTATCCATTGCAGCATGATGTGATGTTGTGTTTCATTTGATTTTGCTCGCACTGGCAGACCTCCAACCTAATTAACCGCCTTCATCTGTTTATCCTGCTGATGTTTTCTCAGCTTGCATTTGCACGCCTCTATATTCTCCAGGTGATGAATAGTTTTTCCTTTTTTTTTTTCTTCTTTTTTTTCCCGCCGCTTTAAGAGAGTCTATCCCTGTGGTAATGTGGAGCAGAAGCCCTGTAGTGGGAAGAGGATGCTGTCATTATGATGTTGGCAGGTAATGTCGGGACATATTGTGTGGCTCAGGGCGAGTCGGCTCCTCCGAGGACGCGACGCCTCGCTCACTTGGCTTCGTTGTTGCTGAGGCTCCTCCGGTTAACGGCTGCTGGTTTCTGTTGGCAGCCTGTCTCTTGTTGTATTTTGTCGCTGCGTGGCTTTCAGCTGCTGAGTGTCGAGTCGTGTCTGTGTCCGACAGGAGGGAGCGATCTTGGTCTTCCTTCCTGGCTGGGACGACATCAGCAAACTCAACGACCTGCTCGTGGCTCAGGAGATGTTCCGGTCAGGTACACGCCTGCAAACACACACTTGTGACATGAAAGCGGCTTCTAGTGACCTCAGTGTTGATACACTTCAGGGACGATCTGTATTCATGTACGTTTGTGCTGTTTTATGATTTCGAAGTGCGAAATGTGGCAGTTTTGACATTCCCCTGTTGAAAGTTTTTCTGTGCCCAACTTAAATACAGTAAGTTATACGTTTGAGCATCCTTATTTTACTGGTTTGGATCTGGTCCAATATCATTTGCACTCCAAAATTATTTTTTTTAGCTCTCCACATACTGGATTTATTTGCTCTCCACCAAAGTTTTAGCTCTCCACACAACAGTGTGGAGAACTACAATTATGAATCCACTAGAAATGAATCGGGTTTCAGAAAATCAATTAATCAGGAACATATTCTACTGATTCATTGATAATGTAAATGGTAATTGGCCCTAGTGTGATATAAATACTTACAAAACCTCAAGTGTGCATAGATTGAGAAAGGAATTAGAGAAAAGACTTAGAGTAATCATACATACATCATTTTTCTTTGAGGTGGGAGTATCTATAAATGTAAGATTCTTTCAAACTTTTGTGTATAAATCATACAAAAGAAGATTTTTGAATATATTGGATTAAATCCATTGTTTTTCTGTTCATATTTAATAAAAAATATAAGTTTTGTTGCCAAAGATGAAAACATGGTTACTCATTGTTGCATTCTTGATATCGACCAGGATTTTCACGGTTATATCTTTTGACATAATTGTTCAGCCTCACACACGAGCAGTATTACATGATGTTGTGGTTCTTTGTTTGAGTTTTTCTGTTGTGTCTGTGTTTCAGACCGGTTCGTTATCATCCCGTTGCACTCGCTCATGCCGACCGTTAACCAGACGCAGGTTAGCTCTCTCTCTCTCTCTCTCTCTCTCTCTCTCTCTCTCTCTCTCTCTCTCTCTCTCTCTCTCTCTCTCTCTCTCTCTCTCTCTCTCTCTCTCTCTCTCCTCTCTCTCCCTTCTTTACTCCCTCTCTCATGTCAGAAAAGTCTAATCTGATGTTTCACCCCTACTCTTCTCAGGTGTTCAAGAGGCCTCCTCCTGGAGTTACAAAGATTGTGATTGCTACCAATATAGCTGAGACCAGGTGTGTGTGTGTTTGTGTGCATGTGCATATATTTATATTTGTTTGTGCAGCTTTTGTTCTTGCTCCTTTTGCAAATGTAGTTTGGGCTGTTTCATCTAGTAGGTTTGGGAAAATGAAAGAAAAAGCAAGAAGTGATGACTCCGCGTCCCATTACACTGGTACACACACATCCGACTGTATGTGTGTGTACCAGTGTAATGCAATGGGTCTCAGGTCTAATTCATAGGAACAGCAGATTTGGAGCCAATTAGCATTCATTTCCTGGATTGATTCTGGAAACTGTCATATTGGTTTGGATGGAGCACACACAGTCTGTCGATGTGTTAATGCATTCACAGAGCATCGTGCACACACGCACTGAGCCGTTTAAGAAGCTGCCTGCACTCCCTTCACATCACTATACTAAATATAGACTCTAAACCTACCACAGGGCTACATTTAATGTTTTTTAACTTGTGAATGATTGAGTGTGAGTCTTATCTAAACATTCTTCACAGACTGCTTTGAAGATTTCTTTCTGTCTGATTGGGTCTTTATTCAAGCCTCTTTTTTCTGCCACTTCTTCTTCTTGTTCCTCCTCTTCCTCTTCCTCTCTCTCTCTCTCTCTCTCTTCCTCCTCCTCCTACTCACAGCATCACTATCGATGACGTGGTATACGTGATAGATGGAGGCAAGATTAAGGAGACCAACTTTGACACCAGCAACAACATTAGCACCATGACAGCGGAGTGGGTCAGCCTGGCCAATGCCAAACAGAGGAAAGGACGTGCTGGCAGGTATGTGGGTGGATATAACGAGGGCACGCTGTAAACGAGTGCCTCTCGGCATGCCGCGCTTATCTGGACGCATTGTTTTCCCTTCTATTTGTCATCTTAGCTTTCTGTCAGTCTTTCCCATCAGCCCACTCCTTCCTGCCTTCCCATCTGTAAACACCGAGGAAGCCAAAGCGTAGTCACTCCCAAGTTGTTTCCAGTTTGTGACTCGAGACGTCTGTTCTGTTCACGAGCTCTGGCATCAAAGTGGAGCGTGGCCTAATTAGCAGGAGCTGCTTACCGAGCGAAGTCTCATCCCATTGATTTTATATTAAGCTCTTGTCACAGGACTGATGTAACGCGCAACCTCTCTTTTTGTCCTCCCCTCTCTGTCCCACTCTCTTCTTCTGTGCATATGTCCAGAGTGTGTCCAGGGAAGTGCTACCACCTGTACAATGGTCTCAGGGCCAGCCTGCTGGATGCTTATCAACTCCCCGAAATCATGAGGACGCCGCTGGAGGAGCTCTGCCTGCAGATCAAGGTTGTCTATGAGGAGAGAGAGACTGAGAGGGACACCAAGGTGTTGAGATGAGGACATGATTGATGTGAATGCAGAAGGGGAACGAGGACCACGCTGCTGTTTTAGTTGAATTAAGTTTAATTACTGCCTCTCCTACATAATAATAATAATAATAATAATGATAATAATAATAATGAGGGATGGACATTGTGGTCTCCAGCTCTTTCACTCCTCTTCTGAGCCTCGTTCTCTTACACGCTCAGGCGCTGTCTTCTTTGGTTGCGTACTATATTTTACCGACTCTTTTTTTTTTTTTTTTTTTCATCCACATATTCCACTCTGAAATATTTCAACCCCTGCTAATGGAACATTAAGCCAAAGTTCACTGAGCTCTAGTGTTTACAATGATTGTTCTCACCGGGCTTTATTGGATATGCATTTGAGTGCGTGTCGTCCTCTACTTCACTTAAAAGTATTTGGGATTATTTGATGTGGTTTTTGAAGCTGGTGGGTGAGAGGAGGACTAATGCATCAGCTGTCCTTAAAATGAGAGAAACGCTAACGACATGCTAAACCGAGAGGAGACTCTCTAAATCACAACACTCCAACCTATTAGTCAGACATAGAAATGTGGCCCCTTCCTTACTCTTCCATTTCTCACAGGTAGATGTGTATTTGAAATGACATATTTGATGTTGAGGTGAATACACATTTAGAGTATGATCTTTTGTAATCATTATATTCTGTGCTCAGCTCCTTGCTATATACTGTACTGCCCAAAATTCAGTGCTACAAATTACAATATAATGACATGCTTTTGCTAATAAATGTGTAATGGGATATGTGCTTCCTAGATTCTGAATCTTGGGTCTATAGCTCGATTCCTGGAGAAAGCCTTGGACCCTCCCACTACAAACGCCATCAACCTAGCCATCAAGAACCTCGTAGATCTGGTGAGAAAGAGTTCAGATCATTCATTTATTGTTAAAGATACGTAAAGACCAAATCAGAAATAACAAAACGGCTGCAACTAATAATCAGTTACATTATCAATTCATCGGACGTATTGTTTCAACGTTAATCAACATCAGCAAAGAAATGTACCAAAGTCATTTGGGAAACAGTACTTTAGGAAGAGAGACTCTTATCTGAGCTGTGGTTTCAAGGTCTCCTGTCTAGAATTATTTTTTACTAATCTGCTAGTTCCAAGGATGCTTGTCCTCTAGTGGAGGAAGAAGAGGGAAAATAAATGAGGACTAAAAGAGAAATCAGGACTCTTCCAAAAGGTTTGAGAAGATAAAGCATGGTGATTATTTCATGCCAACAATGTTAAAGCACAATAAAAGAAAGAATGCAAAAAAGTGGTATGTGACAAATATACAACTCAAAGCATATGCTCGGAGAGCCATAATTAATAATACATAATTCATCTTTTTAGCCTGCTTTCTATTTTGGAATGCTATTTCCCTTTCTTGTGGATAATTAAACATAAAATGTGTGTTGAGCTGGAGTGACTAAAGACGTGTGATATCCTTCTCTGGGCTTTGTGCTAGAATGCCCTGGACCGCTCAGAGAGTCTGACCGCGCTGGGTTTCCACCTGGCCCGCCTGCCTGTGGAGCCTCACATCGGCAAACTCATCCTGTTTGGAGCTCTGTTGGGCTGCCTCGACCCCGTACTCACCATCGCGGCTTCACTCAGCTTCAAAGACCCTTTCTTCATACCCCTGGTATGGCGCCGAGTTCACAGACATGAAAGCTTGTGTCAGCGGCGACACAACACACTGCTGCACTCTTACCTCCTGCTTCTTCTTCTTCTTTCATTGCACAGTAGGTCTTAAAGCAATACTAAATGCATGTGTCTGCCTCAGGGTAAAGAGAAGATGGCAGACATGAGGAGAAGGACCCTGTCCAGGAACTCCAAGAGTGACCACCTCACCATCGTCAATGCCTTCCAGGTAAGACGGCGCACATCTGTCACATCTGTTCTTCAACTCTGTCTGCCGTATGACTTGATTCTGTTTTAATGTACTGGATGGAACAGGGATGGGAGGAAGCCAAACACAGTGGTGCCAGGTATGAGAGGGAGTACTGTTGGGACAACTTCCTGTCTGCCAACACGCTCCAGGTGAGTCTGACTCTGAGTCCTGAGTGCTATACTGATGCACCACATTACATGTTCAAGTAGACTTTAGAAGCAATGTGTCCTTCATCATTCAGATGCTGCACAATATGAAAGGCCAGTTTGCTGAGCATCTCATGAAGACGGGCTTTGTTAGCAGCAGGGACCCCAAAGACCCCAAATCCAATGTCAACTCGGGTAACTAGGAATCAATTACTCATCGATCGGTTGTGATTCATCTGTCCAAAAATGCTCTTTCTTATGAATCAGTAATGAAATATCACATGCAACATGCTCCTTTTTGTATTTCTCTAACTCTCACCTCCTCTGTCAGACAATGAGAAGCTGATCAAGGCGGTGATCGTGGCTGGTCTGTACCCGAAGGTGGCCACAATCAGACCGTCTGGCAGCAAGAAGAGGCCTGGGTGAGTCAGCCAGATCAATGAGCAAAGACTGACAGGGAGAAGGGCTGCAGAGTACACAATAGAGAAGTAGACAATCATTGTTATGTGACTTTTGATCGACAAATGGCCTCTGCACTACAATATCTCATCAGACCTCCCAGGTACGAGGTTCTGTGACGATCACCTGCGGCTTTGCAGAAACCATGTTAGAAAAATTGTTAAAAACAGAGACAGAGGCGCTCTCGCAGCTGAAGATCAACGCAGTCATCAAAACACTGGCCTCGGGCAGCTGTCATGGGCAACGGCTGTGGCCGCAGTGCAAAAGACAGACACACACAACAGGGAGACACACACTTTTTGTTGTCGATCTCAGCGACCGACTTCGACCCTGTTGGACAATGAAGTTGCCACGGCCATTTCTCTCTGCATGAATAGCTCTCAGCACTGGTGCTACTGGAAAGCTTTTCACATGTCGGCACCACAACTCTGTTCAATCAGAACGCAGTTCCCTGCAGTCAAGTCGAGTCTGAAGCACACGGGTCTGAAGCACTCGAGTCTGCAGCACACGAGTCTGCAGCACACGAGTCTGCAGCACACGAGTCTACAGCACACGAGTCTGAAGCACACGAGTTTGAAGCACACGATTCTGAAGCACACGAGTCTGAAGCACACGAGTCTGACGCACACGAGTCTGCAGCACACGAGTCTGCAGCACACGAGTCTGACGCACACGAGTCCGAGGCACACAAGTCTGACGCACACGAGTCTGACACACGAGTCTGACACACACGAGTCTGAAGCACACGAGTCTGACGCACACGAGTCTGACGCACACGAGTCTGCAGCACACGAGTCTACAGCACACGAGTCTGAAGCACACGAGTTTGAAGCACACGATTCTGAAGCACACGAGTCTGAAGCACACGAGTCTGACGCACACGAGTCTGAAGCACACGAGTCTGACGCACACGAGTCTGACGCACACGAGTCTGACGCACACGAGTCTGACGCACACGAGTCTGCAGCACGCGAGTCTGACGCACACGAGTCTAAAGCACACGAGTCTGACGCACACGAGTCTGACGCACACGAGTCTGCAGCACACGAGTCTGACGCACACGAGTCTGACGCACACGAGTCTGAAGCACACGAGTCTGACGCACACGAGTCTGACGCACACGAGTCTGACGCACACGAGTCTGCAGCACGCGAGTCTGACGCACACGAGTCTAAAGCACACGAGTCTGACGCACACGAGTCTGCAGCACACGAGTCTGACGCACACGAGTCTGACGCACACGAGTCTGCAGCACACGAGTCTGCAGCACACGAGTCTGACGCACACGAGTCCGAGGCACACGAGTCTGACGCACACGAGTCTGACACACGAGTCTGACACACACAAGTCTGCAGCACACGAGTCTGCAGCACACGAGTCTGAAGCACACGAGTCTGACGCACACGAGTCTGACGCACACGAGTCTGCAGCACGCGAGTCTGACGCACACGAGTCTAAAGCACACGAGTCTGACGCACACGAGTCTGACGCACACGAGTCTGCAGCACACGAGTCTGACGCACACGAGTCTGCAGCACACGAGTCTGACGCACACGAGTCTGACGCACACGAGTCTGAAGCACACGAGTCTGCAGCACACGAGTCTGCAGCACACGAGTCTGACGCACACGAGTCTGACGCACACGAGTCTGACACACACGAGTCTGACGCACACGAGTCCGAGGCACAGTGCCACATTTGTCAGATTTGACACAAAATGAATCTTGACGAGGTTGCCATGTACAGTGGTTCTCAAATGGAGGTACGTGTACTTCTGGCGGTACATGAGATTCTTTTTTAAATATATGTAAAAGTAACATCAATTCAAAAATCCTTTGAATATATATTAATTAACTATGCTTAATCAAATAGAAGTGTAAGTACATGAAGTGAGTTGTCTATATACTAGATTAAATCACACACTGATGGCACAGCGCTGTGTATTACATCATTTTTTCAACAACCAATGCTTTGCGCTGGTTAGAGGATACTCGGCTGAAAAGATATTTGACGTCTCTGACCAAATGTTGAGAACCACAGCTGTAGCGCACCGGGGCAGTCGCGGAGAACTTGTTCCATATTTGGTGCTGGGGCCAGTTATCGAATACTGATGGTAGTAAAACTATACTATTTGTGTTTTTAATAGTTTGCATGTCCGTAAGTAACCCTGACACCCAGACAAACACACACTCTCTCACCCATCTCATCTTCCTCAGGGTCAAGGTGTACACCCAAGCTGACGGAAAGGTGTGCATCCACCCGAAGTCGGTCAATGCCGAAGAGACGGAGTTCAACTACACGTGGCTCATCTACCACCTGAAGATGAGGACGAGCAGTGTGAGTAGGCGAGGGCACGTGGGAATGCAACACGGCTGCACGAGTGTTTTTACATTCACGTGTGTCTTGTTGATTCTGTGTGTGTCCCTCTGAAGGACTCCTGGTTCATTCCAGCTTTACTCTGAATTAATATTTGATTAAAACGCTGCCTTTCAACTCGCCCTCAAAGGCTCTTGTGCTTCAAAGCTTCCAGACACAATGTGAGAGGCGGCGGTGAGGCAAAACGGTCAATGCAGAAGCGAATGCCCTCCTCTCTCATATTTCCATCTCTTTTTTTTCTTGTCTTTTTTTGCCCCTCTTCACACTCCCATTTTCACCTCCCTTCCATCTGTCTTTGTTCTTTTCGTGCCGTTTCTCTTTGTGACTGTTACCCTTCAGCAGAAAAACACCTTTCATGTCCTCTGATTTCTGCCTTTGTCTCTCACTTTGCCGCCCGGGTCTTTATGAAGAAAAGTGTTTTTGCTGGATTTCACCATTATTATAATCATCTTTTCTGTCAGTGGCTATGCATTTGTGTCTATTCTAGAAGGAAAGTATATAGAGAGTGCAAGCTTGTCAAGGTCACGTGTTTAAGTCAGAGAGAAGGGAGAAAAAAGTCCTGGGAAGCACAAAAAGAAAGGAAGAATAATAAGTGATGACTTTAAACTTAATCTCCTCTCACACACTTGCACCTAGTGCTCCGTTACGTTACACATCCATGAGGTAAATGGAGTCCTCTCCTGCTCTCCTGGCTCATTTTTTCTCTTTGTCTCCCACCCACTCCTCTGACCTTCCTCTACCGTTCTCTGATGCTAGTTCTCAACACGTCTGTTACCTTCAAAGCTGAAATATGAATGTATAGAGAGTCTGCTACTCGTGTGGCGTTTGACCTGAAGCCGAGTTTGTAAGTGTGTGCAGAGAGTGCATTGAATCACTTCTGTGTTCGGTCTAAATATTTCACATTTTCAATTTCATGTGAAACATCTTTACTGATTAAAAAAAAAAGAAAAGATGGATTTTTTATTTTTTATCTGGGCATCAATAGTCAAGCTGCAGCTGTCAGTTAAGCACAGGAAGGACAATGAATGGAAAAGAATGCAACACATTTATGAAATTCACAGACGGGGCGAGATGACATTTTTTCTTAACTGGAGGCCCTGAAACGCATTTCCACCTCGCGCAGCCTCTCTCCACTAATAGGACACTTTCAGCCCACACCACGGAGTAGCTGCCGGGCCCGGTGTGTCATAATGATCCGGTTTCCTGTCGCTGACTGCGTTAGCGTGTTTGTTGTCGCGCTGCTGTCGATGTGCGTTAGCGACGTCTCTCCCTGCGTGTCCTCAGATCTTCCTGTATGACTGCACCGAGGTGTCCCCGTTCTCGCTGCTGTTCTTCGGCGGCGACATCACAATCCAGAAAGACGAGGACCAGGAGACCATCGCCGTGGACCAGTGGATCGTCTTCAGATCCCCGGCACGCATCGCTCATCTTGTCAAAGTAAGCAAAGGAAACGCGCTCGCGACCGAGCCAACGATGAGACGCGTTGGGTTGACCGACCTCTTCCTGTCTTTCCTGCAGAGTTTAAAGAGAGAGCTGGATTCTCTGCTGGAGGAGAAGATCCGTAACCCTGCTCCCGTGGACTGGCAAAACCGTCAGTCCAAAGACTGTGCCGTCATCACAGCCATCATAGACCTCATCACCACTCAGGAGAAGCCAACGGGCAGCAATAGAGGTTTTGGCAAACCATGGGCGTCTGCCCCAAGAGGACAACACAGTCACTTCAATGACGACGACGACGATTAGGTGAGGCCGGGGTTCGGGCTGGCTTCGAGGAGAAGCGCTTAGGAAATGACTGACTGCACCCTCGGCCACAGAGGCTAGTGATGACAACCAGCTGGCCTCCAAGGATGCAACAGGACTCAAAAAAGTTGTGCAATTAAATGACTCGCATTGTTTTTTTTTGTTGCCCATTCTGTTATTATTTTTGCAAGGACCAATCTATGTTCTAATCTTTGATTTGGTTCATCTTGCTCCTTTTGAAGCAAGTTCACTCAATGGGCTGCTCAATAAAAAATGATCAAAACAAACAGGCCTGGATTTCATCTGCTTGACTAAGATGAAATTTAGAAATTCAAAAAACAGAGTCGTATCGCAATTACTTTGAAATATTGCAGGCTTTGGAGAACCATCATGGGTTCTGTGATGAGAGCGCTCCATTTGTTCTGAGCTTCAAGGGAGCAATCACAAGTCACCTGGGTAATCGTTGGATGGAACGAATACCTGCATAGAGGATATCTCATAAATATCTGAAAGTGCTGCTGGCCAAAGGATTCGTGTACTGAATACCCAGACAACAGATGGATAATTTATTGTTCCAATCAATACTGGAGTATTGGAAAGTATTTGCCTTTGATCTCGCCAGCAGTAGTCTTTAGGAAAAGTACATGTTGATCATTAAGAGAACACGACAGGCAACTGAGCTTTTATTTATAGTGGTTGAAATATATAAAAGGTCGTTTGCAGTTTCTGCAATAAAAATCAGTATTTTGGCAAACGTATGTTACAATTCAGGCTTTACATATGCTTTACATATTTACATGTCCACAGATGATTTACAATAGTTACAAGTACAGGAAGTGATTGAAATAAAGATCAATTCATGCGTATGTGTATGTTGTATTGCAGAGGTCATTGTCCCTGAGTGCAAATGCAAAGCTTTGTCTGGATCCCCGTGTCCTTCCTGCCTGCTGCCGTCACACTTCGCTTCATGCAGCTCAACAGTTGAGGAGCAGCCTGATGGATGGCGGTATCGCCACACTCTGACCAAGCCATTCATTCCCTCTGGCTGGGCATGGAAACACTAAAAAAAAAGAAAGATGACTCACGCTGGACGATCACATTAGAAGCAGAGGCGCTCTCTATCTTCCGGTCTCACCATCTGCACACGCTAATTAATTCAGCGTGCCTCTGTGACATCACAGATATAAATCCTGAGGTATTTATATTTACAACCTTGGCTGGAAGCTAAAGGTGTGTGATATTTCAGGCTGTCTGACTTATTGAGTGGAGGGAGAGGAGAAAAATGGGATCTGTGACACAAATGCAGAGTCTGATTCACGGTGTAGATATTAACTGCTGACGGAGCCTCTGCTTCACCCCTGGATGACGTCACACCCAGAACTGTTATGATCATTTAATTAGTCAGGACTGTTAATTCTGTTGACACGTTTCATAAACAAGTACTTTTGTTTCTGAAGCTCAACATACACCCTTCTATATTTTCTGTAAATATCATGGTACTGGTTTTACTTTCCCTCTGATGCTACTGAAACAACTTTTACACTAACGCACTGAAGAAACTGCCGATCTCTGTGTCTTCATTATCTCTTTCACAGCCCTCATTGTTACTGACAAAGCTCCTGAATGACATGGTCCTCATTAACAGAGCACACATGGCGCCGCTGTCATCTCTCCACACTAAAAAGTCTGCTTTACCTCCTACAGCGATGGTGTCGTTCCATTTATACATAGCACGCCGGCAACGCTCAACAAATATGTTTGGGAAAAAACAACATTGAGAAATTTCACACCAAAAGCTGTTAAGTAGAGAAGTGTTGAAGAAGGTGACAAAGTGGGCAGTGGGTGTGAAGCTTTCCTACCAACCGGGGTAATAAATGAATAAATGTGACGGATCGCAACCAACACGGGAAAAGTCTGAAACTCATGCGGTATAATATTTAGTGGACGAGCTGAAGTCTGAAGCACCGTGGCTTCATCTTTAACCCACTGAACAGCCGGGTCCTCGTGGTCCCTGAGGGCCACGGGTGTGGTCACTGAATTTGATTGTTTGGGTTGGCCTCTTAAAAAGAAAGGTCGCTGGTGAGTTAAAGGCTCACTGCCAGCTGAGGAAGAGCCCTCTGTGGCTGCAAGCTGCTGCTGCTGCTGCTGCTGCTGCTGCTGCTGCTGCTGCTGCTGCTGCTGCTGCTGCTGCTGCGGCTCACACGTTGGTCTCCAGCCCCTGCAGGCGGTCCATCCTCTGCATGTTGCGCTCGATGGTTGCCTGGCACGTGATTTGTTCTGCGCACTCGGCGAGGAACCACCCCCTCTCTCCGTCGCGCAGTCGCTCACCTTGGTACCAGCCTGAAGAGGAGAGACATTGCACCGATGCATGAAAACTGAAGCCTGTGTTGTGCTTCTAGTCCACGTGATCGGCTTTTGATGCTCAAAGCCGTCTGTTCTTCAACGGGAAAGAGACGGTTGCTATGGTCACCAAAAGGGAAGGGACCTTTGGCATCTGTGTGCTTGTGTAAACCGCATCTTCAGAGGTCGACGCTGCATTGTATTAGACAGTTTATAAAAGTGCATGATAAAACGTCAGTTACAATGGGAAGGTGAATAAGGGGAATACAAATGTGTGTGTGTGTGTGTGTGTGTGAGTATGTGTGTGTGTGTGTAGCCACTGTGCCGTGGCACGTGAGAGAGATAGTCAGCTGTGTCGTGTGGAAATGTCTAATTTCATTTCAATCGGACCCAAAAAAATATTGAGTTGCCGCAAATCATTTTCAATTGTTGAGCGTCTGAGTCTGCAACATAGTGGCTGATCGGGTTTAAATACTCTTCCATGCCAGCAGCGAGCTCAAGCATGACCTATACCATATACGCTGTATGAAGCTACTACGTGACATTTTGTAACTTTCATGGTTGTTGGTGTGCCGTGGCTCAAAAAAGGTTGAAAAACACGGCGTTAGCGTTAGCGTACCGTCCTCCACAGTCTGCGAAACCAGCACCACATCAGCCACCTGCAGGGACAACTCATCTGGCTGCTTGGCTGTGTAGGTTCTGATCACCTCCACCTGCTTCACATCTACAAGACAAACACAAGTATATAAATCACTCCAGATGACTTACACCGGTCGTAATTGAACACATGAAATAACTCAGCAAGGCAACGGTTGCGAAATCTATCTTGAAAAAAAAAAAAAAGACAGTTCTTCAAATGATCACAAGGTGGTGCAACAGGCCAAAAGGAGAGAGTCCAGAGAGCCCTTTCACAGTGTGTTTCTGAGTGTTTGTGACAACTTACTGGTTCTGTCCTGACTCTTGTTGTTGTTGACGTTCTGGCCCAGAGCGCTGATCCATCGAGCACGCTCATTCCTAAAGGAACAGATTTCAGCCCATCAACTTCTAGCACTGACTCATGAACACGAGGAAGTTGTATTCACTTCACAATTTCTAAAAAACTTGACAGTGCTGTGAGAGTAGCACACCTGCTTAACCCTGGTTGAGGCGAGTTTGATTCCTTTAAAGCTTCTCTTCCGCGTGCTACGTCACAGCGGTGCAGAGAACAAACGCAGCTACAAAAGGAGATATTCCAGGCCAAAGGATTACTTCGTTGCACTGCAAGTTCGGCCTTTTCCCTCCCTCCTCTTTGCCCCCGGGAGAACAGAGGTTTGTTTTCAGTTGCAGAGGACTGAGGAGACCAAGCACAAGGCCGATTCCCAGGAGGAGGACAGACCTGCTTTGACTTTCGCGTGTGTTTCATGGGAAAGAAACGGTGGGCGGAGTCGCACAGGTCAAGTTCCACGAAACTCTCCCATTTCACCTGTTCTCATAGAATACTGAAGGGGGGGAGGATTCAGATGGCGCGGGAGGGATAAAGGGGGTTAGGAAATGCACCAGAGGGGGTTATGTAGGCCTCCTCTGACTCATGGTGATATGCAACAAGCCCAGAGAGTCACAGAGCGGCACAAATGCACCTCAAACAGTAAGTCCCATGAGTCAGACCTCGTTATTGTGTTCCCATTCTACACATGCTGTTTTGATCCTTTACCGGACACACAAGCTGAAACAAACAGGGTCACGTCAGCTTTCCACAACTAATTGGACCGTATGACATCACTCTAAACCTTAAAATGATTACCTTAGAGCCATCTTTGTGCACCCACAATGCAACATTATGACTGTAAATGGTATTATTTGACTATAAAAAGGTCACACTTATCAATCTCAAATAAACAGCTATCATGCCAATCATCCACCACGGCACATTTAATAATTTACCTGGCATTTTAAATATCTCCTGGTGTCGTCCAAAGTCCAGGTGGAAAATATTAGTAATGTGCTGTCAAATGATTGCATTCAGGAATGACGTAACACTTCAAGACAAATGTGTGGGAGCTAACTTCACGTTAGCTTTAGCATGCCAACAATGACAACGCTGATACTTGGCAGGTCTTATGTCGGCCATGTTAACTCGACAGTCTTAGTTTAGCATTCAAGATATTATTTTATTGTCAAATGCACAGATAGCAGACGGTTAATCTATACTATGACAATCTGATTTTGCTGGTCCTCCTAACACACGGAATTACAATAAACTTAAGGGTAAAAAAAAAACGAAACTAAAAACAGAAGGGCACGAAAATAAGGCACGTTACCAGTTGTTCATTAGCATTAAACACCAAGTACGGCGAGAGTCGGTTGGGAATGTCATAAACTCGGCAGATATTTGGTCATGAACCAAAGTATGTGCTGTAATTTAGACCTGACGACGGGGCGGGGTGAAAAGTGACAGTAACAGGACTGTCTGGACCAGTTTCCATGGCAATCCGTCCAACAGTTGAGGCATTTTACCACAAATGTGAACCTGCTGGTGGCGCAGGAGGAAAGGTTCCTGCTCACGACTGAATGTGGAAGTCCTCCCGACGTCCCAGCCGCTGCGTGGGAAAGCCATCTGCTAAGTTGCTGCATTTGACAGCTGGACACACACACACACACGTCGACAGATTCATGTGCACATGCACTCCATCGTGACAGGTCGCCTCCTCATGCTTAAACATCTGAAATACTTCGTCTAAACTGTGAATGCACATTTATTCAATACATCAAGCACAGGCGCCGACGCGCGTTTGAGAAGCACTTGATGGTTATTCGCGGAATGCGAGGCACATGCCATCAGGTAAAAACATTTAACGACAGCCGCTGAGCTGTGACAGCGTGTGTGTGTGTGTGTGTGTGTGTTAACATGTGAATGCTGCATATGGACGGACAGCAGTCCTCTTCTCTCAATGGCTACAAGCCTTTTTAAGTAGTAGAGTGTAGTATAGCGCCTTCTGCCTTCGACCATTCATCCCTCTGTGCACGGGAATGCCAAGAATCATAAATCTATTGTCAAAGGTTCTCGCTTGAGCTCTGAAAAGGAGAGAGGCCTTTCTGCTGCACTATAAATAAAGAACGCCGACAGCCTCTTTCTAACCTCTGCCAACTTAAAATCACCAACAGATCACCGTTTATTTGTTTTTTTTATCCCCCCTTTTTTGGCTCACTCATATCACATAGTGGACCCGTGGACCTCGTCCCTCGCTTGCTTCCATTTAACAGGTCAGAGAGATATTCCTGTACGATTTCACCTCGGACAAACAGGACATCTCTCTGGCGGGAGCGTTCCAGCAACAGAAACTCACAGACAGAGAACAATTCCAGTTTGTCGTTATCACGTAAGCAAAAACAGACCCGGTGAGATAATCAAAAAACAACAACTTAAACAAAAGCAGAGCAAACAACAAGACGTTCTTCCAAAGTGAGCAACAGAAGTACGGACGCCCTCCTCCTCCGGTTGGGGCCGCGACTCGTGATGTAAGAGGTGCTGCTTTGTGTTATCGCTGCATCTCTGACTAACAGAACTGTTTCGCTGCAGACTTCTGTAGCTGCTCTGTTCCACTAACAGAGACTCCGGACCGGGCACAACATCGGAGGTCATGGGGCAGACGCACCGACATGTGCACACCGAACAAAAGGGTCCAGAGAGGAGGAGGAGGAGGAGGAGGAGGACACAGACGGAAAGGAGGAGAACCACAGACGCTACACAGGCGTCCTTGTCCCGTCTCCGGTCCAGCTGTCTGAATTCCTGCAGTATCATGTCACTGCGTGGTCGAGGGCCAGCCCTTTGTGTGCAGCTTCTTAGACCTCACACAGTGATGCACAGCATCAGGTACGACACTGGCTCAAGTGAACTGAAAGTAGACACGCCCACACTGACCGACATGAGAAGAAGTCCTTTTCTACACAAAACAACTACACACAAACCCTCCGTTTGTGTTTGGTCTCTGGCCAAAATGTGCAGATTTCCATATTGTAACCTGACTTGAGTTGCACTAAAGTTCAGTGGTGAAGTGAACAATATAGGGAAGAGTATGTAATGCAGCCTATATTCTTTACTAACAATATGCATATACCTGCTTTGGCAATTAATAACAGGAGGAGCCATGCACAAAGTTGTTCTGCTAGTGTCAAATTGGCACGTTTTACTACTTTCTGACATTTTATAAGTAATGTCATTGTGTAAATATTCATTAGTTGCATCTCTATAGCCTCAATACTCTGCATTGTCCTCGCCAACTCATTTAACTCTGACAGAAGCCCAAAATAGGCCGGCTAATGTAACCCCACTTCCATGTGTCGCCCCGCGTTAGAGCACCACATCGAGACGGATGACCGGAAGAGGATGAAGTTATTCTGGTCATCAGAAACAAAAGAGCCGACACTCGCTGCCGCCTAAAGGATGAGGCACGGGGCTGTGAAGAAGAAGAGGAAGAAGAAGAAGAAGAAGAAGAAGAAGAAGAAGAAGAAGAAGAAGAAGAGGGGAGAGAAGGGGGTAGTCGTGGGAAACAGCCCACTTAACAATGGGCCGCTGCTAAGCAACAGCTTAAACAATGCTTAGCAACTACCGTAGCAATGGCTCGTTGCCAAGGTCTCTCTCTCTTCGGCTCATTCAGAGCTCCAGCGAGCGGAGCGATGCAGTCGCTCACGTCCTCGCAGATCTTTGCAGAGGGGCCCAAACTTAATCTATGAGGGGCTTTCCACAATGACACACACAGACACACACAGACACACACCAAAGTAGTTTTCTGGTTTCCAACCACCGGATGAACCTTGGAAGGGCTTGCAAGTGATGACTAATAACTAAGAAAATGACTTCTGCAACATTAAATTGCATTTTCTGACTTTTTTCTTTTCTCTTTTGGTTTGAACTAAACCGCGACCCACAACCTTTCCTAAGCTTACAAGAAGACACAGCATGAAAACAGATGGATAAACAGATCACAGGCAATGCATGCTGGGTAACGGCTGCAGTAGGCGATGCGAAAGGGTTAACAAGACGTTGCATTTTGATGCAAATTAAGTTTGACGTTGTTTTTCTTTACCAATGTGCTTCTGATTGCTGTCACTTTGACATGTTTCTGGTCAGCTGACCCCCGTGCAGTGTTAAATTACCTTTACAATAATTCTGTCTATGACCTTTAACAATACGCATGTGAAAGTTAAAAAGTAAATTAGTCGTACGGGAACTCTTACAGATTATAATTTAGTCGTCACAAAATGACAACATGTACCTGAGGAACATTTAGCACAAAAAAAAAAGAAAATGCAAAGCCTTTAAAAGAGTTAAGAGACGTTGAAAAGCAGTGTTTTGTAGCGTGAAACTGGAAACTGCTCCTCCTGTAATAATAATAATAATACAGAAGGAGGTTGTCAAACGACCAAGGAATGAGGCAGAGCCGGCTCCGATCAAAAGAAAACACTCTTCAACAAAGCCTTTAACCACAGAAAATAATTACAGTGAACTCTGTGTGCGTGCGTGCGTGTGCGTGCGTGTGCGTGCGCGCGTCTGCACTTGCCGTGCACATGTGTGTACGTGTGTCTTAGACGGACTGCAATTTCTATTGCAAACAAATACACCGCGTAAAAAGCCCAACACATGACAGATCCTCTGTGTGTGTCGGTTATAAAATCTATTATATACTCGATTTTCCGTACAAAGAGACACAGACACAGAGTATCAATTAAGCTTAAAGCAGCTGGCCGTGTTTCTGTACGAGTAATCATTTACGATGCTCACGCGAGACGTCTTTACACAGAGAGAGATGCTTTCTCCAGAGTAGAAGATGCCCTACGAAACAATGATCCGGCGTACAGCCGGACTGTGTTCCAGGACGACTAATAAACTTCCTTTTCCTCGGACGCATAAACAACAAGCAGTCCGGCTCCGACTGTGGCTTGGAAACAGATGTAACAGAATATCCCTGGGACTTCACAGAGTCCAGAGAGAGATTAGGAAATAAGAGCTAAGGAGCGAGGATAATGGAGTTGTCTTCCTTAAAGAGCGGAGTGGAGCACATGAAGGGGAAAGATAAGGGAGTCGTGTTTAAAGAGAAGAGAAGGACCTGAGCTCCAGACTCTGCTCTCTGGACAACCTGACTATCAAACCTGACGTGTACTTTGAGCTCCTCATGCGTGTGTGTGTGTGTTTTAATCAGAGAGAAGCGATTCACTGGAGATCACATGCTCGTACATCTGCGACTGAAGCGCCAGTGGTAGAAAAACAGCACAATAAAAAAGGTTGACAAAGTACTAAAAAGTCCAAAAACACTCACAGCAGCTCCGTGCCCAGGACCATGGGAACCTTTTCGCCGGAGTGGTTGCTTCGGAAGCGCAGACGGAAGAGGTTGCTGGCTCCGGCTTGCCGCGAGCTCAGCATGCCGCCGCCGCCGCCTCTGACCGGCGACAGGCTGAGGTCCTCGGGCTGGCAGCAACCCACCCAGATCTGGTCCCTCAGAGCGTAGTCGATCACGGCGTAGCTCTCCTCGCTGAAAGAGACGCGGAGCTTCGGTTAGGGTCCACCGACTTCACTCGGTTCAGCGGCAGATTCACCAGATTCAGACGCGTGAGGGTCATTTGGTGATGGAGGGATCCACCGACGCCGATTGAACTCGCTCAAAAATAAAAAAGGTCCTGGAACTGTGCCCCACCAGCCAAAGAAGTTAAAGACACACGAAAAGTACGTACATGAGAAAAGAGCATTTTTTATTGAATTATTTCAAGATAAATGCTACTTTGAGCATCGTGAAGGCAGATATTTAGACGCTTTCAGGTCTGTACTCAAACATACTGTAGATGTGAATTTTCTCCCCTTTTTACAACTTTTTCTAAACATTCGTGTCATTGAATATTATATTGAATTTGTTTTCATGACTTATTTGTATTTTAGCAGTTTGCTGAAAGCCTCGGTTGCCATAAAGCGCCCTCAGCCCCGGATGTCCAGTCTGCACTCGACATGGACGAGAGACAACAGGAGCTGTGATCATATGCAATATTGTTGTATGAAATGTGAATGTACAGATTAAAGTGTTGAAAGAATGAATGTCTGTCATTGAGACATTGTTCTTTTGTTAATTTAGTTCAAACACAATACAGACGAATAAACCAAAGCAAATAATTATGCTACAATATTAACTGACAGCAAGATAACATTAAAAAAATATAATATTTGACGGTTGTTTTGGACCCAAGTCATTAACACACCATCCACCCACGTCCTCTCGCTCGCCACAATGACGCTCGTTGTTTCTAGTAGAGGTTCAGCTTCATGGCACCTCAGTGAGGTTACAGACGGGAGTTAATCAATTTCACCTGGATTAATAAATCTCACATTCTTTGCCACAAAAAAGTCCAAACATTCATCCGTCTGCACTCAATCTGCCGGCCTCTGGTTCCTTCAGGACATGCCTACATTTCCCACGAGTACCGTCATCGTGAGCCCGCGTCTCGCCGAAGCAGAAAGCGAGTAAGAAACCTCTGGAGCCGGTTGTGAAACATGAAGCCTCCAATACGGCACTGAACCTGGAGAAAAAGTGTGTGTGTGTGTGTGTGTGTGTGTGTGTGTGTGTGTGTGTGTTGTCATAGTATGCTCTGAAGAACAAGAGCTTAAGTCCAATCTCTTGTGGTGTGCACACAGACACAGGGATGGACAAAGGGGTCAAACAAGCAGCATCTGTCTCCTTCGGTTACTGCCTCGCTCTTTCACTGACTCACACACACACACACACACACACACACACACACACACACACACACACGGCGCTCAACAAGGTTCAAACGTTACCCATCAGCCCCTGTTGTCCAACAATCGATCAGTAAAAGCCGGTTGCTCACAAATACTCTGACTCCTCGGGAGAGGAGAGAGAGTTCGGGGAGAGAGGGATCCGATGAGGACCGGAGGAGAGGACGGGAACGCTCTCTGCATCGGGCCGACCACGCCGACCCGGAGCAGAAGACCCGGACCGTGACGGAGAAACACGTATTCGCTGCTACGCCTCATTGTTCGAAAAGGAGATTCATATCGCTCTGATTTTTACTGTTAAATATGATTTTTATGTTGTGTTATCTCTCTCAGCTGTTATTTCCCTCACCTGTAGATTAATCACAGGACATGTTGGTCGAAAGCTTACATGACAGCAACTGTTGACCTGTTGAATTAATCTGACTGGACCACAAGAATCTCTGTTTTATCATTAAAATCCAATAAAATAAAAATAAATCTAGGTAATAATAATAATAAAGATGTAATGAAGGTCATTTCTTTGTGATTTGAAAGGGGCAATATAATGGGTTGATGGTTATATGCACATTCATGTTGTTTCTTAAACTGTTCTAATCAAAATGGATCAGCCCTGAGAACATTCCTTAAATGCATATCTTAAAAAAGGCTTTACCTTTTACAATTGAGGTGAACATGTTGGTTTGTCCTTTTGGTTTCCTTCACCCTGATACCAGACAGAAAGTCATTACCACGGAATACGTCGCCATGTTCAACATCATTTATGTTCACCTCAAACATGACCAACTCTTACGTGAACCAATCCCTAAAGATCCCCTCTGAACAAAGAATCACTCGAATGCTGTTCAGGGTCACGTGGGACTCGAGTGTCTTTCGGGTCGTCACCATTTTAGCTCCCGACGTCCCTGTTGAAATGCCTGGAATGCCGTTAACGTGACGCTGGGGAATGCGAGAGGTGAGGAACCCTCAGGCGTGTGTGATGGGAGGGGAATATTTCTAAATAGAGGAATGAAGGTGGGACATAAATAACCGATGTGGGAGAGAGTGTTAGAAACGGATTTAACCAGCAAAAGAACACAACATAATCCATCCTTTGTTCAGCCTCCTCATAAGCTTCTTACACAGAAACAAACTTTCTGGTATGAAAATGCCTTCGCCGCTGGAGAGAGAGAGAGAGAGAGAGAGAGAGCATAGTCTACCACACACACACACACACACACACACAACAAGCTTCCTACTGTACAACCAGTTCTTCAACACAAGTTTAATTAACTTTAATTAATTAATAATTTAAAACACAAATCCTCTGATGGATGTTGAGATGCAACTCCACATCAAGCATGTAGGCGCACACACACACACACACACACACACACACACACACACACACACACACACACACACACACACACACACAGTAGGAGCAATGGTGCAAAGTACAGTAAGAGTGTTGAGACGATGGCAGAGTTAAACAAACAGTGTAGCATTATAAGCTCTCACACACACACACACACACACACACACACACACACACACACACACACACACACACACACACACGACCCCCCCCCGCCCACCCCCCCCCAAAAAAAGTGAGAGAGACAAAAAGGAAAGAAGAGAGACGAAGACCTTCATAATCCTGAATGTTCAGATGATGCTCAGCATCACAGGAAGTGGAGCTGAGAGGAGCCAGCTGGTGTGGACTCAGCGTTACGTAAGTGTTCCTGTGAGCCAGAGAGCTGCGTGACAACGGCCCAGTCTGACATGGGCTTGGTTTCCTACAGACACTTTCATTTTGGATCCAGTTTGCAGCGGATAAAACAAGCAGATTTGACTCGATTGAACAAAACTGAAGATAAATTGTGGAAACAATTTTATCTCCAGACCTTCTTTTCCCTGTGTTTGAATGTTTTTCTCTGGGTTTGAGTCGTCTTAAAAACACAAAATTGATTACAATACTTGTGTTTATTGTATGTGTTTGTTCAGCAAAGTATTGGAAAAAAAAATGTATATCTGTTACCAAAAAAAAAAAAAAACCTTTTAAAATATATTTTGATTGTAACTATGACCATCCAACATGATATGAGCCAGATTTCCCAAAAATGCTTCCTGGAGCGTCAATAAGACACCTTTTTGGAAAAATTAGGACCGAAAGAATCAGAATCTGCAACAAAAACCTCAATGAAACAAAGTCTTGGCCTGTTAGGAAGGAGTTTCAGTTCTAAAATGGAAAATTTACATATTTTATGCCAAAACATTGTCTGGACGGGGCATGCTGGGACTTGAAATGGGAGCGGGAGGATATTCGCGGATGGTTTCCGAAAGGTTCAAACTCTCATTGAAACTTTTATCTTCTCGATAATATCAAAATCTGCAAGTTAAGGAAACCTCATGGTTGAAACTAGTGATATTATAGTATTGTTAATTTATCTCACAATTATATTCTCAAGTATATTCTCATTGTTTGGTCTATTAAACATCAGCGAAAAAGTAAAAAAAAAAAACATTTCATCTATTTCCTCAAAAGTCTTGTTTTATCCCAGCAATGTTTAATTCACGGCTGTTTTGAAAAACACGGCAGCAAATCCCCTCACTGGAGAACTGGACGTGTTTCAGATTATATCTACTTTTGCATTTGTGCTCAAACTTTATGACATATTTTATACAAAAAGATGTAAAACAATTTGGATTTATACATTTTCAGAATCATTAAGTGATTACATACAAGATACATTTTCAGTTCAATGCTATTAAACCGATGACAGCATATTAACCATAAGGATTCGCAACCAAATGAAAACAGGCTCACACTCTTTTCTCTGAATATATTTGACGTATAGTCCCATAAAACTGAAGACGGCCTCAGGTCGTAGGTATGTTTTTGCTCTTCTGTGTAAGTGCCGGTGCGTTGACCTTTGCCCCTTTACTCCTGGCGTGCGTGGTACTGCTTGAAATGTGCGCCGAAGAAACATGAGACGAGAAGCAGCCGAGAGGATTCAAGCACACAACATCAATGCATTTGGCAACGACGTCCGGTTAGCTGGTCGTAAGCTACACACTCCAGGTCCTAATGACAAGGGAAAGAGCGATTACACCACGATGTCTGCTGTGGTTTTCTTTGGATTCCTGCAGATGAAGTGCAGTAGAGCAGCGGGGCACTCACCTGCAGCACAAACCGACATTATAACGACATCTCCCTTTCAAAACGCACAAACACACACTGTGATTCCGGAGCGCTCCCTTTTTCCCAAATCCCTCTTCCAAACCCAGGCCCGACACCACACACTGCTGGAGTATGCCGTCCTGGGTCACATTCCCAGAAAAATATCACATGGAATGTTTTCTTTCCATTTTTTTTTATGATTCTTAGGAAATCATAGTTTTCGCGAGTGGCGGCGGGACAATTGGTTCCAGACCCAGAGGGAGATGAAACGGGAAGGGATTCTTTTTCTGGCAAAAGTAGACGCACTGGCGCAAAAACCCACACTGCACGCACACAAATGAAAAGCACACCATTTCAAGGAAGTCCGCTTTGTGGCTTGTTTCATGGCGTTGTCCTAAAACTAGAGGAATTGGAGGAGACGCACTAACACGGCCGACAATAACCCGTCGATTCGCTCCAGATGAAGCATTGCACCGGGACATGTTCAGACACTCAGGAACACGCTCAGATTCATGATGCCAAGTCACAGCAGGTTCAGGTAACTGCACCTGTTCAGCTTGATAAACAACGCGCCCAACAAGCAGGGCGGGTGGGAGATCAGCCTGATTGTACAGCGCATACGAAGGTCTTAATCCCTCTTAAATTCATCAAGATCTTCCGCAACCCTGCTGATAATGCCTTCACACTGTGACGCAATTCCAGTGTTTATTCGTTTTCCTCTAGCATTGACCTCAGTGATTGTTCTTTATGTGAACGGGCTAAAACAAGTTGAAACACGAGGATGGAGGAGACGATGTAACACGCCCTGCGCTCAGCGCCTTGGCCATCGGCGCTCCATACATTCTCACACAGTAAAAACCAAAGGACTTACGGTTAAACTCTCACTCGCAACATGTCAGAACAGGTGAGTTATGAGAAAAGCCTGCACACCAGCTAGAGACTAGACTCACCTCTTCTTCTTAGTGACAATGAAGACGTCATTGAAGAGGAAGAAATAGACCTGCTGCCGCGACTTCCGCTTGAGGAAGATGCCGTTGTCCAAAACAAATGCAGTCAGCTCTCCTCTCTTTACCATCCACCTGGAGGACGAGACCAGGGGGAAGGGCTGGGGACGGGGGGGAGGATGATGTGAATAACGAGAAACAGCAATACATCTAACCACATAAAGTATTTCAAAATGTCTGATATGTTTGTGCCGTCAGGAATCCCTGACTGTGTGTGCATGTGCGAACAGCTGGCTATGCAGACAGAAGATATGTTCGTGAGACATCTGTGAATCCCAAATGTGCCAACAGCTACTTTCCCACACTACTTAGGCACCGCCTGCCAGGCCTTGTGTGCATTTGTGTGGAGATACTCGCCAAGCCAGAGATAGTGTGGTTGTGTGTGTGTGTTGCATGCCAGCGCATGACTGCGAAGCCCATGTTTTATTTCATCCTTACCGGCCTCCGTAGGCAGCGCTTTAACACAAAACACATTGGGTCTTGTGCGCAAGGAGGTGCAGTTCTTTATATCAACAGTGTCAGGTGTGACCTTGGATGACCTCGGGTCGCTTGTACGTTCGGGTGTAATCCACAAGATCGTTCCTTTTTCATCGTCGCGCTGACGCAGGCTAACCACTGTGGTAGCGTTAGCTTGAGCTACATTCTCTACGATTGAGATTACTGAGCACTTTGTACCAGCTAATTCCTAAAAATGTCCAACTATTTTGTCAACTGGAATACTACCCAAGATGCAAGTGTGTAACGATGTGTATCTGTACCTTGATCTTGAACTCCAGCTGAGAGTTGATGGTATACATCATCTCCGTTCGCTCCATTGTGCGAGCTCCTTCATTACACTTCCTTACCACCTGCTCACACAACACACAAACACACAAAACACACACACATTTAATCAGAATGTACAGATTCCTTCACCTTGTATTAAATAATTTAATGTTGCATGCAAAGTCTCCTGAGACACATCAGAACCATAGCAACATATATTGAATATAATGTATAAATGCACAGATATAAATTCACAAAAATGTAAAGAAACATCAAATCCAGATTGCATAACATGTGCAGTCTTTAAACCCACGCACTTTGCTGACTGCTTGTAAAGCCTTCTTACACTCTTCGTATCGTGCCGAGTCTTTAGGCGTCTTCTGACAAATTGTCTGCAACACAGATTGACAGGGCTCAAATTAGTGATGCAACTTCATACTGTAATAAAGCAGCTGGCAGCGGTGGCACATGCAGAGTTGGTGACCAGTCGCTCCAACAGAATTTAGTACGACGATCGGACTAAGTGCAGCTGCTCTTGAGACGACGATGGCTAACGAAATCTTTTGCCGCTCAGCCAGACCGGCTGAAGGAAACGCCATCAGAAGAAGTGTGATCGACCTGGGGAAAAGGGGGAAGAGGACTGAACAGCGTGGACATAGGTTTGTTCCCAGCCTGCTCCTAGCTAGTGTCCTGTTGCTGGAAATCCACCAGTGTTTTTGTTGCTAAAAGTTTACATTGCCCACGATGCAAAAAAAAAAAAAATGCTCGGGATCTGTTTTACATCAATTCCAGCACGTCTACGACTCCACCAGAGGAAACAGTAGACTGCACCCGAGCTGTGTGATCAGCTCCTTCCTGTTGACGCTCTACACCCCAAGCACGAAGAGAGCGTTGCAGTTTGCAGATGACACCACCGTCATCGGCCGGATTACAAACAACGAGACTATATATAAAGAGAGGAAATCAACAACCTTGCAGAGTGGTGCTCAGAGAACAATGTACTGCTCAGCGTCAGTACAGCCACGGAGACAGTTGTTCATTTAAGAAAGAAAGGGAAGACGACACACAAAGCTCATGAACGGTCCTTTGCCAAGTTTTGTCAGGAGTATCAACTGCCGAGCTACCGGACTTCAAAACAGCTTCTTTACTCCTTAATTCATCCTCCACCCTCCATTCATACTGTGATGAAGTTTTATTGTTGTTGGTTTTCTTTCCAATGTAAAAAAAGTGCGAATTAAATCTAAATTGAGTTGTGCAACCTCGTCATACAATGACAAATACAATCTTGTGAGTTCATGCACAAAAACACAAAGAACAATGATTTGCATCAAAACCTTAAGCCCATACTGATACATAAAGACAGCTGTGGGAAGCAATTAAAACTGAACTTTCTCAGGATCCAAAAGCCTCCGAGTGTACGAGCATAAACCTCACAGTCCTGAGGGAGACACCGAGGGAGAGGAGGGGGATGAACATGCGGCGAGGAAGAGGAAGAGAGAGAAAGGCTCAGTAGGGACATAAGAATATGGTGCCAAAGGAAGCAGGAAAAGAAGAAAAAAAACATTAAACGAAAGAGGAGAAGGGTAAAGATGAAGATTAAGATTATCGAGGAATGATGTAGGGTCACGTAAACATCTTTGGAGGCTAGAACACACCCAATGTACAGTTAGTCAGGGTAGAATGAATAAATAAACTGTTGCGTAAGAGTCTTGTTATTCCAAAGCTTGTGCTACTCTATGTCTTCAATGCACTCACATCCATCAGCAGGGGGAGGCGAGTGATCCTCTGCATGGGCAGGATAAGGAAGGAGATCATGGGGAGGTTCCTGCAATCTGGGTGGCTCTCAATCCTGGTCAGCACCTCCTTAAAAACCGGATTCTTGGAACTGCAAGAGAGGACGGTTTAAGTGTTCAGAAAGAGGAGTAACTGATACAGAGAGAGGAAGAGGGAGAACACGAGGTGGTTCACAGTCATGTTGGATCAAATCCACGACAGATACGATAAGAACGTCATTTGTCTGCTCGGTCACTCACACCAGCCTCTGCAGGGTTCTCTGCTGGTAGACTTCGTTGGAGCAATACGTGATGAAGGGATCAAAGTTGGACTGCGCATGCTTGTCGACGATGTCGCTGATGTCATCGATCACAATGTTCTGGTGGTGTCTCTCCTCCAATTCCTTAAAGAACCTGAGTGCAGGATGAATAGAGGTTAGAAAGCCAGTTATTCACAGCCCGCGAGGGAACGGCTTCAAATCAAGAGTCATTCCACACGGGAGAGAATATAGGACACGATGACAGATATAAAAGGCAGGAAGGCAGGAAGCAGAGACAACACCTTTCTTCTAAACCCGCTGTTAGATCACAAAAGAGGAACTCCCCGCCTCTTAAAATAGACGTAGCCTGCCATTAACCATAACACAGAGGTTTTTCCTCTTCCTGAGCTCCACCAGATGGCCCTTTTAACGGCACGCCACATGACCAACTTCAAGAGAATAAGTGTTTTTGCAAGGTGACAAACAGGAAGGTGTCACGCGACACAGGACGCTGACCTTGACCAGTTGGACAGAGTTTGAGCTCATCTGCAACATCACCTCTAATGCCCCCTTCCATCCACACCCACTCCACACACACACACACACACACAGCGCTGTGACTAGCTTGTGTCCACCATACTCAAAATTGAACAAACGTGCGTTGCCCTGTCCTTTGGCCCATGTCCGGAAGGTGCATCCGGGGCTTTATTTGCAGGTCAAGGCTGTTCAAGTTCAAGCAGCGCTCCATGCTCGGGCCAAACTCACTGGCTTGCCTCAGTGTTGAAGCATAAAATCATAAGATCATAAAAGTGAGTCATGGTAATGAATGAGGTATGTCATATCCCAGGGCTGCAAGTGAAATATAATCAGTTACACACCTGCAAGTAAAATACTCAACACTCACAATCACACAGGAGCCTGCGGGTTGAGAGATATTTATGATATTTTCTAAGCCTGACTTTTTGTTCCAAGTAAAACATGTTGCTGAACCAGAGCTGCTGGCCAGCGTATAACTGAAGAGCCGCTGGCCTCTCGTCTCCATGCCCTCCTCTCTGCTCCCACGCAGGTCTCCTTATTGAGGGCGAGGGTAAAGTATGGCGTTAATGTGGGTGGTCTGTGTGTAGGAATGAGAGAGGAGAGTGAGATGAGCTGCAGCACGTCCCAACACAGGAAGGGATTGTTGAGGAATTTACAGATTCATGCAAAGTGAGAATGAGGAGTAATCAAATGTACATAATACTGTTCATGTCAATCCACATGTGCTTGTAGAAAGTGACACGTAGAATTTGTAGAAGCTGTCTTGCCTTGATGAATTGCCTTGTTGTTGAAATGCGCTCTACAAATAAACTTGCCTTGCCTTCATGGTGTATTGTATGCAAAGGGCAGAGGGCTGTTAGGCCGACATTAAATCCTTGAGCAAATGCCATGAACAGTTGCAGAGGGAAGGCAGTGAAGGCTCTGGGTAAACTTTCAACCGAGGCAACAGGTTGAAGTGAGCTTAACCTCGTGCCACTCAGATTTAATAACCCACATTATTGACACTGGGTTATTGAGAATAACCACAAAAAAGGTAGTAACAACTTGTTGGCAGAGTAGGTGCAGCAAACATGTGAAAAGACTGTAAACCTTGGATTAATTATGGAGTCTTTGGTTCTCATAGCAGGCTTGATGAATAGCATGAGACTTTAGACCAGCATTTAAGGCGAGCTGACCTAAACAACATGATGATAATATGTGTTATAATATAACATTGCCCTTTGGGTAATCTCATAAAAACAATGAGAAATGACTCCACAGTTAAAAGCACACTCATAAGGAGAACATGTGGGCTCAGAAACTCTTCTGTCAATCATTTGTAGACATAATTGCTGAGGCAGCACAGTTTTCATCAGTCTCAACTTTCATGGCGTCTCATGCTGGAGAGTTTCAGTTTATGGGATCATTAGAGGTTCATGGTTACCGGGCCATAAGCGTTAAATCATGACGGACGGGTAAACCCAGAGGGCCCAGAACAGCAAACGTGGGCCAGACAAAAAGAAGCAAAGACTTGTGAGCTCTCTCAAACAGCAAGAAATGTTGATTTTGAATCATCTTTCACTCAAGTTGTGACCACACATGCACACAAAGAAACGCCAACCTACAATCCCTTTGACGCAACTGGAAATAACTCTGATTGAAGATGGAACGTCAGGCTGAAAAACAGACATCCGGTACACAGAGATAACGGACACGCCCCTCAGGGAATGAGTGCTGTCAAATAAGATCATCATCACACTTATAAACAAAACCACAAACCCTGATAGTGTTGGAAACATAAAAGAGCCTAAAACCAACCTGCATACAAGAAGCTACACTTATCATAAGTCACACACACCGAGAGAAGCAGACATAACAACATGCAGCAGTAATACATCTACAAAAGCTAGACATTGTAACACAACCACGCACGTACTTTTTGCTCGCCTCACAGATGTCGGTGATGTTGGAGAAGAGGTGGTGGTGTTCGGTCTTGGTCATGGCCTCGCGGAGCTCTGCAGAGTTCTTGAACATGCGGATCAGGATCTCCAGACTGTGGAGGTACGAGTGCTCCGACGAGATCACCTCAAAAATGGACTAATGTGGCGAGAGCGACAGGAAGGAACAAGGAAAAGACTCACGTTTGTGTTTTTTTGATACACCCTGTCCTGACTCACTCGGCTCATGAGATGGACTCAGCCATGAACTTGCTTGACAAACATACCTGCACTCCACAAACCTGCTGGTGTGCGAATGAACAACTTTTATTCTGATGTGAACACCAATTTGTCACTGAACTTAACCTCTAAACTCATTCGCCTTGTCGTTCTTAATACGACAGCGATTCAGGTGAGTATGTATTGGAATAGCTGTGTCCTTCCCCTATTTATAAAGCATCTGCTTTAATTATACGATAGTCCAGGATGCGCTGTTTCCTCGTGTGCTCTTTTAATGGCTTTTTAAATTGGCCTTGAGTTTACAGAGACCAAATGGACCCATCCCTTCCCCCCGGTGCTTAGGAGCTCTTAGCTTAGCATGCAAGTAGCCCAAACGTGTATTTTTCTCACTCTGAACACAACTGTCAAAGTGTGAAATATGATTCCTACCTCTTGTCTTTTGCGTTCGTCCTGATTCATCCTGTCAGAAAGACCACTTTTCTTCACCTAAAAAAGGGGGGAAAAATCATGAAAAGATTTAGAATACAAAGTCACCGTTGTTTGACTCCTCTGGGTTTTTTTCAGGTCACCGTCCCTTTGAAGCAAGGGTGTGTGTGTGTGTGTGTGTGTGTGTGTGTGTGTGTGTGTGTGTGTGTGTGTGTGTGTGTGTGCGTGCGTGCGTGCCACTGTTGTCCTGGCACACAAAGACAGCAGCACTTTGCATAGCATGCGGAATAGAGAGGCAATGAAGTAGTTGTAGGAAATGGGAACAGGACGATCTTCACTGAATAAAGAGACGAGTGCAGAAATTTGTTAAAAGGCAAAAAAAAAAACCTCTTGGGATGAAATGTAATTTGGTCGAACACATACGGTTAAAAAGGAAAGTGTGTGTGTGTGCGTGTTAGTATGTGGCTGGGGAGATTTGGTCCAGAAGTTTGAAACAAAGCAATCTTTTGGAATGAACTGGGTGTGGAGTGCTATTGAATTATTCAGCCTGTGGCTGAAGGCAAGGTTTAGTAAATAGCATGTCTCCCTATTCTGTTCCTGCAAATACAACCACTACGACCCGGGGCACATTCACATTGAACTTTACCAGATCTCACGTGAATGGACATATGCAAAGAGGCCGTCTTTCCGCTGGCGTCTCATACGGTTTTGGACAAACAAACAAGCCCACAGCAAAGCAAACATCTCTCGTGGTTCTTTCTTTGTACTTCTTTCACACATACACCAGTTTCCCTTCTGTCGAACCTTCAACACCATATCAGTATAACGAGCTTTCAATGTGAGGCTGTTTTAATGAGCGAGCAACCACCCTGTCATGCCATCTGAACTTTGCCCCGCTTTGCAGTTTCCCTGGGTGTAACTGAAACTCAATCAATTGGATCTCATTATTTTTTTTTAAATCTTCAAGCCATAGAGTGAAGCTCCACCTGCTGAAACTACGCAGGGTGATTCCTGGAAGGTCATGTGACATTTCACCAAACCTTAAATGACGAGAAACTTCAGGGCGAGAGAGGTGGAGGAGGAGTCGAGTGTTGGAAAGGCAAGACTCACGCGATGACAACTTGTGGATCTGGTTCTCGGCTTCACTGAAACTAAACTCATAAAAGTGTCTGCCGGCATTTCATATCAAACAAATGATCCCGCAGCGTGACATCATGGACTGTCTGGCCACACAAACTCATGGCAACTGTGTGTGTGTGTGTGTGTGTGTGCGCTGGTCAGGATTGACGCGTTGACCCACTTCCCCCCTGTGTATCTCTATACACAACAACAAAAATGACAGTTTCTGAAAGTTTTCCACTTTAAATTCAACCTCCCTTTCACTGGAGTCTGAGTGCATATCGTTGTCTGCAGTTTCAGACCTAATCAGAATTGCCTCCTACGCACTCGCTCCCACACTTTCCCTCCTCAACAAGTAAACAAACAGATGGGAATGCTGCAGACTAAATTATCTCATCCCTTTCCTCTGTATTCCTCCATCCGTCCGTTCCGATCCAAAACGATATTGCGTAATGTAGAGCCGCCGCGCTTCTCTCCAGAGGCAACATTTTAAGCATATTTGCAGTCTGACGAATATATGGAGTTTGCCAAAACACTGGCATCAGGCCCAACAGTGCTTGCAAGACTTCCTGTCAGTCTGGCTGACTGTCTGCCTCCCTGCCAGCCCCAAGTCCTCAAAGAAATGCTCCTGCCCTCCGTGATAACCAGAGTGAGGGGCAGAGGAAGGCAGGAGCAGTGGGAGGATGGGAATGGACTGTGGCCAAACTGGATACGACGGCATTCTTCAGAGCACTCGCATTCCAAGACTCCGTAGCCACATACTGCCTGTATGTCTCCGTACTGGACGTAGAGAACGAGTAGGAACGATACGAGAAGAATGGAAGCTACCACAAGTGTGTGAGCGTGTGTGTGTGTGTGTGTGTGTGTGTGTGTGTTATGTCTGACCACAGTGAGCTGGCTCCAGGAGGTGCGTACAGGTCTGTACTGCACCACAATGCCGCTGTCGGGTTTGGGTTCTCTGGAATCGGCATCCTCATCTGAGTCATTATGCAAGGCCTTTTCCTGGTAGTTCTGGTACAGCTCCTCTTCTGAAACAGGCAGAAAAGACCAAGCATGTTGAAGGAGTTTAAGTTGAGAGAGAAAGACAGAAAGGCGAAACAAAACCTACATTAAAGTAGTGAAATGAAGGGGAAAGTGTAGCGGAAACAAGGTTTTCTCACCCTCACTGTCAAACGTCCGCTGACTGGTTAAAACTTTCTTCTTCTTGTCTGGACTCTGAAAGAAAAAAAGAAACACAATTGCCATGATTTGGACAAAATCTGAGGGTCCGGGCAGGCGCACACACACACGCGCGCACACACAAACACACACATACACACACACACACTTTAAATGAAACCGGCCTCTGTATCACTGTCACCTGCCTGTGGCTGTTCTGCTGACCTTCTTCATTGACCCCTGTCTAACTACAGAGCCATTGTGAGCATAAGTGTGTGTGTGCCATTGTGTCACATTACGTCACGTCTCCCAACAACCGCATTGTTTTCTTGTCGTGCCTCGTCTGACCTGCTGCTGAGTTTGTCCCACAGTACTCAGTCTGTGTTGTCATTTTATAACCTGGACTTCACCCCGCAATACTGAAGTCCAGATTAATGCCATCTGTGTGCATCAAATAGAAACCCATCAGAAAACTGTTGCCAGGGCTGTATGTGTGCAGTTCAGCAATCGGCATTTGCCTTGCAGATGAATGCTAACATTGATTTATGTCTGCATTAATTTCCCTTAAGATTGCCGGGCTTGTACAGCTTGTACCTCTCACGCTGGTCATATAAGGCAGAAACATATTCTCTATGAGCATTAGAACGGTCAACCCAAACATGTAAACCAGCAGCAAACCAATGAGTAGGATGTGTCGGATAAAAGCCAACCTCACAGATTCACTCTGGTTTGGAACAAGCTCTGCCCACTTGGCGGTTTGCCTTTCTACCAAATCTAGATATATCTAGATTTGCATTATTTCATCATCTGAACGCCACATTTGGATAGAGGTTGATCTCAGAGAGATCCTGAACACAGCAAAAGCAAAAGCAAAGAGAAAATACAGCCGGAGGGCAGGGTCATTGTAGAGACACCGCCTAACACTTACAGTAATTGGCGATGATTGAGAAGGATTATTTTAGTACGAGTCTCCATTGTTTTGAGGAACATCCTAATCAATGTGCCTTCAACCACATTAAGGTAAAACAAACAAAAAAGCTATTAAATGAATAGCTTTTTATGATAACCTCCACATTGCTCTTAAGGTGATTTCTGTGTATATTGTGTCAAATTTCAAACCCTTTATTCTTTTAAAGCACCCACCTTGATTTCCCCTGGGCTGGTAGGCTTTGACATCCCGGGGATGGCTAGTTTAGGTGTCCCAGGGCTGGTAAGTTTAGGTGTCCCAGGGCTGGTAAGTTTAGGTGTCCCAGGGCTGGTAGGTTTAGGTGTCCCAGGGCTGGTAGGTTTAGGTGTCCCAGGGCTGTCGGGCTTTGCAGTGCCAGGACTTGATGGGCTGACTTGTGAATCCGTCTGATCCTCATCCAGCCATCTGATGACTTGCTGGGACAATCGATGGGCCTTGGAATCTTCTGATGGGACCTCCAAGTCTACTCCACTCACGACTGCCCTCCTATAGGAAGTACTCCTTAGGCCTCTTTTCAGTGTCCCCGAGCTCTCAGTTTCCCCATCTGTCCCCTCAGCGAGACCCCCTCCTGTAGAGAAGTAGGTTCCTGTCTCCACCATGCTGAGGGCTTTCAACGCCCGCTTGGAATGATCCAAGCCCAGCAGCCCCGTTGAACCCTGCGGCTCAGGTGGAGGCCCCTTGCTCTGCCGAACATCAGACGCTAAGCCCTTGGGGATGAGTTGCTGGGTGCCCATCTTCAGGGCAGCAGGGCTGTGGGTGCTAAGGACGATTGAGGTGGAGGGAGAGATAGATGGGGAAAGTGAGGGAGAAGGGGAGGTGGAGGAGATGGAAGAAGAAAAAGATGCATGCCTGGCGTCCTGCGAGGAGGCCGGCGAAAACGAGGACGGTCTGAGGGGCGCTTGTCCTTTGTCTGCTGGCGACGGGGAGCGCGGGGTGGGGGGGTCTGAGGAGGTAAGGGAAGAGAGGGAGGGGATGCTGGAGGTGGAGCTGTGGGAAGGGGTGGGGGTACGCCGTGCTGGAAGAGAGGGGCTGGATGCGGACGAAAGGGAGGAGAGTTCTTGGGAGTTGTAGTTGTTGTTGTTGCTGTTAGAAGTGCGTGGAGACAGGACAGGAGAGGAGTCAAGAACAGCTCCAGACAAGGGCGAACTCATCTCAATCGCTTTCTGCTCTCTCCACGAGCGCATGCTGAACGGGTTGGACACGCGTTTCTGGGGGTCCTGGAGATGCTTTTCCTGCGATACCGTCACTACGTTACTGGCTCTCTGCCGGTCTCCATTACACACTCTATTGTCCAGTGAGGCGGATCTGCTATCCTCAGACCGAAACTTGGACAGTGAGAAGAGTCCGCCGGAGAGGGGCCCGATGCTTATGCTCCGGACCACTCTGGTTTTCCTGGAGGGTTTGTGCAGAACGTGCTTCAACACCACGGTGTTCTTGCCCCACCTCGGAGGAGCCACCACCAGCCGCTCGGCAGGTTGGCTCAAAGTGAAGGAACACTTGTTGTCCTCCACTGGGAAGTCCGTCGTCATGACCCCGTTCATGTGGTAACTGAGGGGTCGCGGTTTGGGTTTGCTGGAGTCCTGAGGGGGTTTATAATTGTCTGTGCGGCGCCTCCACAATGGGGTGATGTTTTTATTGGACAGATCCACATCGTTACCGATGTCCATGGTGCTTAGATCCTCTGTGACCTCGTTGCTATCTGCGTCCAAACCTCCAGGTCACAGTGCAAACACTGCAGTACTGTCGAAAAACAAATCTCACCCCCCTGAGAGCAAACAGAGAGAAGAGGAGCTAAGTTCAGTGTCCAATTTCACTAAAGATTACTCATTAACAAGGATTCAGAGCAGACACTGGAAGCCGAACTTCAACACATGAGTGAAGGAGTTTTTTGAACTGCCCAAAACAAAAGCCAGATCACGGAAGACAGCTGCACATCCTTTTGTATATGTTCACGGCGGTGGAATGCCCTGATTACAGGCACAAAGCGGACACGATGCTGTGAGCAAAGAACAATTGTCCGCCACAAAAGTGAGTTTAGAGAGTATTGTTGCTGGTATTATTTTAAATCTCCTTTATTCTGTATTAAACTTCAAACACTCACATTCCTGTATGTGTGAATACATAGAACTACATAAACATGCAATACTCTTACTATATGTTGTGCCTTATTTTGTTCACCTTTATGGTACTTCTGTGTGTTAGGAAGAGCCAGTAAAACAGGCTTTTATTGTATAGAGTAACTCTGGTATCTGTGCATATGATAATAACAATAACTTGAATGCATCCGTTATGTGATGCCCAGCAGAGAGATTCAGGTGTAGAAGACTATACTTTCCCAGTCATCGATACTGGGAAAGGATCCGAGGTGCTGGATCAACTCACCTCTAACCAGCGGCTCTGCTGCAGGACGCGCTCATTGTACCTGCGCGCACCGACGTAAAACAAAACCTCCTCTGGCCGAACAGCATCGGTCGGAGGGTTTAATCCAGCATTGGTTTACTCCACCGTGGGTTTAATCCAGTGTGGGTTTAATCCAGTGTGGCATCGACTCCAAATGATGTTTGTGAAACTAAGTTGGAGCCCGCAAAGTCACTGTGAGGATTGACCGGGGAACTGGAGCACTGCTCTTACTGGCGCTTTGAGGAGGAGGAGGAGGAGGAGGAAGAGGAGGAAGAGGAAGAGGGAGAGGGGCTGAACAGAACTCCCAAATTCACTCACCTCTGGTGGGCGTGGTTATGTTGGATTGGACGTCCACTTATTTTAATAAAACTTCACAATGAGACGACATAATTATCGAGGTTTACTCAATTATTATATTATTCTGGTTTAAGTTAATTGCTGCATTGTCCTCCAATATCTAACTAAAAAAGTGCAATGTTGTACTTAGTTTAGTTTTTTTCACTGTTGCTCTTAGTTCATAGTAATCAATTAATACATTTTCTATGATATTTTATTATATTTACAATCAATGTATTTACTTTATATTGTTGTAGGTCCACCCGGAAGTCTATAGTTACCCTGTACAGGGAGGTTTAGCAATAAATCATTTAAAAAAGATTGTACCTCACCTGCGCCGCGGCATCTGCATCGCACACTGAGCCGTTGCTGTTGTGCGCCATCTAGTGTTGTTTGGCGTAATTGCAGAAAGCATCCGGTCAGATATTTGCCAATTTCACAAAAATGTCCCAAAGTACTTAAGTTGTGAGTGCTCTGATATTCCCACAATATTCCAAATGCAGATGTATGGACTCATGTTTGAACAACAACGCACCCTGCATGTTACTCTCTGATGGTCTGAAAGCATGAATAATGTTTTATTCCCGCTCCAAAACAAATCCCTGTTGCGCAACATGAGGCTGGTTAATTCATGCATCAATGAACATGAACAATTGCGAAATTGTGTGTGACAAAACTATTTTCACATTAAATCCACACATGTAATAACTTTTCATTTTGAAAAACATAACGACACCGTTTAATCAAAGAAACATCAATGTAGGTTAACTTTTAAAACTGTTACTTCCTGTAAATAACTGACCGGGCTGCGTGTAATGGCTGGAGCCCCCGCGGGGCTCTCGTGCACCAGTAGTTCACCTGCCTGACCACTAGAAGGCGCCACTGTCATGTTGAGTACAACCAGGAGTCGAACGTCACTCCACAAAGCAGGTCACATGTTTCATTTAAATGCAAATGATCTATAAATGGTCACACGTGTTGCTCTCTGATTGCTTTGCAGTGACCGACCATAAGATTTATTCTCATTTTACATAAACTGTTAAACATTAAAACCCTAAAATGTGTGAACTAATAGTGTCATCTTTAGGCAAACATCTGTTGAACAGATAAGGTGTGTAAAGGCCGTCAAAGCACAGGATTAGTGAACTGTCACCAACATCAGAAGCATACAGACACACTAACAGAGAGCGAGAAACACATCACACACATCTTTACACACGTGTTTACACACATCTTCACACACATCTTTACACACATCTTCACACACATCTTTACACACATCTTTACACACATCTTTACACACATCTTCACACACATCTTTACACACATCTTTACACAGTGTTCTTGCAATCAGACAACAGCATGTGTTTAAACCAAGATGTAGAGGGGAGGGAAACATTAATTAATAGCCAAAAAGGTCAAGAACATGCTGTTTAATACATAGATATATTATTAATCCTCAAGGGGACATTTTTTTTTGTCATAGTAGCGTCCCACACTTAAAGACATCAAATGAAATAAACTAAACACACAAAATAAAAAAAGATAAAATAAAATATGAACAAGGATGACAGATATATACAAAATAAAAGTATATATATATATATATATATATATATATATATATATATATATATATATATATATATATATATATATATATATACAATGGAATACATAATGTGTATCATCAGTGCTTCATTTTGTATAATAAGGAATATAACAACTCATAAACATATTTATTAGAGCATGGCCTTTTTCCTCCTTGATGTTTATTACTCCACAGCAATACCAACGTTACCAACATTATCCTGGCTTCTTTAATCAGTAAAAAATATATTATGTATCATAATTATCATCATTTATTACCACAGACCCGTGTAGTGGGACCGTCTTCATTATGTGCAATAGAGGAAGTGCAGTTGCCTCTCCTGCTGTGTTGTTTGAATGAGCTATATGTTTCCTCATGTTGTTTTGGTTCCTCTGCCATCGGACATGACACTCACCTCCGCAGTGAAGCCCTGAAGCAAGTCCCCTGAGCCTGAGGACATCCGGCCTGATGAAGACTTCTTGAGAAGACGTTTCCACTCTGTGGATCAGTGAAGTGGGACAATGGGAGAATCTAAGGAGCGAGCGTTATCTTCTCCAATCGACCATTTTAAGAAGAATGTTTTGTTCTTACAGACTGAGATTAGACCTGCAGCTTCTCTAGATAGCTGCCTTTATTCTTCTGATAAGACCCGAGCAGTAGCTGTCTGTCTGTGTGGGCTCTTGCTTGTCTGAACTAAGTCGGCTTCAAGACAATTTGGAGCAGCGAAGTTAAAGTGAATCGAGCTGGTGAAAGTAATGAAAGAGACAAAACAGCATGGCTGGACAAGCAACACCATCAAAAGAACAGAAAGGATCCTCAAAAACCATTCATCTCATCTGGGAGTTATGCTTCTGATTGCTGTGAAAAGGAAGTGGAAGACTGTGGAGGAGTTTGCAACCCGGCAACAATAAATAGAAAAATAACATTTTAATTGAACGGAAAACTGTAAATGTCTTGTTGACTCATGTAAATAACTGAGGTGGAGTTGTTTGTGTGGCACGGTGCAGGAACACATTGTTAGAAAAGCTTTTATCATCACTTTTACTGTCGTGCATTACATTTTTATTTAAAGCAAATGTTTGTTTGAACTGCTAGGAAAGGGGGAAGTTAAACCTCAGTTGTCCGGGCAGATAAACCAGTTTTTCTGGTGGAGTCATGTTTATGAGGAAAAGACAGGAAAAAGAGAGAAGAAGAGAAACCTACCAATGTGCCCCGTCCCACTTGTTCTGGTCCAAAGGCATCTAGACTTTAAGGAAGTGGTCGAGTTCATCTTCAAATGCATCATCGCCGCTCTCTACTCGTATAAACTTTTAACAACGAGCTTCCTTCTGACCCGCTACGGCAGCTCTGCTCCAATGATACACTCACGACGTTCATTAAGTTCATTCTGCACAGAAAAAGATATGAATTATGTATTTATTCAATATTGCACCTATTCAAATCTAAAAGCAACACATTCAGAAAGAAATAGGCCAACGTTCAATAGACATATTTATAAGAATATTCACGCACAAAATGCCGGACAGGTAAAATGGCTAACAGCCAAAATGTAGCATGTGTTACAGGAAGTGACACCTTACACACCTTTCCTTATTGAAGCTGCTCAGCCTGCAGGTTCAGGAAGTGTGTGTGTGCAATATGTAAACGACGTCAGACACCACTGAACACTGACACCATCTATTGAACCTTCTTTATGTTGACTACTTGTTTTCAAATACTAGCTTCATTATGTTCCTCTGCTTTAATGTAGATATAACTATACAATGTGCGTGTGATGCATTTCTCTCCATTTCTTTTCAGGACTGTTTAAGAGGCATTTCGCCCAAATTGCACAAAAGAAAAAACTAAAACAATATAATCTCTGGTTTTCTGGGAGGTTTTTGGTTTATTTGTTTCTGGTATTCCTGCTTCTGCCGCAGTGTAACGAGGATAGATGGAATTACATCATCGAAGAATTGAAAAAAAGAAAAATTACATTTACCAGTAGCACAAAGACCCAAGACACAAGACACACAAAGACACAAGAAACACACATATATATATACACACACACACACACACACATCTTTATTGGGGCCATTTCTTTGGGTAAAACAATATCCCAGGGGAAATTGTCCACAACAAGTGTTGCTGAGTATCAGGAACATCCCATTCATCTCTATGTTGTGGTTGTGGAGGCAAAAATCTCTGAGTTGGATATCCAGAAAACTACAATTAATATATTTCCATTCCTAAAAACGTTTCCCTCCTACAGGATGCGGAATAAGGACTACAATCAAACCAATTAAAGCAAATGCATGAGTAAAGCTCTCGCTGAAGGCAGATGTGTGACACCATCTCATCTGCATGGTCAGCTGTGTGTGTGTGTGTGTGTGAACAGCTTGGGTGACTGTGGTGTGTGTTTTTCCTGCAGGCTGTGCAAAGCAGTGTAGCATATAATTCAGTCACAAACCTTGGGAATAACACCACTGCGCGTCGTCCTGGGAGTCGGGGTCAGAGGATTCTTTGTCAAGATGATGGTGTGGCAGAAACAAATATCTGTGATGGGGGAAGCAGGAGGGACATGTGAAGAAAAATACAGCTAAATGTATTCTAGGAGGAGAAATGTGTCACTGTCTACGGTTTAATGTTCATGTTGAGCGTCGGTTGGGTAGCGCCCCCTCGCTCTCTCTCTCTCCTTCATCGTGAGTCACCTCCTGGAGTCTTACCAGATATTAACATTGCAGCCATGAAGCAGAGAGATAGTATGTTGGAGCATAACATCCCTGAGCTTTTCTCGTCTTCTGACTCTTTTTTTTTCTTTTAAAAGCCCTCCGCACTGACCTTTTCTCAGCATACCTATTTCTTCCTCTCTTCCCTCTCTCTTCTTCTTCCTCTGACTCACGGCCCATTGTACTTCTCCTACTCAGCGCTGCTGTTCGCTCGCCTCCCCTTCCCCTCACCCTTCACTGCCACCTACACGTCTCCTCATCCATCCTCTCCGAGAACAATGCAGAGGAGAGCAAACGGCTGTAATTACCATCGCTAAGTGCTCAGAAGGGCTCAGAAGAAGTGGGTGACAAACAAGAAGCACGTACAGTCCATGTACACGGATCACATTATGAATGCATAAGCCATATGTTAGCAAAGTAGGACAACAGCTCGTTATGGTACGTGCGTTCACCTCAGTGTCCAGAGACAACCACTCTGTGCCCCTTCATGCATGTGCCCACCCACAGTGAAGGATTACTGCAGCGCCCAGTGCATAAGGAACCAACACAGGGGGCATCTGCCACACACACACACACACACACACACACACACACACACACATATTTGAACCCAGGCTTGTGTCGATTGGCCAGCGCTATTGCGATGACCCAAGATTGACTCCCCCCCCACATACTCCTCCGTGTGGTCCCATTGGCTGTTTGCCCCGGGACGATGATGTCATCATTTGTGCCATGCACGTTGCAGTAGATGTGGCATTGGGACATGCACTGCTGGGCACGGACGGAGGAAACACAATTAGATGGTAGCTGGAGGTGATGGCTGTCTCTTTAGCGTCCTGACAGAGGATGCAGGAGACCCGTTGGTGCATCACTGATTGTTACAGCGGCTTTCGGTGTGGATCCTGCGTAGATTGGCAGGATGGTTTCGAAATACAGTATTGCCCAGTTAACTGAAATGTTGTCCACTATCAGCAGTGGAGGGGATGTTTTCAGAGGGAGAAAGAAAGATAGAGAGACACTCGTGCCGATGCTTTAATTTACACTTTATGTTTCATAAGTGACCTTTTTCACGTTTGACTGAGCCATTTCCCCCAGGCCCGAGCATTCCTGTCACAGCATATTGTTGGATGAAATTGCACGTTTTTTTTCTGCCCATCTGGTCTTTAATTAATGAGTATTTTCACAGAAACAATAATCTCGGCTGTGGCTTCACTGGTCTTAGTGCAACGCACGGCTTCCAGAGTCAATAAACTGCACGCATTGATCAGCTGTGCTCTTGAGATCAATAAAACACACCACACATTTGTTCCAAAGCTGCTTCATAGAAATATAAATGAAGTATTGACTGCGTTGAATTTTGTGAATGACAATCTGAAGGGGATATTGCTATAAGACCCTCTGGAGTTTATTATGTTGCTGCGAATAGTAAATGTGATAATGTGAGTCTGTGGAATCTTAAGACAATATCTTGAGAGCACAAGAGGCATGCAGACAGATCAGCAGACTCTGGACTGTAATAAGAAAATGTATGTATATATATATATATATATATATATATATATATATATATATATATATATATATATATATATATATATATATATATATAATATATATATATATATATATATATATATATATATATATATATATATATATATATATATATATATATATAAATATATATATATATATATATATATATATATATATATATATATATATATGGTTAAGTAAGAGAAGAAATTAAAACAAATAGAGGAAGAAAACATCCATCCTTCTTTCATCCATCAAGCTCTCTGTTGATGAAGAGGAAGAGGTCAAAAAAGTCACACCCATCTAAACACATTAGCATGTACACACACTCCACATACACAGAGCCAGGAGGACCAACAAACACAACTGCAACAGGAAGTGGTGATAGCATCGCTTCCTGCCTGGGAACGATGGAGTGGAGTCTGCGGTTGAGGGAAAGAAATGGTGAATGTGTGTCTCTGCAGTTCCTTCACATCGCTGGAGGGATGAGCGTCATGTCGAGCTCCACCAGAACTGCAACGTGAATATTATTTTATTAATGTTGTGTGCAAACTGATTAACTGATGGACTCTGAAACATCTCCCTTGGTTATTTTCCCCCTGCAGCTAATGATTCATCGTTGCGATTTAGGTAAATATCTGTAATCGCTGAGACACATCAGCACTGTGTTGCTCGTCATTAGGGATAATTGCTCACCTTTAGGATTTCCGATAAGACACAAGTCCCGAAGTTCACACCGCTCTGCCTTCCTACTTACAAACACACATGCAGCTAGAGACTGCAGCTTCAGTCTAAGGGCATTTGGGTTCAGAAAGTTTTATATGGGAACAGAAGCAAAAAAGCAAAACATTGTGATATGGAAGCAGATACAGGAAGAAGCTCGTATGCAAACCTTTTATTTGTGGAAGAGGAGGTGGGAACAGAGAGAGAGGATGCAGGGAAGTTAGGATATTGTTGTGTGTGTGTGTGTGTGTGTGTGTGTGTGTGTGTGTGCGTGCGTGTGTGTTTGAATATGAGGTTGCCAAACAGCCACTGCAGTTTACCCTCAGACCATGCGAACAAACACAAAACATGTTGTTTAGTTTTCTCACCGGCTGACAGGTAAATCAGGGGAGACGGTCACATTTCCTCCAAACTGCATGATAAGCAAAATCTTTGTAGCGTAGACAAACAAAGAAACCGCTACCCACCGTGCACACACACACACACACACACACACACACACACACACACACAACAGAGGGCCACATCTCTGTCCCTCTGCAATTAAAGTCTTAGTCATACTGCACCAAAGGCTATTTCAGTCTTCTTCCAGCCCAGTTTCCCCAGGCATCTTCATTGCATGTTTTCCCCCCTCGTTGCCTCTATCTGTCTCTTTTGCTCGGAGACAAGGTTGCGAGTCAAAGTGTATTGATGCTGATCATTATTGACGCGTCTTAGAAGATCAATCTAAACTTACAAAACTGGAGGGAGCTGGGAATTTGTGTGTGTGTGTTTTAAGGCACAGTCAAAATTGTTCTTTTCATTCCTGTCACACACACACACACAAATATATATATATATATATATATATATATATATATATATATATATATATATATATATATATATATATATATACGTATATATAAAACAACATCCATCTCATCTGCTTGACATGAGCACACAACACGCTCAACACTAAAGTCTCTCTAAATCACTCGTCTTCTCAGCGCTCTTACGCGCCCCCCTTTCCTGTCACTCAGTCATAACACAACGAGGCTCTGTGAATAGATCCCTCTGCTCCGGCTCTTGTCAGTCTTCCCTCCCACACTTCTCAGTTTGTCGTAGATCCGCTGCTTCTGAGCGGCTGAGTGACAGTTCGGTCCGACATGCCACGTCTGCCGCCGCCGACAACAAATTTGGCAGCATCCCTCCCTCTGTCATCCCTCTGTCCTTGTATTCTGCAGCTGGTTTTCACTCCGCACACCTCTGTCTGTACACTGACGCTATTGTCAATTTGGTCGGCCATTTTTTTCTCTCTGTGAGTGTCGCCGTTGCAAATGGCAATGTTGCAAAAGTGCACACGCGTTGTGTCACATGAACCGTGGGACAGAAAGACAAGCAGGTGGAGGAGAGACATGACACTCGCCGGCGTGCCGAGGCTTCCCAGTTACAAAAGAACCCGCAACGGAAATGTTCCCTGTCCTTCCTCTAAATGTGATTTTCTGAAAATACCCTGCGGGTTTGTCTTGATGCAGCTTACACTCGGAGACGGAGGCAGTGATATCAAGTCAATGTCAGATCATCAAAGTCTGCAGGGCGAAGATATCCACAATAAATGATTGAAGATGGCTTGCCTCCACAAAAACAATGATGTCATCGTGGGCATACAGGCTGACAAAAATGACACGTTTACGCCCTCCACTGAAGCGTGACTAAAGCGATAGTGGGAAATCTCGGAGGGGGAACGGGTGAAAGTTGAAGTCATCGTGTTAAGAAACAGGTAGAGTTTTTTTTATTTTTTTTTTTCCCCGAAGAAGCAATCTTGGCCATGAGTGAAAAAAAAGACACTGCAGCATGAGCTCACCAGGGAAAGAAGTGAGCTCATGTCTTAACCATTAAAGCGGTACACCTCACTTCTGATTTGGCTTTTGCTACTTCACTTCTTGGTCAAAGCTCTGCCCAAAATCGCCTCCGTGTTCACTTCTTCATTGTCACTAATAGTAAATGGAAATAGTGGACACTAATGTGCCCTTCAAGGACTCGCTGGACTGTTGAAGACACTTTGACTTCACAGGTTCAGATGTTCTGTTACTGCTTTGCACCTGACGGTGAGCCCATGTGGGTTTAACATGTTGTACTTTTACCAACGTAAAGAGATAGACATTTTTAAAAGATGCTTTCAACAGTGTTGCAAGTCTCTCAGATTCACGCTCACGGTACTTTTGTCAATCTACGGGCCGTCTAGAGGCCTATATAGTGTGTATAACTCACTGGGACAATTAAACACACTCTCGGACTCATGCATGAAAAGCATGCACAGCCGGCCACGTCAACAACGCACAAAGAAACACACAGACACACAAGGAGGCCTACCTCATTATCTGCTCAGATAGACATTACTCATAAAAAATAGTTGTGTGTTGATTAATACTCTGAATTTTGAATGAATCACTTTTAATGTCACTGACAAATAACCCAATTTCATGGAAGTGCAATACTAAATGATTTAAGTAATTGAAAACCAGAGTTAAAATAGATGCAGCAGAGGAAGCGTGCATGCCGGCATGCATTAAAATCCCCCAAAAGCTGTTTTAATGCAAATCTGTAGCAACACTGATAAGAGCAGTTCTGCATTAAGTACCCACAGCGTGCAACCTCCATCATTCCAGATTGCACCACATAGTTGATGAATACTTGACAGGCTAAATCTGAGACACCCTCTCTACATCACCTGGGTTTGTTTTCTCAAACTCTTTTCTTAAAGATACCACAGCCCAGGACAAGTGAAGTGATGTATAAACGATGGAGTATCTCATGCGGCTTCAACAAAGCTCCTCTGAGCGCAGAGGGCATTCACAACAGCTCGCAACTGTGTCTTCCTCTGAGCTGCTTAATTGGCTTTGACATGTGAAATAGATGGAGTTGCTCGTTCATACAACTATTTTATATTTGACAGCAAGAAAATCCAAAATGTATTTGCATGTAGAAATCCCAGATTATCACACTCATTATCATATTTGTTGCATTGGCCTCATCTTGCTTTTTGTCAGTCATGTAATGAGTTGTATTATAATGCAGACGCCTGCTCTTCATCTCAGAACAATACAAAAGCTCTGCACTGACACGCTGCACGCCCACACAGCAGGAGAGAGAGAGAGAGAGAGAGGGAAGCAGAAACACATATTTAGATAGAAAGAGATGGAGGGAGGGATGCTGATAGATGACAGACATATACATAGAGACCGATAGAGATAGATAGATAGATAGATAGATAGATAGATAGATAGATAGCTAGATAGATAGATAGATAGATAGATAGATAGATAGATAGATAGATAGATAGATAGATAGATAGATAGATAGATAGATAGATAGATAGATAGATAGATAGATAGATAGATAGATAGATAGATAGATAGATAGATAGATAGATAGATAGATGGATAGATAGATAGATAGATAGATAGATAGATAGATAGATAGATAGATAGAAATGGCTGTTAGTTGTCACTTTGCACCGAGCACCAGCCTTTATTTTTTGCACCTTTCTTTCACTCTTACAAGATAAATAGGAGATAAAATATAAAGCCGGCGGGTCCAAAGGACTCAAATGTGTTTTTGCTGCACCTACACACTGTGACTCATACCCACACTCAGCTCACCTCTCCTTTACCTCCCTCTCTCTGAGGAGAGCAGATGGAAAAGAGGCTCCTCTCCCAGACGGGCTGTTTGACTGTGACCCCACAGGCTAATGCAACACTTCACTGTGACGCCGTGGAAGTAAAAAACAGAATGTAAAGCCGGCCGCAGGGTTTATGCTGCCTTCCGTTGGCCCCGGGGCTTATTTGTTTCACTTTGAGTCATAAAACTTGTGGTCTGATGTGTTGCAATACATTCCTTGGACATGTGGAACGACAGCTGACTGTGCGTCCGGTGATTATTCCCACAGCTTTCCTTCTGTCCTTGACATTATATTCTTTATACAGATTATGCAACCCAAGCGGTTCTCTGAGGAACCCCCGTTGATACTCACCCAAGCATGTTCCCAACGACTGCGTAGTTTCGCATTTGGGTTGCCAAATCATTTTGCAGAGTTTCTTAGATAACATTTTGTGAAACGTTTCTATCTGCAGTGCACCTTTGAGCCACATGATGGAAGCTGAACGTTTGGATAATTGTAATCTGCTCATAACGCTGACTCTAAAGGAACTGATGAGAGGAACGTAAAAGAATGAGACTCTGAATAATACATTTTTTCCTTCTCATTAAAAAAATTATTGAACACAAATCTGTGATTTATCAAACATATATATATATATATATCTTCAAAATGGCTGGTTTACTTATTGAAGATGCAGACATTGCAGTAAAAAAGGAAGGAGACCGTCATTTATGCACAAATGGTTGGTCATTTAAAAATAAATAAAAACGCATTCAAAGGTTTTCTACTGACGCCCTTTTCTGTAAGACGTATAAAAATGGTCCCAAATCACTTACAAGAGTCAGTGAAATATTCTATTCCCAAAAGACACAAGCCTTTTTATAAGTTTATCACACGTACTAGATGTGAAGTTGTTGTTTTCACACTTGTTACATTAGCAAGTGAAACATGTGCGCGTCACACATGTCATTAATAATTCACAACGCAGCGCTTGGACCCAGTGACTTGGATAGAAAACAGAGCGAGGTCAGTGTGTCTGTGGGTCCGTGACAGGGCCTTCATTCACAAGAATACAATAGTGCCAGATAGTACAGTCGCCCCACTGTCCCGTCTGGTGGCCACATGGCAGAATGCAGACTGACCTGCAGGACGGCGCCTCGCTCTCATCTGTTTCGGGGCACAAGAGCCCACTCAGCCCACGAGTGAGCCGAGGCATTTATCGAGGGAAAACAGTGTATTCGGGGAAAACCATTTGGCCAGCGTTTGACAGGAGGGGAGAGGGCAAACGTTCACGCAAACACACACACACACACACACACACACAAACACACACACGGACACAAACAGGCATGTGGATTAGGAGCCGCACAATCCCACCCTGTTTCAGTTTCCTGTCAACGGCTACAATAGTATCTGCCTGCAAGCTGTGCAACCCAACCCTATCTTATCAACTGCAGGCTCAGACACAGCCACAATGCCCTGCAGTGTGTGTGTGTGTGTGTGTGTGTGTGTGTGTGTGTGTGTGTGTGTGTGACAGAGAGAGAGAGAGAATGTGTGTGAGTTTAAGTGTGTTGGTGTGTGTTCCCCAGGAGGCGTGGGGAATGAATTCACGACACAGGAATGCACAGCTGAGTCTGTGTTTTTACATCAAAACACTGACTGTATGTGTTTGATGAACGATTGATACTTTCTCCTCATTTTTATCTTAACGTTTGTGTTTTGTTGAGGTCGCTAGCGCGTTGTTTCGGCGTCCCACGATCACAAACTAGTAATAATGATAACAGCGAAATCAATATCTTTTCTCTTTTTTTTAAAAATATCTTCCTTTTTCTTCTGAATTTATATGGCGTAAGGTTTAAAGTTGTCACAAACTGATAGGCTCACACATTTAAAGAAAGTGACACCGCAATGGAATGAGCATCAGGAAATATCTCATGTTATGTAACCTTCACAAACAGGTACGTGTGATTCGTGTTTGTGGTCAGTTAAAGCAGAGCAGCTGTCTGTACATGTGAAAATGTTACAACTTCAGGGTCAAATACATCTATCTTTGAGCTTTATTATATATCGGATTATTCAAGACAAATATCTAAATCATGTTTATAAGCAATAATCATGAAATCATCATTATCAAGGCGATGAAAACAATTGAAGGCTTGCAGCTTTGTCTTCCGTGAGCTTATAGCTTAGCTTGTTGTGCGTATACATCCAGGCTCCTTTCCTCCTTTTTATCTGTTCAAGTGGTTCTATCTGCGTGTCGTCCTCGTGCATGTACACCTACAGTGTGTCACTGCAGCTGTTGCATTCGAAACAGAACATCTCGTCTTGTCCTGACTTGAATACTTGCTCCTCGCCGCCTACAGTTCTCTGAAAATAGACAAATAACCCACGGGGGGCCTGTGAGACACATTCACAGCTCTGCACCTTGAAAAATGGCAAATTGCCGTTTGCCAAATGTTTTTGTGCATGCCTATGGACAGCTATTACACACAACACTCAAATCAGAAGGAGAAATGATGAGATGGAGGCTGAACACGCGACAAGCTTGAAGCAAAATGTCAAAACCCCAAAACACAGTTTTTTAAGCGCTCCAGACTTGGATTTTGTCCAAAAGCCTGAAGTCAGACCGAAGCATTATCTACTTAATTCATTACACTGGTATATGCTCTATTCATGTGCATAATGTATACTGCAGGAAATTCTGCACAAAGGTTGCCTTTGGACCCTCAATCATTGCACATTTAATCAAAGAATCTACACTAAATTCACATTTGAGGGTGAAGGAGCAGATAGCTAATCCTTCTGTCTGGTACTAGCAGCTTCTGGGAGTCAAGTAGGATGTGAGATAAACACGTGACACCCGTTCACTCACAAACACAAGTACAAACCAGTACAAACCCTCGCTCTCATTAGACAGAACCGGAGTATCTCTCTCACAATCAGCCCGGTGACTTTCCAAGAAGCCCGTAGTTGATTTAAATCACCTGACTCGTACTCTAAATCTTTTAACAGCGTCTATCTTCTTCAGTCTGTACTGTACGGGCATTATATTCCTCAACTTTGCTCTCCATGGTTAGTCATCGTTCGCTTGTGTCAGTATAACTTTACAAACCAAACATAATCATATATACCATATTTTAGGCAGGTCTGTGCTCCTACATGATAGCCACAAATCACAGTGTAATTACTGTACACAGAGGGAGCTGGATGGAGATACAACAGACAAGTGCAGACAGCGCCAATTAAATGCTGGTTTAAGTGTGTTGTTGTCATGGTGACTAAGCCAGTAGGTTAGCTCTGAAATTCAGTTTCATATTAAATGCTGTTGCTTTTGTTCCCGGGCCTGTCTCTTTATCCTTCACCTCCCTCGGCGTGTGACTTCATCCCCGCTTTGTATCCGTCTGACTGGTTGAAAAACATCAAAAATAGTCACACACACACACACACACACCAAAAAAAAAACCCCAGTCTCAGTCAACCGGCTTCAAACCGCCTGGTCTCGTTCTCCGCCCCTCTCTTTGTACGTCTCTTTCCATTTCTCCTCCAGCTGTGCCCTCATCCATGTTACCACGTTCGACAGTTAGCAGCCATTGTGCCGCGCGGTGCAGTGGGGGTGGAGGGTTTGCAATCTGTCTCTCGCCGCATTCCTGGAGAAAACGCCACGTCGCTGATTGTTTACTTTCGGTGTTGTGAGACAGCGAGGTGAAGGGTTTTATCTGATCTGACTAATTGAAGAGCGGCAGCCCGACTAGAGGAGAAGCGTGGGAGCTTTGGAGCACTTTGATTTCAGCGACCTTCCCTTTTCATGCCGTCTGGCTCAGCTGCAAGTCTACGCAGGTGTAACACACACAGAGAAAAGGTGCTTTTGGAGTTTTTATAAACAAATCCTATGTGCTTGCTTTCAGAAAAATGTTCCAGGAAGCCACTGTTTCCAATTATTTCTGAAAATAAATAATTATTCATGAACATCAGACAGAACGCTTCAGTGAATATTAAATCCACACATTTTTTTCGTTGTTGGCCAAAGCTTCATTATTACTGCATATTAATTATGTTTGGTTTATTACAACTTCTTGTGATATATTATTATATATGCTCTTCTATTTTCCTGGTGTTGTCCTCTTCTATCAGGTCTGTAACCATTGAACTCATAAACAACAGGAAAGACAACAAGGTCTGACCACACAGGTTGAGCACTAAACAACAGCTTAGTCAGATTATCGAAACCACTTTATGTTGAGGTTCAACCAAAGCGTGTGAAGTGTGTGTGACATTAAAGTTGGACCCAAGAAGTTAGTCTGTAAAATGACGGTGTTTGGGTAACAACTAAACCTTTCCTTTTCTTTCCCTATGGCGGATACGTAACCTGTGCGATCGTCTATCTGGAGTAGATTCGAGAAAGAGTTTCTCATCCAACAGACTTCCTCACTTTGGTGGGAACATCCCTTCATACTTCATATTTAAATACACTCTACTTACACTCCAGTACTGTCATCTGTTTGTCTGTGCCCTTTATTTACATTGTCATGAACTGCTTGTGTTCGTTCTCATGGTCGATACCCCACAGCTTTGCACACGAGCCAATACGAGAGAGAGAAAGTACAGCTCGCTGAACCGACAGAGCAAACAGACAGACGTCCATACGGCTGGGTGGACGTGTGGGAAGAAGGTGTGAGGTGACCGTGTGTTACGGCTCAGGAAATGCCTGATGACTCAGGTAGGCTGGGGGCAAGTTGCTTTGGAGAACGATGGAAAGCTTGAGATGTAGACAAGTATAGGCAGGTGGGTTGAAAGCAAATCGGAGGAGGAGGAAAAAGAGGAGGAAGAGGAGGAGGGACAGCAACAGCAAGGGGAGCAGAGAGACTGACAGATGAACACAAGAAAGACCTGTTGGTGTTGCTGTTATACAACAACAAACGTAAAGGTGTAGACTAATTACAACTCACAATACAAATACATAAAACTGACATTGGAATAATTGCGTGTGTGTGTGTGTGTGTGTGTGTGTGTGTGCATGTGCGTTAGTGGCTCTGCTGTCTTTGCATGTGGGATTTATCTTTGCCCAGCAGGCAGTGTTATGCCATATGGTCCGTCGAGAAGATAGTCCTCAAACAACACACGCGCACGCACTCAGACACAAAGGCTCACACATGAACACAGACATGTGCGCCCGAAGAAAAAACAAGTGATGGAAAGAAGAAGAAGAGTAAGAGAGAGACACAGAGTCATTGGTGAGTAAGATAGAGCCATCTGCCCACCGTGGATCCCCAGATCACAAACCAAATGATAATTACACAACCAGCTAATGCTGTGCTGATTAAAGCACTGAATATTTAATGTGTGTATGAATATGCAAAACGTTCGGGGTAGAATCAAATCAGACAGGTGGGCGAAAGAGGAGGGGTTAGGAAAGTAAGATAAATAAACAATAACCCCTCTGACTTCTCTTTTTTCTCCAGACAGGAAGTTTGAAACACCTGAAAGGATGACAGCATGCCCCCTGAGGCCCTCTCCCACAGCGGGCCCTCCAAGGGGGGCTGGCTGGAGGTCCACTAAGCCCCCCAGAGCCCATATGGTCAGGGGGCTTAGGTGCCCTGAGATGACACGGGAAGGCGAGTCCAGAGACCACATGGTGCAGGACGAAGAAACGGAGCATTCAGAGATGTGCGCTCACGTGCGACACACTCTGACGGTGTTCTTTGTGTGAGCCCGCCGGCATTTGTCTGGCGTCAAGGCCAGCGGGGGAAACTAACTCTGCAGGATGTGTGACATGCTGGAATTTGTGTGTCAGGGTAAATAAATAAAGAGCAATAATGGCTGCGTGTCATGTGAGCCGCCTGCACGGTGACACTAATGCATTGGCCCCGATGGAGGCCTGCAGCGTGGCCTCCTCTCGGCCTGCATGGCCCTCTGTTTTCTGCCATCCTCTTCTCCGCTTTCCTTCCCAACACTTTTCCCTCCGCTGCACTCATCTGTTCAATCTTGTTTATTGATTTGTTTTAGATTGTTTTAGACACACTGCTGCTGCAATGATTAGTCCTACCCACCTTTTTTAATTGGATGGGATCTCGTTCCAGATTCACAGACTTGGAGACACACAACCCAGATATCATTCAGTATTATCACAATCAACTCGCTCTCATTTGTAAGAAGATATTAAGACACTGATGATGTGATGGAGTTTTATTGTTTTAGATATGTCAGATGAAAAACAGCTGTGAGGACGTACTGTATGTCTATATATCTATATCTATACATATAGATATATCTATATATCTATATCTATACATATAGATATAGATATATCTATATATCTATATAGATATAGATATCTCTCTCTATATATACATACACTGTATACATATATATATATATGTGTATATATATATATATATGTATATATATATATATATATATATATGTATATATATATATATGTATATATATATATATATATATATGTATATATATATATATATATATATATATATATAGAGAGAGAGAGAGAGAGAGAGAGAGAGAGAGAGAGAGAGAGAGAGAGAGAGAGATAGAGATATAGATAGATAGATAGATAGATAGATAGATAGATAGATAGATAGATAGAAGAAAGATACAAGAAAGATACAAAGAAAGATACAAGAGTGAGAGAAGTGATGATCTGTGGCCGGGAGGAAAAGAAGAGAAGGGAACAGGAAGCGAGCCACAGAGCCACACAGCGGGACAGGAAGTCTTAAAGGGAGACACCCTTCCTTCCTGTCAGCGCACTGATCACCAACATGGACACCATTCAGTCTCATAACTCATGACACGTGTGACAGGCTTTTTGCTGGGCAGCATCGTGTCTTGTATTCCGTGCAGTTTATTCAGAGCTGTACTCAAGGCTATGTGTTGCCCATGGTAACTTGTTTCAGTAAAACTGCAGCATGGAGTCCACGACTCTGGCTCCACGTGAAGCCAGTCAGTGTAAAATCTTTTTTTTGCCACCTTCTGCCTGTGATGATGAAAAATGTATCTCCTCGGGGGGTATATTTTATCTATTCTCGTGTTTTCTGTTGGTGAGAGCCCACCGGCAGCAGGATTAGGACACACTGAAGTCTCAGCAGCCAGACAGTGAATATGAGCACACCCATTGATCAGCAAATTACTTTGTAACCAAGCACAACATGCCGAAGGCAGAAAGGAGCAGAGAGCTCCAGATTTACGTGCAGCTCCCATCTGTTAACATGCTTTTCACTTCTCTCATTGTGCCTGTAGCCCAGCAAGAGATTTGCATATGAGCACAAACAGACTGCAAATATAATTTTGACACCTTTAAAGACAAACAGTGAGCAGGATTGCATGTCATTTTCACAGAGAGACACTGGATAAGTTTGATCACACCACTCGGGCTGTAATCTGTCAGAATGGATGACAATTGACAAATAAGCTAAAATGGTATCCGACTGGATCCCTCGCCATTGCTCAACTATCGGACCCGGCACGGCTGGAGATGCTGGCACTGAAATACTGGAATTGACCTTGAGAGTTATATCATATTCATATCGTTCAGACCATTACTAATCGCAACCCAGTGGGGCAATCAAGTCGTGTCAGTCTTCGACAATTAATTTATAATCTGAGACATTGGGATTTTCTGACAGTTGCCAAACCTCCCGCAAGAACTACAAGTGTTTCAACAAACTGCTGGAAATGTGGCTGCAAAGTCGCTATCACTGGCAGTTATCTACATAATATCATATAATGGAATTAATATAATGAATTCAGATAGCAATAACAAGTGTTTGTTTCTGCTTCAATTGTATGAAACATAGCTAATTTATGAGATACTATACTGAAATATATGGTGAACAGAAAGCTGTCCTGTTCTTTACATTGTGCCACCATTGCACAAATTCACTATTAAGTACCCTGAAGATACCTTGTTTGACAGGACTGGCACTGGAGCAATATTTTGGTTGATTTGTTTGTGTCTTGTGATCTAATATCACGAAAAGCACGAAAGGAGCCATGTGTTTGTGCGTGAGCATGCAGGTGACAGTTCCACGCTATTGCAGTGATACAAACTAAAAAACTAAATGAAGGGAAGAAAATGTCTGCTAGCGTATTATTCCATATTTAAAGAAAAAACATGTTGTTTGATAGGCCTCAAGTAAAAATGTGGTTTGAAGAGAAACACAACTGCTGTTTGTTTACATGCAACTCCACAGGGCATCTTGAAGTATAACTGCACCACTATATTAATGCAACACATCCTCCAATTAATGACATCAGAATCATGACTTACAACTCAAAGGTCCGTGGGCCATAAAGTATACACTTTAGAACGGCAAAGCACTCGTGGCTGCTACGAAGTGCAGCACGACCCAGAGCCCAGCGATGTGGGTCAGTAGACTGGAGATTCCCAGTGTCACAGGAGACTTCCTCCTCCATCTCCACACAGGATATGAGCAATATCCTCTGAGCACAGCGTCTCCAAAATTCCCAGGAACAAATTCAACGCAGAGGGTCATTTCTGGGGCATCTGAAACATGTTAGAAAGTGTGTCATGTATAATCATTATGCTCTTGTGTATGTGAACAATGTACACGCGCACACACACGCTGCACCGCGTCAGCACAAAAACACTACAGTGGTTTCAGCAAAAATGAAAGAGAACAATGTGTGACTCGTGGCTTCGTACGTCGGTGTGAGGTGTTGACACTGATTTGGCTGTCGAGGTATGAATGTTTGGTTCTGCGTTGTCACGCTGACTTCCGGCTGCGCTGTGTTGGTGTATGAGACAGAGACTCTGGCATTCTGGGTGGGGCTCCAGTGTCATTTTACAAGCTAAACTCAGTGGACAGTCAGCATTGCCGCACGCTGAATTGTTTCCTGTCAGAACCATATTAGGAAAAGGTTTCCGAAAAGGTAAATAAACATGCTCTGACACCTTTGGGTGTTGTGCAATCGTAGAACACGAAGATAACCACATATATCGCCAGAACTTATCTCAACAAGGCAAGGCATCTCACACGTACTTCTCACTATACATGACAACTTCAGCTATTCCTTTTTTAGCGTCTCTCTCCCACATGGTAGTGTTTCTGCCCCCTGGTTGCTCAGGTTATAAAAGAGATGTTGCATAACCCTGCCTCCAGAGACAAGTTTGCTGATGAATCTGGACGGATAACTGAGAGGGACTGGAGAGGAGAAAATAACGTGATAAGCAGTAGACAGTAACATGGTATCTATATAAAAACCCTCTTCAGTTCTCAGGGAGCGAAAGATTCCTAGAATGGACGAACAAACCAAATTGTACGAAAAAAGGTGTCAGAAAGGACAGAATACAGAGAATTGGAAGAGCAGAAGAGGAAGGGGACCAGATTATGGAATGAGAAACATACAAGGGATTGCAAACAAGTGAGGAAGGTCACAGATGTCACAGCATGTTAGTCAGATTGCGCATGTTGCTGTGGTGACAGGAGGGCAACGCCAGCGTGGTGGGAGGCAGTCACATGACCCAGGAGCAAGCCCTGGAGGAGGAGGCCACGAACCCTCTTCTGACCACAGATCCACCGGATGGAAAGGAAAAGAGGGCAGTAAGATGACGCTTATTGTGAGTTAGGTGTGAAAGTCTAACGGGAAGCAGAATAATGTGAGTGGAGTGAGTGAAGGTAGATTTCTTTCCCCAGAAGGCCGGGGTTCAGATCCCGTCGACACCAAGCATCCTGACAGCACCGTGTCGACTCCCACCAGGACCCAAACTGAGCCTCGCAGTGACTCTGGAGTCTCGGTGGAGATTTCAGCATCACTAAAGGATTAGGAATGATGTAAGCTCCTCGGCTGTTCGATGTATGTTCTGTAAAGACAACTGGGCCAACTGGCAATGCTAATGTTAGCTTGATAATGATTAAATTGAAGTGTAATATCTGACCTCAAAATACAAAACATAAGGCCAAAAACATTAGACAACTATGTCAGGTAGATAAGCATATTTACTACTGATTTTATTGCATAAACACAACTTACTCTGGAACCCACTGTCGTGTGTGCATACATTCATGATAAAAAATAAATAATACCCACATTTTCAAAGTATCTGCTGTGAAGTTATTAAATAGTACTCTGGTCAAAATGCTCAAATTTATATGCACAAATTACATCTATCTCTATATATATCTATACATCTATAGATATCTATATATATCTATATATATATTTATATATAGATATCTATATATATATATATATATATATATATATATATATATATATATATATATATATATATATATATCTATATATATATATATATATATATATATATATATCTATATATATATCTATATATATATATATATATATATATATATATATATATATCTATATCTATATATATATATATATATATATATATATATATATATATATATATATATATATAAATATGTCAGATTTAGTCTCTATATATATCTATATATATATAGCTCTCTCTCTCTCTATATATATATATATATATATATATAGATATATATACACACACTTTTAAAAAAAATGTAATCAGATTTAGTAGAACAGTTGTTTCAAACTATACAGCATGTTTAAGAACTTTACACACGAACTGTGTAATGGCTTTACAAATAGCAAGTTATGTCGTTGTGTTGTCGTTGTGTTGTCGACTGTGTCCTGAGACGTCCTGATGGTGGTGGTGCAGAAGTATTATATAACCAATAGTTACAAACTTTTAATGTTCCTCTTTCAGATCCAAATGATGTTGTTTTTCTTTCTCTTAATGTGACCGAATGCATCACTTCTCCACATCGTATGTAGGCCTGTGATCAAACAGGCACACAGACTACCAGGAAGAATGCAAGGCCGTTCACTTCTTGTAAATCCTTGAGCGGAGAAGCCAGCCTATCATTCAAGTAGAAGAAAAGCCACACCCAAACCTCAGGAGGAGGAGCTGCAGACTGGAGAGCAACAGCAGACAGCGTGCCTGACTCAGGCCAGAGGTAACAACATGTGACCAGCGACGTTATTGAAGCTGTTAATACCATACATTCTTGAGAATTAGATATTTATTTATACCTCCAAAAAGCTCAAATTGGACTCAACAAACTTCACGACCTGGCCCCACACGTCATAATCATAATTAAAACGCTGATTCAACTGAACTACAAATCACGTCTTGAAGCATATTCCTCGTTCTCGCTGACAACAGTGAACAAAAGCTGTTTGTCCACATCGGGACGTTGTGAGCGTTTGGTTCTGTCTGGGTGGCTCGTTTGGCCTAGTTTCCTTGTCAGATTGTAAGCTAAGGCAAACTGTGCTATGACGATCTAAAGATGGGTATGAAGAGCAGTTGGACGGTGTGCCCAGTGGGATCCATCTTGTGACACGGGGGCGGCATCAGGAGACCCAAGCCAACCCTGCACTCTCCTTCTTCCGTTACCTCCGCTGCTCTCTCTTCCTCTACCTCGGTGAGTTGTAATCAAGAAAGAAAAAAAAATCAAGGAAAAGTCATTTCCAATCAGACTTGAGGGGAAACCGCCCTGAAATGACCCATAAAGTACACAAAAACAACTCCTTGTCACATCCCGGTGCTCTTTCGGTTCAGGCTAAATACGTGTCCAGACATTACAGTTAAAGGAATGACAGGAATGAGAAGAATTCTGGGGTATTCCCATCTCAATGCGGTCTGCTCCGAATGAGAAGGCCACTCCCGGATTTATACATCAGAGAGAACTGAAGGAATTATCAGTTATGTTTCCTCAGTCCGGTAGAAAAACTAGTTGACAGCATAAAGCTCACTCAACACAGCAGCGCCCCTGAACTATTGCGATCGACAAAGCTTTGGTGGAAAGCAGTACGGTATCTTAATTGCAGTATGGTCAAAGACTATGATAGTCCCATGCAGTGAGTCATATCTGGGTGATAAGGAAAAGGAACCTGTTACAATAGAGAAGGAGAGCGATGGCTCTGCTGCTTGTGTCTGGACCAAGTTCTGGTGTTGGTATGCAGCAGCAATCTAAAGCAGTGGGTTTAATGCACACACAGCGAGTTAACTGCAGTGTGTGTGTGTTCAGGTTGGACTGAAAGAGAGCAAAAACAAAGCTTATTCAGCCTTGCAGGGGGAAGACAAATAAGGAGCGAATGGTTATTTCTGTGTTGTTATGGTTATGTTACGTACAAAAAGAAATGAGTGCGAGACAAACTACTACATTAACAAGGCCGCCGCATTCCAACCTGAACGCCGGCACCGTCAAACGCTTTTATTGTGGAGGGTTGTGTGATGCGTCAAAATAAACGACGTGGAGAAAAAGACGTAGAGAGCACACGGCCTTAGACGGATACGGCACATAACCGGCACATCTGCCAAGAAAAGCTGGAGAAAAACCACACTCCTGAACACAACAGAGCCTCGGAAATAGCACGATGACGCTGGGAGAGAAAGAGCAGTCTGTAATTCAACCAGGAGCCTATATAGTGATTAAGTCCCATGTAAAAAAAAATGCAAACACACACCACCCACTCTCACTGCCTCTGTCGCAACACTTCCTGTGAGAGCAACGGCTACCAACAGCAAAGCAAGAGAGGAGGCCGTGTGCAGCAAACGACACACTTCACCCTTATCTTCATCATATTAAAAACATGGTCCATATGTATTACATTAAAAGGAAGGGATAATATGTATATAAGGCTGTTAAACCTCAACAAACCGCTTTGAAAGTTAAAAAACACACACTTCCTGTCATGAGCAGACCATATACTTGATGATCCAACAGCCCTACACCCTCCTCTCTTACAGTCACCATTCCAGCCGTGGCTGAACTGCCACAGGTCACGAGGCCACCCAGAGCTGCCGTGCCACATCCCAACCCCCCTTAACCATGGCAACCACATCACATGGTCGTCTCCCATGACCGGCAACCGCCGACAAGCCGGCCCATCAGCAAAACTGAACACAACTGATGTCTTGTTGGCTGCAAGTGAAACCAATAGCTTTTAAAATAGCCTAATTAAATTGGTTTCAAGAAAAATTAAATAAAGGCTCTAGTTCAAGTATGCAACAATGTGGCTTCAAAAAGACACAGTGGAACACACTTAACACATAAAAGGCCGAAACCAATTGATTGACAGAGAGAACATTGAAGATGGGTTGTGCAAAATAAGGGAGCAGGAAGTTAACCTTTCACCTTCTCAGTGTTCAGAAAGAGACAGATAAAAAGAAACGTGAAGTCGACAGGCCTTTTGCTCTCCAAAGGGCAGAACAGTTCTGCTATCAGATGTTTACATCACAGCCAGACTGAAGCTGCGCAGCAGAGGAAGACGAGTGTGTACATGTGTGGTATCTGGGACATCGTTTGAATAACATCTCCCCTCTCTTCCACAACAAGTTGAACTATATTTTTATGGAGGCAACGTTAGACTTCAGCTCCGTTCATGTCTAAATTGCACAATTTATAGCTACGCCTTGGAGGAAACCTACTATCAGTGATGGCATTGCGTAGATAACACGGCTGTAAACTAGCCGGGGCTTGTGTTGGAGGTGAGGGAGATCTGAGAGCTGCCATGCAACGCCACGCAGACACTCGCAGAGAGAACTGAAACCAAATATTAACTGTTCAGATTTAGGGAGTGTGAATACAGTCTGTGTGTGTGTGTGTGTGTGTGTGTATGCATATGGTTGTGTACTCACACAGGACATAACGGCAAATACTATAAAAAGCCTGTTCATAGAGTAGGGCTAGGCAATATCAGTGATTATCATCTTTCAGTTAAACTGCGTTGTGATGATATGGATACAGACATATTGTGTTGACTAAATTAATGATTTAACGCAAACTGTAACTTAAGAAGCAACCGTTAGTAATAGCATGAGGTCTGTTGTCCAATACAGTGCACTGCAATATGCATACGTTTGATTATATTGACATTTTGACAGACATTATTATCATAAAAAGTATTTTAAATATAAAGAAAATATAGATTTCAGCCATATGGCCCAGCTATAATGAACACAACTGTTCAGTCACACCTGTTGGAGGCACTTTTCCCGCTTCATTGCGCCCTGACAGAAGCCTGCTGCCACACAAAGCCAAACGGACACACACACACACACGATACAATCGCTCCCTCTGCTCGGTCCCCGTGTGGTCCGGGCCTGTGCAGGACAGTGACAGGCAGACACACATGCTCAGACTTATGAAGTACATACCATTACACAACACGTATACAGTACAACATGTCCCGCACACATCCGCCCTCAGACAGACGGAGCTCTACAAGCGCAGCTCGCCTGCCTCCGCTGCTGCAGTCCACCAGCCGGCAGAGGCTCGACCATCCTCGCAGGTAAACAGTAGCAAGGGCCCGATTAGCCATATGGGCCTGTCCACATCTCAACGCCACACACACACACACACACACACACACACACACACACACACACACACACACACACACACACACACACACACACACACACACACACACACACACACACACACACACACACACACACACACACACACACACACACACACACACACACACACACAGTACCAAGGCTGAAACGCTGTTAAAGGAGACATTTCTCTGGAGCAGCGTCGCCTGGCCTCAACTATTGATGCACGTTAGATTGGTGAGCAGATAAAGGCGTTTTCATCCTGATTACATTTTGTTTGGCGAATACTGCCAAGGTTTATCAAAGAGGCAGGAATCACAACTCTCCTCTGGTACCTAACAATTACCTTCAGACAGATTCCTGCTGCTCAGGCGCATTTGCATAGGCTCTGATAGCCTGACAGTAACCACGCTGAGATTAGCAGTCATGTAAACACTTCAACAGACTAGCAGAGGCGAGTCACAGACCATGTAAACACCTCGATCTGGTTTCTTTCACTTTAAGATTAACTACATTCATCACATCGGCCTCCGATGACCTCGTGGCACAACTTAACATTTACTTTTCGACCTACTGTACTACTGTGGTCATTGTAGTAATGCAGTTATTTGTGTGTATTCAAAAGTACTTAGCCGGGGATTACGCAATGAGAAAGTGTAAACTGCTCATGACAACTTTGTTTAGGATCAGGAAACTGGCAATTAGTCATTGTGGTAACATGTTGAAACAAGTGAATCATGTCAACAAAGAGAAAACACAGCCTGGTTTCATTTTTTAAAAATGCAATTTGTATTAAAAGTCTTCTTTTTTTTTTAAACAGACAGCCCGTTGTTAAAGGGCTTGTCTGAACTTAAACTTACAATCAGGTTAGATTTGTCAACGGTACATCATCACATTTCCTGTTAAAAACAACAAAATAAACATAAACAGAATTTGATTTAAGTGGTCTGGAAGGTAAGCGTTGTTGTTTTCACGTCGAGGAAGATTCCAGTACCTGTGCATTTCAAGAGATCGGTTTGGCCAGACTAAGTAGACATTGCAAAATGAACACCTTAGACTTTAAAAAGGCCAACGTAAAACATACAGAAAAATCGCCATTTCTTTAACAAAAAGCCTATTGTAGTTTCTCTTCAGCCTCCACCTCTACAAGATTATCCAGAAGAACAGTTCACTAAATTGTGAATTGCCATGTAGAAGGATTCTTTTGGTGAGACATGTAGGTTGGCACTAAATCTGAACAGCTGACTTGTTTTGGAAAGGCACTCGACACGAGGGCGATCGGGTCACCGTGCCCAAGTCTCTCAAGTTAAGGTCCTCTCTCACACTGAAGAGAAGATGGAGGAAAAAAAGTGGCACTCATCACGTTTACTCCACCAGCAGATAAGTGGTGTCATCATATTTTGACTTTTTGGAGAAAAAGAAAAAAAAACACAAAAAAAGTTTTTGGAGTGGCAGATTAGGTAGAGATCTCACTCACATCTTTACCAGCCCGAGACTGTGCAGTTTCTTTAACAAAATATACTCTCTCTCTCGGTCTTCTTGTACAGAAATATCCATTTATGAGTGTCTCTAAGTGTCGCCCTCCGTATCTTTTCCATTGGGGTTTAGTTCCAGTTGTGAGTACAGTAGGAACTGCTGAGGGGGGTGTTGCTGAAACTCTGGATCTGACACTGTGTTGACATCAATGGTGGACACTGATCGTGCAGCAAAGATACTCCAACCCAGCAGAATTCCTGAAGAGTGGACCCCTCCCTCCAAGTCTCAGTTGCCCTCCTTCTCCTCCTCCTCCTGCTCCTCCTCCTCCTCCTCCTCCTCCAGCATTCTTCCCTGTATTTTCCTCCAAGGCCAGGGTGAGACACGAAGAAGAGCGCAACAGTACACACTTGCTGCAACACACTGCCACAAACAAGAGATAAGAAGAGTCATGAATGAACGACAACAACCTCTGACCAAAGATACAGAACATACACTCTGAAATAAGGCTAATTCTGAGCTGCCGAGCCCTGATGGTAGGCCATACAAGAACACTGGAATCTCCCGACTCCTGTTAACCTCATTCTGGGAAAACAAGAACAAAAACAACAAAAACATTTGGCAAGATGTTTAGCAACTCCAAAACTGTGAGTGTACGGATTCAACCACTAACTTTGTAAACCTAGTTCTGTCACAGCTTGCAAATGAGTCACACACTTCCCCAATCTGCTGAGTAAAACAATAGCAAGTGTCTTCCTGTCTGCTGCCAGAGGAAACTAACTGTATAACGAAAACTACCACTGAACTAGATAATAAAAAGGCAAATCTTTGACATAAAGCTAAGCTTAAATCCGGTAAACTGCTGTTCACTACTGTGCATACTCAGTGTGGACATGAGCTAAGAGAGGGCTTTAATAAGTGTATAGGTTAGGTGAAAGGTCACGTGTCAGTGTGCGGTGCCCCCCTTCAACTTACCATTGCAAACTTAAAACCGAGCAAAGAATAAAACTTGATGGTGGTCCTGGTTCTTAAAGGATGACACATGACGAGCAGCACTGGTCGTCGCCATTCGGCGTTGAGGAATAGTTCATCTGTCGGACGATCTCCGCGAACAGTTCGTCCACCGACGTTTTGTTTTTGGCCGAAGTTTCGATGAACGGGCAGTTCCACTCGTCCGCGAGCGCCTTCCCTTCGCCGGACGACACCTCGCGCTCGCCCTCCAGGTCCACTTTGTTCCCGACCAGGATCATGGGCACCCTCTCGTACCTCTTTACTCGGATGATCTGGTCCCTCATCGGCTTGATGTCTTGGAAGCTTTGCTGGTTCACCAGGCTGTACACCAGGATGAAGCCCTGGCCGTTCTTGATGTACAGGTCTCGCATGGAGGCGAACTGCTCGGTGCCCGCCGTGTCCAGGATCTCCAGGACGGACGGAGAGGAGTCCACCTCGATCTCCTTCCTGTAGAAATCCTCTATCGTGGGGTCGTACTTCTCGATGAAGGAGCCCGTCACGAACTGGACGGTTAACGCGGATTTCCCGACCCCTCCGGACCCGAGAACCACTACTTTGTACTCTCTCATGGTTCCCACAGCAGCCGACACTCCGCCGTGAGCCCGCTAGCCGCCCTGCTGGGTTTCAGACCGCTCACCGCGGCGTCTTCGGCAGCAATTTTTGCTCGGGCTTCGGTTGGTAGGCACGTCGGGGCGTGGCCGTCAAACTGTCGCTGCTCGCGGGGTTGAATGCGCGTGTTTCGGAGCCACGCTCAGCATTTGTACTGAGGCATGTTTGAGGTCCCGACGAAAGCCGAGCCGGTTCTTCTGCGAGCTTCCCCCGTCTTCGTTCAAGTAGCCACCGTGCGCCCGTTTCTGTCTCCGAGAGAGTCAAGTCAAACGGAACTAAGCCCGTCTACTTCCGGCTAGAGCTTTCAAAATAAACGTGCAACGGCCGAATGTGTCCGGGCGAAAACAATCCAGTTGCGAGAAGAACAACTCACAAACTATTTCGCTAAGATTTATGTTTTCGTGCACGTCCGTCTCGATAATCATCGCGTTATGTACTAACTACAGCCTTCCCTTTTGAATCTGGGACATTTATTTTCCGGTATCGTCGTTTCTAACTAGAGCTAACTTGACGACGTGTGGCTCTCTGCGCTTCCTGGCAACAAGTCAGCACGCAGTCTGCGTCCCACGTCACTCAATAAATACTCTCCGGTGTTCAGTTAAAGGTGCAGTGCGGCTTTCGCTCGCGCAGTCAGCGCTGCTGCCGCTCGAGCTACCCACGCAGACCTGCCACACCTTAGTTTCGACATCACTGATCCTTTGGCTTACTACATCTTGACTCACGCTCACATCATTTACTGTAGAGGCCTATCTTCTGCAATATGTGCAGTCCGCTCATTGCTAACCCCAAACACAATGTGGGGGTTTCTTCATGCTTTTGAAACTTCCAATATTCCTCAAGATACCAACTAAGTCAAATTGAATTGCAAAAAAAACCCAACTATACTATTTCAAAATGGGAAACCCGAGAGTTACGATGTGAATTTAATACCTTAATGTTGCAACTGTTAAAAAGTATCAGCAAACCTGAATGGCAGTAAAGTGGAAGCGACTCACATTATCTTGTGAAGCCCCAAATATTAGTTGTTGCAATACATGTCACCACACGGTTGTACTTATTTGGTTTTCTTGTTGCAACCCATTGAACATCAGATGAATCTACATTTCTTTCTCTTTTCTGGAGTCTGTTAAATCGATATTTGATCCTCACGCTGACCGACCAGGAAGAGAAGTTGTTTTTTCTTGGTTGGCTCTTAAACTATTCTGAATCAGGAAGTGATTCCATAACTCATGGATGTGGTGTGATCTTTCATCCACGTGGAAACCACATGATACACGTGCATACAATAAATAATTGAAGTCATCACATGTCTCTGTGTATGTGTGCTTGTGGGTGTGTACACACTCATCATTACATCCTCGTGAAAATACCACTGTTTCCAATCAATGCCTGTCAGTGCAGCACAGTGATGATTAAACCACAGTCATGACCTCATCACCTCCAGGGATGGCTGGGAAAACTCTGCCGGATCAATAGCATTTTAATTCACCCACAAATCACCAACAGCAATGCAACACACACTCACGCAGTGCGGTTAGACCCATGAATGGGGAAGTGTTCATGTGAGTCGGTGCATCACTGCGGTTGTTGCGGAGCTCAAACAACATGTCATAATGTTCATACGCAGACGCATACGATTTCCATAAACCTGCTTTCCAGGTGTCCTGCAGCCGAGCCCCTTCGCCCAAACCCTGTTAACAAACAACAAGTCAAAGCCTGAAGACAGTCGACACTCTGCCCCATGGGGAGCGAGCAGTGTGACACAGTGTGAGAGTGATCACCCAGACTGTAAGAGTGTCAGAGTTTATTTTCACACATCCCTGATAATTAGATATAGACATGTCACTTAATCAGTTAATGGTATCCCAAATGCGGTGAACGTGTTTCAACACAGAGCTGGGTTATGGTGACGCGTGGCCTTCCACACAGTTGTCATTGTGTTGTGGGCTTCTGGCTTGAATTTGCATTTACTGAGAGATATTTGATGCTGATTGTATACAAAAAAAGCGCTTCCAAGTTGTTTTGTATTGAAACATGAACAAAAAATAAAAATAAAAAAGATACATTTGATTACAACAAGGCTAACGACACATGTCTTTGAATAAAAATCAGCCATATTAGAACAACAACAAAGCCATGCAAGACTTTGAGGATAGTTTTGTTTCCATCCTGCATCTTTAAAGAGTACACTTATGCACATTTAAAGAGTCTCTTTTCTTACTGTCCCATTGCTGCAGCTCAGCAAGGTGTCAGGGGAAACACAAACTTAGGATTTCAGACTAAGAAGCACATTTCAGTAGCAACTTTGAAGATGTAAACAAATCGGGCCGTAATGTGGACTGCTGATGCCTCATAACTTTGTTGGACATAATTGTCTTTGTCGCGAATGCTCCACTATGTTCACCCACTATGTCTGCTTGTCATTTGGTGCAGGGCAGGTAATGTAAAGTGTTTTGTGGGCGCTCTTTAGCTGAAACCCGCCCGTTGTATCAGGACCCAAAACTGATGAGAGCAGTGAGACTGAACCAGAGTTCAAACTTGCTGCCAAGTAAGTTGATGTTTATCTAATTAACTACTAGATCTACTGTATGTAGCTATTTGTATTATATTTTGTATTATATTTGTATTTTATCCATTGTTAATATCAAAATAGTGATTGTTGCTGCTGTATATATGCATTGCTCTTTTTCCATTATGTTTTAGCTTTCCTTGGTTCAGCTCCTGATCGCCTCTACCAAGAGGCCCGGACTCCCCTGACCTAACACCATTTCCATCTCATATCATCTCCAGCATGCTCTAATTGAAATAGTCTTAAAATAGCCTGAGGACTGCCCCTTTGTGATCTGTTCAGTAAGCGGTGAAGGTCTACAACAACACGCTAAGATGTACAGCAACAGGTCTTTAATCCTCACTCCTGGTTCTATGAGAGTGATAGTAGACTGATTAAAATGTCTGAGACCACAGAGCTAATTAATGACAGAGATAAGCCCCCTCATGTGTTCATGCCACAGGGACTCAGGGGCCTACAACTAATTTCTCTAAATTCAAACGAAAAAGACCTGTGGCAACATTTTTGTAGCCTCTGACCTTGAATACTTCCTCTATTTTCATAGTTTGTATTTCCACTCATCCTTTTTGGCAATATGTGTGTATTTGAATATGAATATGAATGATTCATCATTTCAGTAGCATCGGAGCACAGTGGGAATAAAATGCTTTCCAAAGCCATCTTGTGATTAGACTGCACGCGCTATAAAAGCCACAATTATGGGCTGGATGTGTGGCAGCAGTAGATCTGACATCAGGGTTTTAAACTGTTACTCATGACACAGAACAAGTTAATTAAGGGTTGTTATGTAAATTGTTTCCTCTGTTGTATCAAGTCCTCTTGCCTGTGTAACCTGAGATGTTCAGCATGATGTCTTCCCATCATTGTGCCCATGGGGATTTGTTTTCTTGACCTTTGAAAGTTTGAGAAAATAAAAGTAAGCCTCATGATTTGTTTGGTATCCACACATTTGTTTTACATCATTTTGCCAACTTTCTACTTAGGGACTTTCCCTAATTTTATCAAAATTGTTCATAAACTGTCTGCTGAATTGAATTGCACATTAATTTCTAACAGCTTTAGACCCATCCACAACTTATTTGACCACAAACATAATGTAACATCACTATGTTTCATATCACACTGTGCATTTTTGTAAATTTTGTTTGTAAATGACGTTGTGGCGTTCAAAAGCAACTTGTCATCGCATAGTCCAAATAACACATTGACTTTTGAGCAACGTTCTAAAAGAATAGTTCATGGGCTTCATTGTGTGCACGGTGGAAATAAATGGGAAAGACTGAGATGAGTGACAGCCGTCCTGCATCAGATACTATTATTATTATACTATACTATATTATTATTATTGATCATTTTTATTCTTATTTTTTATTTTTACTTGCATCCTTACTTACTTACTTACTGCATGTTTACTGCATCTTTACTTATTTACTTATTACTTTTTTATACCAAAATTTCCCTTTCACTTGTAGAGTTAAATGTTCTTTGCTCTTGTTGTTGTTGCTGTTGTTTTTGTTGTTGTTGTTATGATGCACCTTCCTCGTTTGTACAAACTTACTTGGCAATTAAACGGTTCTGATTCTGATTAGAAGGTTTTGGGGACAGGACTGGCGTTCTGCATCTGCAGTGAGACACTTTGTCCAGTGGAGGGCAGCAGACCTGCATCCAGCCTTGTGAGAGCACTGGCACTTCCTCAGACGTTGTTTTCATGGCTCAGGTGAGCTGGAGACTCCACACAGAGGTGAGAGGGTTGTGGAATGTGCCGGGTATGTGTCATTTCTGACCAGAACACATGGAATCGCCTATGGTGCATGTATGAGTGTGCATAAGAAGTAAACACAAGATTAAAAACATGCGATAGTGTTTTAATTTGTGTCAGAACATGTTTTATTGCATCAATATGTAATGCAGCTTCACAATTCCGAAAGCGACATGAATATAATGCACAAACACAGCCAGGAAGGGATTTTCTGTAGTCATCTTGCCGGATGAGAATTCCTTATTGTTCAAACTGAAAGAATGGAGACAAAAGGCTGTTGTTTCGCCTCAAATGCCATTCTATTCACCCAAAAAAGCAGGAGCAGCCTGGAGAGAAACTGATAGACATTGTGGCTGACAGTTTTTTAACCAAACTGATTGCATAATGAGTTATATATATATATATATATATATATATATATATATATATATATATATATATATATATATATATATATATATATATATATATATATATAAAGAACAAGAGAACACACGATATAAGACAAAACCGAGTGCAGAAAACAGAAAGGAGAAGTAGGAGATAGAAATACACTGTGTGACAGAGATAGAGAAGACACAGGGTCTTTCATCAAGCCCACAATGCCAGCCTTTCATGTGTGGAATGTGGCCGTCATTAATAATACATACAGCTCTATCCAGTGCGGTACAGTTGACTGCTGGGGGTTAACGTTTCGGGGGTTGAAAGTCACAGTGACCGTCATCATCACAGACCGACAGCCTGCCTTTCTCACTCCCTCACTAAAGCTGTTTGAGAGCACCTCACAGTCATGAGAACTGCTGCAAGCGACTGTGTTCGGAGCTCCAAGGTTCCCTCGTGGAGGCTGCAGCCGTTTAGAAAAGTCCTCAGGCAGATGTGAATATTCCTGTCGGACCCAGAGGACATTCTGAGGAGTGTGATGTCCACGCTTCAGTGTTGTGTCCAAAAGAGAAATTACAGAATCACAGCAGCAATGTAATTACTGCTGCTGCTAACACAATGGGAGCAATTCATCTATTAAAACAGGAGGTGTGTGCGTGTGTGTGTGTGTGTGTGTGTGTGTGTGTCTGTGCACACTAACCAAACCACACACTCTCTCACACTATCTGTGCTAAATAGGAATTGGAATTGGAAAGTCTCTGAGGTCCACTGGGGTTTTTCACGGAAGACCTGAAATTGACAGAAATAAAGAGTCTGACTTCTCGCCTTATGTAAGACGGCCTGCTGCCACTGCAAATGTCACCCAAGTGCTTGGGTGACATTTTGGACATGTGCCCACAAAGAAGAACATATCTGGGTGTTGAAGGATGTCTGTTCACAGTCGTTCAATTTGCCAAAACTCCATTGGATACGCTTGGATCTCTTTTTTGAGGTAAAGGAATTATTAAACATGTATTCTTATTTGATTTATTTAAAAAGATCAACACTGCCCTCATGTCTGAATGTCACAGAGAGAAAACAATGACATTAGCATTAAGACTGAAAGCAAAGGAGAAATCCACCTTTCAAAGCTCATTAATAACCACAATATATCTAAAAAAAAAATACAAAATATATATATATTTTTTTAATATCGAGATGTTAAATGTCATGCGCCTTCCACCAGGACAAATTCCTTGTATGTGTAAACCATACTTGATTGTGATTATTGTCTGGGCGCAGTGAGGCCCTGAGTGTTGTCTTTAAGGTTCATACACTAATCTAAAACAGTCGTTTCCTCCACAGCTTCCTCCTGAACGGACAGACGGAGAGCTTCTTATCTGACTCCCAGAGAGAAAGCGACGCGACAGGTGTTTAACTTTGCTCTGTTTATTTCAATTCAACTCGTTTCGTTCTAAAATGCATTTTAGGAGAATAAAAAAAACAACACTTTGTAAAAATAGTATCCACATAGAGAGGACATGACCTTAAACCCGCTGTCAGCCCCATAGAAGCTCGCATCGGCCCAGCAGCGGTGATTCACAGTGCAGCCACCCACCGCTGTCTCCAGCTGGATCAATATTCATTTGATCCGTAAGTTCATGTAGTGTGAGATCAGCAGGGTGCAGGACCGGGTACTCGGGCCTGCTGCACCCGGGAAGAGAAGGCTCTGCTCGCCCGAGAGCCGCCCAGTGAACCCCACGGATGACCACTCAATCATGACAACAGTCAGTCAGCTAAGTTTAGCAGGGAATCCAGGACACGTGGATCAGCTTACAGACACTCACACAAGTATTAAAACACACATGCACAAGCACAGAGGGGATCCCGGACAGGGGGAGCAAAAGGTGGGTCCAAAAGCTGTACAAGCGGCTCAAAAGCCTTCACAGGCTATAGATGTTGTCTGAAGCACTTTCCTCCTAACCGTCAAACGCTGTGTTTTCAGGTGGGACCAGCTGTTGTGGTCAGCAGCATGGTTTCATGGTTTCATGGTTTCACAATGACAGAATGATCCACAGCATTGCTTCCGCTTCACTTTAACCGCGTCCCTGTTTCACTTCTCGCTTTAACGCGTCCATTGAGAGACACAACCTTTACGTACAAGATATTACCAGGACACCTTTACAAGGTAATGTGTGTGCGTGTGTGTGTGTGTGTGTGTCTTTGTGTGTGTCTTTGTGTGTGTGTCTATATGTGTATGCTGCCATTTTTCACCTCGCCGAACACAGACCATTAATCATTTGCAGCCATTCCGTACAGCCTCTACACTCTCACACACAACTCATAGTCTATGCAGACATCTACACACACACACACACACACACACACACACACACACACACACAAACACACACACACACACACACTGAACTGCTTGGATGAATAGGGTGAGGCAGCCAAGCAGGACAGGATAATAGAATCGAAACAACGAGGCAGAAGAGGAAGCAAAAAGGAGAAATGGGAGGACGAGGCGTCTGGAGAGAGAGACGACTTTTCACCGCACGAGGTCCAGGAAGGTCACGGCAATTTATGGTGGAAAAGGTCTGGAGTGAAATTGGTAACGTCGAGTATGTTTTGTATGTGAAAAAAAAGCAAACAAATTTAATTTTGTCCACTGTCTTTTTTTTCCTTCTTCTTCTTCGATGAGCTCTCGCGCTCTCGATGCGTCGGTGTCGGTGCAGCACTTTTAGAAGGCAAAATGTTTCGTCAGCTATTTTCCTGAGAGGAGAATGCACTCCACTGCTGATCACGGCGTTCTGCTAATGGATAATGGAGGAGTTTGTGCACGCGCAGCTGCATCTGTGTGGCCTCGTCAATATTAGTGAACGCTTGTGTGCGCTTCAGTGGAATGAAAAGAAAGTAACGGTTCACATCGAGATAAAAAAATGTTCAATGTAAAATAAAACCCTTTTTTTGTTTCATGTTATAAAACATTTTCTAATTTACTGGCTGATTTAACCTTTTGGAAACTGTGGGGAAATCATCCCATTTTAAGTCCCAGCATGCCCCATTTAAACAATCGTTTGGCATAAAATACGTAATTCTTCCATTTTTGAACTGAACGACACAGTTTTTGGACTGAAACTCCTTCTTAGCAGGACAAGGCTTTGTTTTAATGTGATTTTTGTTGCAGATTCTGATTCTTTAGGTCCTAATCTTTACAAAAAGGTGTCTTATTGATTGCTCTCGGAGGCATTTTTGGGGAATCTGTCTCATATCATGCTGGATGTTCATACGATCAAAATATCTTTTAAAAGTGATTTTCTTTTTGTTTCAGATATCCATTTTTTCCCCAAGACTTTGCTGAACAGATACAAACAATAAACACAAGTATTGGAATCAATTTGGGGTTCCTACGACGACTCAAACAGGGAAAAAAAAAGGTCTGGAGACAAAATAGGTTCCACATTTTTTCAACAGGTTATTTCTGTACCAGGAAGCTGTCACAATCGTATCTTGATTTAATGCGACATGACCGGCCCTTCCTTTGGTACATTTCACACTCCATACACACCAAAACTAACAAAGCAGCACTCAAATAACACCGGAACAGTCAGCTGCTGGGCATGCGAGGCGTAGCTATCCGATCCCTGATAGCGCAGCTTCACCTGCAGCGAATCATTAACACTCACACGCCAGAAACAGGAAGTGCGACACATGGTGCACGAGCACTGTGTCGGTGTGCGGATGGTGGAATCACACACACACACACACATTCACACACACACATTCATGCGTTGAGGGGGAAAGTGACAAAACAATGGAGCTGCAGAAAAAGCACTTTGAAGCGATTAACTTTGAAGCAGCTAAATCACAGTTACAAAGGAAAAGTTAAATGCCAATTAGCAGCATGTGTCCGCTTTAAAAGAGGTGCCTTATCAGTGCTTTTTCATGTGATTTTTCAAAGCTGCAGTTGTTAATTAGATTTAAAAGGATTTTTAAACGCTCTGCTAATATTTTGAGAGTCAATCAGTTTCGTAATGTGTAAAACAAGTTTGCGTTGAAGTTTTTTTTCAACAGCAGTGGAATTCTTTACAATAGAAAACCGCATGCAGCTCAATGTCAGGCCCTTCTGACTCACGTGTCTGTACACAAACACAAACATGCTAAGCTGCACCGGCGCTGATTATTCTTGCTGTAAAAGAACTTGTTACCATCCCACATACTTTACCCAAACCACTGTGAACTGGACGTGTCAGGATAAATACGTATTTATTGTCCAACGTCAACACAACGTTTAGCACACTGCGGATGCTGACCTCGGTCTGGCACGTTGCTACGGTGCCAAATGATGACATTGAACTGAGCGTCTGCACAAATACGTGTGAGTTACATCATTTAACAAAACTCTCTCCATCCCACATGCAGAAGTGTTTATTACGTTGTGACCTTCCGTCAGTAATTTCAATCTGTATATTCAAAATGTTTGGACGTGTTTGTGGCTTCCCAGCTGCTCAAACGCTTTGTGCAAGGGTAAATATTTGAGTGTTGATGCCCCTTTTCGCTTCCGTTTTACTCCACAGTCAGGGAACAAGTGGATAAAATACAAGCCGTGTTGTTTAAGTGTGCTGTCTGGTCACTGTGCATGAAATCAGATCAGCCCGAGCCGTTCTCCAGAGGCAGATTAGCATTTCAGCTAAAGATAGATACATACATTCTGGGGCAGATTGTTGCGTATTCGTCGTGAAGTCTTGAGAACTGTTTAAAAGATTTGAAGCCAAGTTTTCAGAGGCTTTACTGTCTTGATTTTGTCCAAACACTGACTCGTTATGAAGCCATAGTCAGATGACCGCCCTGCGGAGCCATAGTGGGCGGGACATGTGACATGCAATGGATGAATATACTTCTATAGTTTACTTATGATCCTCTACCAAGACAATAACTAATGCGTAAACTGCTCAAACGCTGATAAAACTCAAGTCATCTTTCAACCAAACAGAATCTTCATTGAGGTTGTGGTGCATGGTGTGGAGGTCCCACTGGCGTCTTTCCCACCACACACAGCTTCACACAGCTCGTGGGGGAACAACATGTGAAGGCAAAAGTTAGCATGTATTGTTATGTTTGTTATATTTCCATTGTTCACCTGCTGTGTGTAGGCATGTATATTTCCACTTGTTGCACAGCTTGTGTTCCTTTTTTGCTTTCATACACACACACACACGTTACCCCACTCTCTGTAACACACACTGACACGCTGAATGTGGAGCAGTGGCTTTGTTCTACCGGTACATAAACTTCAGAGATTTGTCATCCAGCCTGCAGCAGGATAGCGGGACGACTGACGAGTTGCCGGCTAATAAAAGCATCGGACTTCCAGCGAGTGCACAGCTCCATCTTCACCCTTTACAGTACTTTCATAACTTGCAGACGAGCAGCGGGCAGAGAGTCGCTCCACATTCAGGATGTTACTTTATACTGTCGAAACAATGCCTTTTATTTGAATTTTCTTGAGTTTCTATACAGCTTTGGTGTTAATTTTATTGTAACTTCAATATTGGTGGATCTTGTGTCATAAAATAAAACAAATATTTCTTGAAACGTTGATCTTTTTGGCCTCATTATCAATGGCCCTTGGTCTTTTACTTTGCCTGCAGAAGCCTGTGCAGTATGTGATCCACCCAACCCGCCTCATAAAGATTTATCTGTACATTCAACACATTTCTCTATTTACTATTGTGACCTTGATGCATTGTTCTTCCTCCCGCATCCTTCACTAAGCACAGTATAGTCTGTATGTATACGGCACAGAACAGCATGTGCCCATTTATTTATAGCTCTACTCTCTCTTCTTTTGTACTTTCTTTGTCGTGCAGCTTTTTTTTTATATGCCTGCAGCACATCTGATGTGGCCGTGCCCAGCCTCTTCTCACACCTACAGCTGTATTTCCTCCATTCCCTGTCCTCTCGAGCAGCCAGCGTCGATTAATTGAACGTTATTTCGTTTTAGAGCTCCTTCCTATCGTAACCTTCATCAAGACAGGCCAGCGTGTTTCTGCTCTGCTCCCTCTATTCGCAAACGTACCGTTCTGATATCTAATTAACTGCAAACAGCTTCACTTTGAGCATAAGCAGGTTTAAATACAACACCAGCCAAGCCAAAGCACTTTTAGACTTTCTCCTCTCAGTTCCAGGTCAACCTGTTTCTTTAGGTAATTGTAATCCCATAAAATCAAAGAGGTTCGTGGATGTCAGCCAGTAAGACGATCATTCAAGCTGATCGACGATGACGCCACGAAGCGGCAGAAAATCAACAAAAAGCCAGACAGGAGCGGCTGCAGAGATATTGATCATAAACCTCATGACAGCCGAAATATGACAGCCCCTGCGCTCTCTCTCTCTCTCTCTCTCTCTCTCTCTCTCTCTCTCTCTCTCACCCTCCCCTTCTTGGCCTTCCGATTCCATCTAATCCTTCTACATCTTATACACAATGCGAGTCAAACATTGTTTTTGGTAGCGACCCAAGACATAAACATAACTTTACAGAATCCAATAAGAGTTTATAATGACGATGGCTCTTGTTCCTTCTTATGTTTACACCCTCTGTAAAGTGAAAGAGAAAGAGAGTGTGTGTGTGTGTGTGTGTGTGTGTTTCATGTCCAAACAAGTCTGGAGGATCACAGTCTATTTTTAGCTTCAATGCCCAAACATGTGGAGTGTGTCTGACAACACGATGAACATGTAGTCATCGTTAATGCGGTCTGCACCTGAAGGGACTGAACACATCACAAGAGAGAGAGAGAGAGAGAGAGAGAGAGAGAGAGAGAGAGAGAGAGAGAGAGAGAGAGAGAGAGAGACGGACAGACAGATATACACAAACACTGTGATACTGTTGGCAGTATCATTATGGATGCAGACGTACAAATAAAAAGAAAGGATCATAAAAAAATGTAAAAACTTCAGTCGTCCATTCTGTTGACTGGCTTGTTTGGTGAATTACATTTAGTTGTGCTTGTGTTTGTTACAAATACATCATAGAATTTAGATTCCATACTAAAAGCAGAAGTAGCAAGTTCACAATGTAAACATGATCTTCTCAGGTTTAGAGAGCTGGACGTGGATGCAGATGCCAACAATATTTTATACAATACAATGAATGAATGTATAAATATTGAGTTTAATAATAATCAACAGGCAGGAACAATGGGCCCCCGGTGTACAGAGTGAGTGACTAATGGCTGATGTGCACGTGACTAATGTGGAGGTGGGAGCAGGTGAGCACGAGGTCTGGTGATTGGGCAACATGGACAGGTGAACCTGATTGGGGCGGGGCATCGTCAAAACTGTCGGAAAACACAGAAGAACAGGAAGTGATCTGAAACAGTAAGAGAGGTGAGTATTAAATGACTTGAGTCAAACATATTGGAAAGAAAGAATAAAATACAAGCCATCATGACACTTTTACAAAACCCACAGTTAGTTTCATGGTTTGATCTATGAAACGTACTTAAAGTATAAAAATGAAAACATACTCATAATGCAGCGTTACACTTTAACCGGGAACCTGAAGATTCATTTGAGTGTGTGTCATGCTCCAAGTAATACATTTTGGAACAGGCAAACATATTTTCCTGCATTACACAAAACTACTGCTGCATTTATACTGCATGCAAAAAACAGCACAAGCCAAATGGATCGGTATTAAAGTGAGCGTGTCTGTACAGGAGAGATTTACCTGTTGAACCCTTCTCGTTTGCATATCCTGGAACCTATTGGAAAATTGCCATATGTTTCATATGCTCATATGTTTTATACCAAATAACATGTAGTGGAATAAAATGTACATTATTCAACCCTGAAATGAAGTGAACATATTAAAAAGTGTAAAAGAGTTCTACTTAATCTATTTAGTTGCTTTCCACCAACACACAGGAAAGACATATTCCAGTTTAGACACATCCTTGGTGTGGATACATATTGGATATATGATACAAGGTTCAGCAGCGATAATGTGTTTAGTGCCGAAGCTTCTTTCATCAAATCTGCTAAACTGTGTTATAAATCTGTTTGAGTATAAATGATTGTGTATGTGTGTGTGTGTGTGTGTGTGTGTGTGTGTGTGCCACTGCCTGCAGGTTGCTGCCTGATCGGAGCGAGTGAACACATGTTAACATCAGAGCGTCTCCGTACCGCTGTGTTGTAACCAAGAGTTACTGAAGAACAGATTTGTGTTTACTGAAAAGCTATTGTCGGAAAACATCTCCGTCGTTGTGTGACTTCTGAACACAACAAACAAACGCTGTAGCACCCTCTTGCATCGCTGCCAAGGCTCTGCGCGGCCTGGTTGTACTGCTTTCCTCTGTGTACTGTGCATTGTGAGACTAAATTATGCACACGTGTCATGTTAAATGTTGAATCTGAAACTAAAGCCTGGTTCGCTTCCAGGTTATTGCATGTGATGCAGCGACAAGGTGGGAACTCATATGTATCAGTTGATATTTCCTAAAATGACCTTTTCATTGTCACATGGTGTCAATGGATTCTCTAGATTGTGCAGCATAATCCCAGCACACCACCTGCGCTGTCCCGTGACTCTTTGCATCATGGGTTGCTCACATTTGGGTTTCGTGTGGTTTGTTTTTTGCCCCCTGTGAGGAAAGTAGGTGTGCAAGCACCCGTTGTAAATCTCTCGAAACAAAGCGCGTATTTTAGTTGAGCTGTCCTGACGGTGCTTCCCCTGCAGGCCTCTCACGCCACCAACAGCGTCCTCGGGAGAAACATGCGCAATCTTTGTCCTCCACAGCTGCCATTACTCTTCACGCTCAACTCTTCCTTCTGTTTCTTCCCAGCTCTTATTCAAACAGTATTCCCCTGAAGGTAGTGAAATGCAGTGAATAAAAGGCCAGATTTGAGAAGAAAGAAAGGAGGAAGCGAGAAGAAAAGAGGTGAAAGGTGGCTGCGAAGGGAGGGAGGAGATACTGGCAAGCATCCCAACTTTCTGCAAGTCCAGATTTGACACTGAAGAGCGCTGGCATTGGCTCCAGATCTGGTGCTGGCGGAATCTAACCTTGCTTTCATCTGATCACATGTGCACAGAGCACAGAGGATACATATTCTACAAATGAACCCACACGCTCATTAACATTCCCATGTGCATGTCACGGGGCCTTTTGATAATGAAACCTCGACCAATTGCCAACAAACAGATCAACAACGTCAACAACAGCAACCTACTCAGATAAGTTCTCTGTTGCCTCCGGGCTCCCTCCCACACACACACGCACACACACACACACGCGCACACACTTGTTTGCCAAGTCCAGCTATGCAGTGTGCACCTCCAGGAGCCAGGAAATCAAAAGCCGTTTGTATTCATGGGCCCTGTTTGGAGGAAGAGGGTTGGTCAGCTTCCTGTGCCCACAACAGCTCGCAGCCCCGGGGTCCTGGGCGACCGCCTCACACCCCCCGTCTGCATCAATAACTCCGCACCATTGTGACGGCCACAAAAGCTGTCTTAGGATAAGCCAGGAGAAAAAGGTGCCACTCTTTATTCCTCCCTCGTCTCCCCCTCGCTTCCCTCCCGGCTGTGTTGGAGAATGAATTCAACAGTAGAGGCGGAGAAGGAAGAGGAGCAGCGAGAGGACAGAACTCTGCAGGAGCGTCTCCACGTCCGACAGGGTTTGTTCACTCAGCGTGCACGCATTTCGGACACCGAGAGGGAGACGTAAATGCTGCAAATCACAGCGTTACAATGAACCACCATCTTGTCTGGCGTGTTTTAAATATAAAAATTTATTGACAAACACACGTGGCCCCAAAAATCCTGTACAGTTGAGTCACTTCCTTTCTTGACAATAGCTGACCACATTACAGATTAACAAAGGTATTAGTACAGGCATCAAACACGGACATAGTCCAGGGCGAAATATGTACACGCCGCAATCGTTTCTCCACAGTTATTACAACAGATGCAAAAGAGAAACGATTATGCCAAAATACGGACGTAGTGCAGTTTTTTCACTTTGAGGTATCTCATACAAAACAAGTCTTCAATATGTTGGAGTCACAAAGGAGGTGATAGAGTGTCTGTTCTGCTTATTTAAGAGGCATTATGTGTTCCCTCTGCTGCAATAAACACTAGAATACTCTGAACCTGCTAGTCAGTGTTTGATCGTGGTCTCATGCACTACAGGTCTGGATTAGTGACACCGACTGGAACAAAACAGTTAACAACACAAATTGATCTGGAACGTCACAACATCCTGTACAGCCCAACCCTCAATACAAACATTTACCGTAGTATCATATACACAAAAATACTGTACGTATTATCTTCTTTTTTTTTCTGTAAGGAGCTTGGTAACAAGGAGGGAAACGTTGTGGTAACAGAGCCGTTGCAGACCTTAACCTCAGAGCTGTCAAGGTGAAAAGCTAGTGGACCACATCTCCCGCCCAGTCAGTGCTAGATGGAGGAAGAAATGAGGAGTGATGGGCAGCCCTCTGAGCAGAGAGCCCCCGGTCATAGTGCATTACAATGTCTGCACGGCACATCCATGCAGCAGTCTCAGGTTCAGTGCATTTACTTTTTCCTCAGAAAAGCCATCGCAGGTACACCTCCTTAACCACAGGCTTTTCTCCTTAATAGCTATTGATTAAGTCTCAGCTCGGCGGCTACAGGAGGTGCAATCCGTTCTCAGTCCCATTTTTCCCAGAACAAATTGATGAACGGGACATCACAGCTTGTCGAGACACCACTTTCCCCCTGCTTGCCCGATCATAGTGTTAATATTGTGTAAGCAACTGCGGCTACTCGATAAGAAAGAAGAGCGATGGCTCTAACATTTAGAGTACAATACGTGTACACGACAAGACAGTACAATAACTTATCAGCAACGACAGGCTGCGATGGTTATCACAGGGTTAGGTGAAGTATTTATCCTACAGTTTTATAAGCCATCAACCATCAGGTTTTACACACAGCCTTCAGTCCAAACAGTGCATTGATTTCATCAACACAAAGTCCATTATGTTTCAACAGAGACCTGCTCACAGAGGTGCCCGGTTACAGCCTCCGGTCCCCATTCTCTACATATTCTGCCAGGCTGTTGAGAGCCGTCTCCTCGCTCTTGGACTGAAGAACGTTGTCCCCCTTCCTGGAAGGCTTCTTAGTGGCCCGCGACAGCTTCCTCCTGAAGGTATCTCCAGCCAGGAAGTAAAGAATAGGATCCACACAGCTGTTGAGGCTGGCCAGCCCCCGGGTCACCTGGTAGGTGGCGTAGACGCGGTTATTAAAATCACACATGTCCGGGCCCTGAAAGTACAGCCTGGCCCTCATGTTGAGGTTCTTCATCACGTGGAAGGGCAGGTAGGAGACGGCGAAGACTGCCAGCACGATGATAACCAGGTGGATGGATTTCTGCCGCAGGGGCGCGTTGTTCATATCGTTGCAGATCAACGCTTTGACGATCATGCCGTAGCAACACAATATGATAATGAAGGGAATGCAGAACCCAAACACAGTCAAAGTCATGCTGTAGATGAAATAGCCAGGTAACTCATCCTCGGTGGTGGTGTCGTAACAAGTGGTCGCGTTGCGCTTCAAGCCAGTCCTGGAGTAATACAGGATGGGGGAAATGGCGATAACAACCACCGCCCACACCAACGCGCTGGTGATAACCGCATTCTTCTTCTTCAGTCTGCCCAGAGACTTGAGCGGGTGCACGACCCCGGTGTATCGGTGAACGCTGATGCAGGTCAGGAACAGGATGCTCCCGTAAAGATTGACGTGGAATATGAAGCGCTGCAGCCGGCACAAAACGTCCCCAAATATCCAGTCGGTTTTGTTGAAGTAGTAGAAGATGAGGAAGGGCAGAGAGAGCACGTAGCAGAAGTCAGCCAGCGCCAGGTTGAACATGTAGACGGAGATGCTGCTCCAGGGTCGCATGTGGCACACGAACATCCAGATGGCCAGGCTGTTGCCCACCAGCCCCGTGATGAAGACCATGATGTAAACGGTGGGCAGGTAGTAGAACTGGAACCCGGTCCTGGTGAGGGAGCATCCTCGCGTGTGATTGTGAAGATCGGTTACATTCAGCAAGGAGGTCAAGTTCAGGTCCGTGGTCATGGCGTCAGGGGCAGGTCCTCTCACTGCATGAGAGGGATGGACAGAGGAGGACACATGTCATGTACCCTAAAAACAACAGCAATGTAGGTTAAATACATAAGTAACCTGTTGCTCCTTGCTATACACGTTAAGTTTAAAACAGTAAATAGCAAAGACTCGACGCTTCAGCTCCAAACTTCATATTTGCACCACCACAGAGAGAGAGAGGCGTTACAACACTCACCGCTGAGATAGACTTGTATTCCACATTCCTGTCGCCGTCACTGCTGCAAAGGTTTCAGTCAGCGCGCAGCTGGGGCGTTACGGGCTGTCAGGTGTCTTCATTCAGCCCCCTCAGCCACCCACCTCCCCCTCCACAACTGAGTTGGGAATTGTTTTAAAGTTGCGATATCCGTCCGGTTTGCGCTGGCACGTCAAGGGGAGTTCAGTCTGCCGTCGGTTCGTCACGCTGACCGACGCTTTCCCACAGCAGGGAGAGAGAGAGAGAGAGAGAGAGAGAGAGAGAGAGAGAGAGAGAGAGAGAGAGAGAGAGAGAGACAGCTGCAGGCTTTTGGCATGGAGAGCAGGGTTTGCAAGCAGGCTCCGGGAAGCGAGAGGAGGCTCTGTGTCTGTGCGCCGTGGAGAGGGGAGGCGCGCACTACGCAGAGCACTGAGCGGCTTCCCGTCTCCAAGCGCGCTCTTTCTGCTCCTCCCTCCTCTCATTGGACCTTTATCAGATCTGACCCGCCAGCACGAGCGGGATATTTGTATAGACATGTACTCATATGTGCTCATACTCAGAAGTACATCTGAGCTGTGGGTTCTCGAGTAAAGATCAGTACAATGTCGGGAGAAGATTGTAATTCATGGTGTCGATTTTGTGCAACAGTGATGATATTAGTGCAGTTTTAATTGGGCATTACAAGGAAAACGACACATATGTCCCCAAATCCCAGTGAGAATAGTGATTATAAATACTGATAGTGATACAGCAGTGTGCTGTGGAAAAAAAACAGACATGACTATTTAAAAGGGAAAGTGGGTTAATAAGGGACTGCAGTGATATGTTGTGGTTATCAATGTGTTGCATGACATATCCTCAGGAGCAGTGATCAAAACCAAACAGCAGTAGTTTAGACAGGGCTGAAGCATAACAACTATAAATGACTTTTGTCTCCTTGGAGGTGATCATTGGTTTCCCCGAAAAGGAGAAGACAGACAACTGAAGATGTGTCCGACAGCCAAGGGCAAAGCAGACTGCAGCAGTCAGGGGGAGGATGGTGATGATGAAGAATAGTGAAGGGATGTGGCAGTGTGGAGAGAGAGAGAGAGAGAGAGAGAGAGAGAGAGAGAGAGAGAGAGAGAGAGAGAGAGAGAGAGAGAGAGAGAGAGGTTAAGTTAATTATGCTGTGTCGCCAAACATTTCAAAATTGTAGAAAGAGCAGTTGGCCAAAAGCAATATTCTAACTGATGCTATTAATGGATAAGGAATTATTGTCCACCGTATAACATGAACGTTTCCTGATAATAAGAAACTAGTCCATCACAATAATTTCTTTAAAAGGTTTATGGAAAGCATATGTACTACTCATGTTAGTACAACATTACATTAAGCTGATGCTTTTATCCAAAGAGACTTCCAGTAAGAGCATTCAACCGTGAGGACAAACTCAGAACAACAAGAATCAAGAAAGTACAATTTCAAAAAAGCAAATCTATGTGTACTGTGCTATCAGTAAGAGCCATTTAAGTGCTACTAAAGTGCTACTTTCTTTTGTGCTACACTCTAAAAAGCCCAACTTCAAATTTGTTGTCCTAACACATTTTTTTAAGTTGAGTCAACAAATATCGTTGAAAAAAGTTGAACTAACTCAAAATCTCAATTTTATTAATGAGGAGTGGAATCCACTGAAAATGTTAAGTTGAGAAAACTTAGTACAGTGAGTTGGGCATCTACTGAGGTAACTAAGACCACTGTGCATGTGTCAGTAAACACACAAACACACAAAAATAAAACATATATATATATATATATATATATACATATACTACTTTAATATTATATTTTAAATAATGAAATATTAAAATATTTTCTTTAGCCCCTGTTTAAGATACATTGATTTGATAATACCATTGTTTCTTTATTATATTTTGATAGTTTTTCAGATCTCATTTGATTGACATGTACTTTTTACATCTTAATCTTAAACTGCTGAATGTCTGTTGACAATATATGTTCAATAAAGCGAGAGAGAAGAAAAAACCGCCAACTGCCATAAAAGAAGCAGAAGAAGATAAAGAAGAAGAAGAAGAGATTCAAATATCCGTCTACCACTGCGCATGCGCACTTCCGCATGAGAGAGCAATTTCGCGCCGGTCAACGGCAGCTCAAGTGTTTCTGCAGAATGCCGTTTACGTCCCGCACCACTTAACCAGGTAAGACTGTGTATGTTCAGTGCGTTAGCTAACGAGCTAGTCAGATAACCTGTTGATTTTTAATGCCAAAGTTAACATTACGAAGTTTATAACGTGACAGACACCAGCCTACTTTTCACGTGTTCATAACGTCATGTGTAATTTTACGATAACGACCCGCTCGTGTTAGCTAGGTTAGTTAACATGTTGCTGCAGTGCTTCGCAGTTCTTTAGCGTTGGTGGCGTCGGGACTGCCTCTAGGCTAGAGGCTCTAGTTCACTCTGTAGTTACCCGCGCGTACCCGCGCCCAGGACCTGGACGGTAGCGCCGTTGGCACCTGTTCGCCCGCAGGGACCACGCGAGTCGCCCGCGAGGCATGTTGTAAGAATAGAACACATTTTGAGCTTCGTCAAAAATATATTTGTTTTTATCAACCGACCTGTCTACATGGTCACGTTACAACTCTTCTCTGTAACGCCATGCACACAGACACGGGCGGGCACACAGGTGAACACCCAGTGGACAGAGAGCAGCGAAAAATACGTTGCGTGCTTTTTACAATGAGATTTGCAGCTATCACTTTTAAAGCAGTAAATGTATTGCTGCAGCGTGGAGCTCCATGAATGGACGTTTCTCTCTTGAGACACTGCAGTGACAAAGCCTGCACACTTTGTGGTTGACATTAAATTGAAGTTAAAGTTGCATCATTGTTTCTTTTATATGCAAACTGTTTTGTATGTTTCTAAAAGTGCAACTCTGCAAATAATAAGTGGATTTAGTGATATTGTGTTGTCCAAGTTTAATTTTTTGTGTCATTCTCCAAATTTATTTTGTATTATGTCAAATTTTTAATCTTCAATTTGTATTTTTCAGATGACAGATGTCTTTGCCTACAAAGTGTACAGCTCTGCGAGGTCTACCTTTTCATTGTGAAGGAGAAGCCGGACGGCTTGCTAAAGACATGTCTGGTAAGACCAATTTGTCATTAAGGTTGCACATTGAGCAAGAACACACTAATGCAAACTTTCATTAAACCCTCATTTCTACTTCACTGTTACTTTGTTAATCCATCTAAATATTTTAATAAGTGTAACTTTTATAGTTTTTAATTTTATGTAATATCGCCAATACTGGCAATGTTACTGTAGCATCAAGGTTACAAGTGAGTGTAATGCCTGCATCACATGCATTTTGTAACAGCAATTCTCCTTCAAATTTACATTTATAATTCCAAGCCCAAATTGGTCATGGGTTTTGAGAATGATGCATATACACATTTTGTCAGTATTTAAATTACAAAGTTATTCTGTCAGTACATTTTCAAAGTTGAAGTACACTTTTGTTGAGCTAATCTTTTTGAGAAAATAAAACAAAAACCTCTACATCAACACCCTTTGCCGCTAATACTCTTTAGGGTGAGAATCTGGCAGATTTGGAATAGTAATGTCCATTGTTTTATGGCAGATTTGTTCCAGTTTAGGTTTTTGTCACTTATTAAATTAAAGGGAGCCTGTACCGTGAGAGCAAATGTTTCCCTGTCTTTTGCTCAATTTATTTAATTTAACAGACTATGACGATTTAAATACTATAATACTAATGTGTAGAAGGTGACTCTTGTATGGAAGTTTTATATTTTAGTTTTCAAAATCTGCATGAAAATGTATTTTGGCTTTTAAATTGTATTGTTACAGAGTGATGAAGGAAAAAAAGATGAACACTTAAGAGGCGGTGAATATTTATTATTGTCTCTGTATTCTTGTTTTTGTGTAGAATACAGACCCGAAGGAATCTTATGTGAAAGAAGTTGAACTGGGACTACTTGCTGAAGATGACGTTGGGACGGTCCGCTCAAGTCTAACAACACTAAGCATCGCCCTGATTATTGAGAAACGGATTGTCATGGATGATATATGCGACATCCCAACAGCATTTGCCCTTTTGTTTGGACTCGTCTATGCTCTCAACCTGGAGTATCCGAAGGACATGAGGTACACCTTCGAAGTAATTCAAAAGTTGTTCATGAACCTTGGTACCCAGTGCTCTGCCCGGGTTCGGTCCTTAAAAAGCAGTTTGCTCAAGTAGCCTGCCATATGTAAACCCCGCCTATGGTCTTGGCTGGATTTTGAGGGGGGTAAGAGTTCAGGTTGCAGTTGTCTTGTTACAGACAATACATTTTTTTATGTCCATTCATTGTAAAAACAATATAACTATGTCCCACTGCTGATAGTGTACAGTGCCCATAATGATAAACTGATATTGGAATCAGCATTGGTACTGTGTATGTTAAGAAAGCATAACTTGTACTAAATTGTTTTTTGCATCTTAACAGTATTTGTTAAGATATTGCAGTTTTAAACAGTAACTGGATGGATAGATGCATGGATAGGATAGGTTTTTAAGCCATTGTATACCTCCCACCAATGCCATTGTCCTTCTGTGTTTTATATATGTCCCATCATATACAATGTCCCAAAGCTTGTATCAAGGCCTTGATTTTGGATTTCATTTTTTATTTTTTTTGCAGCCATTTGGATTTTATGTCGATGTTTAAGTGTTGACACCTGGAATTTGTATAGTTATGCAAACAAATGTTTACTTGTTAATAAACATTTTGTGTTTGAAGAAGTTTGTTTTGTTTAACTGTTGACTTTTCCAAAGAAAATGGTGTACATGTTTAGTTTATTTAAATAAAGGCAACGTTGCAAAGAATTGAGTGTACTCAACTAATGGGCAGTGAAATTTAGTAACGACACTTTAAGTTTGAAGTAAGTTTTCTCAACAATAAATTTAAAGTTATGTTGATTTATGTTTTCAATTTACAAGAACACACAATTTCAAGTTTCTCCAACTTAATATTTTAAGTGTTCTGAACTTAAGTACATGAGTAGATGTGACTATCAAATCAAGTAGTGGTAACTTAAATACATAAGTAGGTCTGACTAGTAATGTTACGTTTGACAAACTTAAGATAGCACTTTGAGTGAACTTCTTATTATAAGTTGACACAACTTAGTTGAGTGAACTCAAAAAGGCTTTGCAGCTGGTTGCCTCACTTTTTTAAGTTGACTCAACTTTTTTTTTTTTAGAGTGTAGGTGTAGTCGGAAAAGATGTGTTTTTAGTTTGCAACGGAAGATGTAGAAACTTCCTGCAGGCCGGATGTCAATGGGGAGCTGGTTCCACCATCGAGGAGCTGGTTCCATCATTGAGGAGCTCGTTCCACCTTCGAGGAGCTCGTTCCACCATCAAGGAACTAGTTCCACCATCGAAGAGCTCGTTCCACCATCAAGGAACTCATTCCACCATCGAAGAGCTCGTTCCACCATCAAGGAACTCGTTCCACCATCAAGGAGCTCGTTCCACCATCAAGGAGCTAGTTCCACTTTTGAGGAGCCCATTCCACCATCGAGGAGCTCGTTCCACCATCGAGGAGCTCGTTCCACCATCAAGGAACTCGTTCCACCATCAAGGAGCTCGTTCCACCATCAAGGAGCTAGTTCCACCTTTGAGGAGCCCATTCCACCATCGAGGAGCTCGTTCCACCATCGAGGAGCTGGTTCCACCATCGAGGAGCTCGTTCCACCATCAAGGAGCTCGTTCCACCATCAAGGAGCTCGTTCCACCATTGAGGAGCAGGACAACAAACAGTTGGGACTTTGTTGAGTGTGTCAGCCGATTGGCTGAAGCAGTGGTGGAGCTATGAGCCGATTGGCGGAAAACCGAGCAGAGTGAAGGAGCTGGGGTGTGAGGTTTTACCATGTCCTGGATGCATGGGTGCGGCATTCTAGGTTGACTTTCAATCATTAATTCCAATCGTGAAGTATAAATCATTCTATATTTACTCCTGAAGTGGGTGTAGACCATGTGTGCTGTCTGACCAGCTTCTTTCTTTTACCTGGAAACAATACTCTCCAGGAACTGTCAAGGTCAGCATTAATAAATTGTAGAAGCGGTAAAACCAAACCAAACAGATACCAATCCCTTGGTCCCACACGACCATCACAACCAACAAAACGTAGCAGCACATTCACAGCTGACAAAGCATGGTAAGCTGCACAATTACAACAAAACAGGGTATGCTTGGTGAGCTCAAGAGTTTGTCTCAGTAAATATTAGTGCTGGAAACACAGCCAGAATCCCAGCTATGGGAAAACTACTCCACCACAAACTTATTCCAGGTTCCTTGTTGCACATAAGATATTATCAAGTAAAAATGTATAGTAATTATTTTAAGTGATATATTGACAGCTGCACAGCTCACATGTAGTTTAGTATTGAGCTACTTCCTCGACACAGTTGTGCAATAACAATGTTGTACATTTAGAAGTCCAAAGTATACTTTGAATGTGTAATAAATAGTATATTTGAGCACATTAACCCAAACGATGCTTCTTCCACTCTAATGTGTATAATAGTTGTAGAAATGTAATATATCTGTATCAGAAACATGCAGCGTGACGACTCACTGATCTCATGCTACACATCTGGCAACACACAATGCAGAGGGAGGAACTATGGCCAGAGAGGTTCATCGTTTCTGTGATGCACGAACACAGCATGTGCATCTCTTGGCGCTGAAGAAGAGACTTCAATCAAAACAGATTTCTGCAAACATCTTAATGGAGCAAACACATTCCTGAAGCTTAGCTGATGAGTTTGATCCGTGACTTTTGGAACGCTCCAGATATAAGACAGTAAAATGAAACGCTAGCTTCTAATATTCAAAGTCTCAAGGCCAGGGGAAATAAGTTGAATAGTCACTGCATCCATCATTACATTTCCAGCCAAAGACCGTAATCTATTTGGCTTTGACCTCCATTTTCTGGACCGCAGGCCGACAGGGACAGAGACGTATTGGTTTCGGCTGCACGCACTCTTTTGCGTTTAGTTTGAATTTCTTTAGCACACATATCGGCCCGGTCGGCCTACCTCGAGCTGTCAGAGGAGCTGCAGCTCACATTTTGTCTAAACAAATGAGACATCTTGTTGTACCTTTGAATGAAGAACCTGAACATGTTATTATTACACGTTAGAGTAGCCGTGTCTCGACAGTCGGATACAAATATATTGCAAAAAATATGTTTCTGTGATTTGTTTGAATTGAAACGGTGTGGACACAAATGCATGGCTCAAGACACTGGTTATAAAAGACACAGCTTTCAGGCAATCTCTACATTACAAACAGTTCAAACTAAACAAAACAGAATGTTAATACCACCGTGTCATGGACGCTTGATGAAAAGGTCAAATCGATTTGATTACCTCATCTGTAAGAGCCAGACTTATAGGAGGCTCGCTGAGTGCTCCCAGGATGCCCGGGCACTGCCACACACACACACACACACACACACACACACACACACACACACACACACACACACACACACACACACCAACAGAAACACACAACAATGACAGAGTTAAACATTCACACAGCTCACACTCATGGAGGGAAAGCCGTGAAAAAAGAGGTCTGATCACGAAATAGAGTAAACTTACAAAAATATTAGCAAACCCTTGAGGTTGGACATTTTTCTATCTCCCAACCACATTATATTAGCTGGGTTAGCTGGGTAAAAACTGTATATACACACCTACAACTGAATGAATACGAACCAACCTCAGTGGGATATCATGCCAATGGCCTGCATGAGCACTGTTACAACAGCTGTTGAAATCATTTTTATGCTGTTTGTTATCTAAGACAAGCATACGAATCAAAACAGATGATCCAGCCCACGGTGTGTGGGCACGAGGATTGTTCTAAGTGACTGTAGTGAAGCGCTAGTGGATCAATAAAAGGCTTTAAAGGTCTACAAAGTTAGAATAAGGTAAGTTTTAAAACATTCCCCGCAGGAGACTCTAGCCTGTGTCATTAGCTACACTTGACACATGCATTAAGGCGAGAGCCTGAGTGCTATCTACATATAAGCTTTTATTGAGAAAATAAAAGTCTCCAGGAGTGTTAGATGATGTGTAAGATGATACTACAGCCAGGATGAGAGGCTGCCCATCACACTGAGAAACACAACGTGTTAGTGAAGGAGAGGCCGAGTGCAAGTGGCAGGTCGAGGTCAGCGAGAAACAAACAAACAAATACTGGCAAACAAAACCGATCTGGGGCTTGACAAGTCGTAAAGGGGAAGGGTTGGAAAGAGAGGCAAGCTAAACAGGCAATCTGACGGAGAACTAGCAGGTTGGAAATATCCATGAATCAGCAGGAATTAACACAAGATTGACAACAACTAGTACAAGTATCCAAATCAATACCACAACATGTGACTCTGTAACTTTTGATGAAAGACATTTCACAAAATTCCTCTTGTTGAAGTTGGAAAGTTAAAGCAATAAGCAATAAAATACATTCTTGCCTGATTAACGTTTCAGCGACAACCTTACTTGGTCTGGTGGAAAACCTTAGATACATATCTCAGAGTGAGTTCATTGACTTATGCATTATGTTGTAGCGCGTACCATTATCAATTTATTATCACAACATTGGCAGAACATGGAATATCTTACGCTGCTAGTAATATATACAAATCCAAAGACAATGAAGTGAATGAGGCCTTAATTTAAAACATAAAACCGCCTGTCACACTGCTGCATGTCAAACATTTATGCATGCATAAAGATAGCATGGCTCTCACTCGCTCTGCTCTCACAGGCTCACATATTGGTGAGTCAGGTGTTCCCAGTCAGAACCAATCCACGTCTGAAGTAGCAGCTTTGCTTTGCACACATGCTTCCAGGTGTGAAGTCAGATAAGGCCAACATTGAAATTGCCTTCTGCAGCGCCCATCACCTCGCTCAGTGTGGTTTACGGATCACTGCCTTCAAGTCCCAAACACCCGAACCGCTTCCTCATTTGGTCTTAAGTGTACAAAAAGCTACACTAATACACAGAGAAGTGTGGCATTATTGTAGACTCTTTAATACAGGTCATTACTTGGGAGCTGCAGCTCTGCTGTGGTTCTTCAGCTGCACCACAGATTTAGTCCCATTGCCAGACGTCTCTCTAAACTGATGGATTCAACCTGTTAACACTTCTCTTCATGTCCCAGATGTAATCATAATGACAAAGCGCAGATGGGAAATTCTATCTGTCTCAGGCTGCGACCTGCATCCCTTTGCATCCTGCTTCGCTGCTCCTCTGACGACCCGATCGCCGCCAGAGGCTAATGGCGTGTCCTGCTCTCGTCGTTCTCGTTAACTGTGGCGTTGTCGGCTCTCTGCAGACACACGGAGCAATGCACATCAGGTCCAGAGTGGCATTAGCATATTCAGACCAGCATGCATCTGTCAAAATAACATTTAACAAATTAGTGGACTTGTGAGTATGTTAATATCCTGTATCTCCGAAGCTCCAGCCTATAGCGCCCCGTTTTATCTCCTGCTCTGTTTCTCCATTCATCTGCATGTTTCTCCCCCGTCATTCATCTTTTTGTTTTCTTTCTCCGCCTTTGTGCCCAGTCTATCTATAGTTTTCTTTTTTATTGCATTGGTTGGTTGCTCAACTTTGGTTTTTGCTTGTGCCAATAAGAAATCCACTGCACACGACTCGCGCGTGGTTCTGCTGAGCATCTCCGCTGGTGTTGATCTCTCTTATCATCTGTCAGACAAACGAGCTGGAACATAATGAATGATTCTTTTGCTTCTCTTTGTCTGTCACTCCAAAACACTCCACCATTCTGTTTCCTTTTGTAATCCCTCTTTTATGTTTCTTTTGATCTGAGATGAGCATCCACCCCTCCCCCGCCCCCCCCTCTCTCTCTCTCTCTCTCTCTCTCTCTCTCTCTCTCTCTCTCTCTCTCTCTCTCTCCTGAATGAACGCTTGAAAAGGTGACTTGAGTTTAGTACTGGGACCTTTACCCACATGGAAACTCTTAGTAGTCTGTATTTTCGCATGCTTTTCTGTGTTTCCAGCCTAAACACCAATTACCACTCGGGGCCTGGGAGAGCGCAATATTTAGCTACATTCCCAGTAATAGCATGTCTGATAGCCTGGCTGACTTTTCCCTGTGGGACTCTTGTATAGTAATGACAGTGCGTGGCTCACTTGGTAACACACTTGGCACCGGACGCAGTGTGATCACAGTGCATCTGCTTTCAAACATGTTCACGTTGTGTTTGTAGAACTGAGCCGTGTGCAGCAGCACCCAGATCCGTGTTGACAGACTCTCATCTTGCATATTTAGAATCAAAGTATAATATTCCCACATTATTTGAAGTCAGACTAAAAAAAACAAAAACAAATCTCGAAGTACTAAATATGCATCCAAAAGCAAACAAAGTTAGTTTGGATCTGAGAGGTTCAAGAGACAGATAACTCTCAAGTTAGTGGAGATAAAAACTGAACTAGAAGGAGAATATACATTGGACTAGCTATGTGGCCAGAAACAGAAGTGCAATTGAATGCCAATGTGGCTACATGCTAATGTGCAAGTAGATCTACTGCCCCAAGTGGCCAAAAGAATCAGTTCATTAGAGATATACTGGATAGATTCATAGGCAGAGTGTACTTTTTCTTGCAAACACCATCATCATAGTAATCTTGACATATGTTTGTAATAGGGGGTGTATGGACACGACAGATAACCATGAACTGGACATTTGAACTACTATTTAAACGTTTAAACGTATTTCTTAAGATTATTAATACAACTGACCATGCTTTTGAAGCGTTCATGATGATAAGGGGCTTTTTATTTTATTTTTTTATTTTTATTTTTGAGGTTCGTTGGGGGCCCCCCTCCTACGACCACTGGTAGGAGGCCCCAAGCAGCCGCCTACCTATGCCTCTACGTTAAAACCGCCTCTGATGACATGTATGAGTCATCTAAAGTACAACGCTCTCCTGCTTTCCAGATATCATTGCCAGAGAGATGACGTCCGCATAGATGGACCTTAAAAGAAAGGTCAATAAAGTAAGGTGCACTCTCTAGTTTTCAATAAACAGCTACACACACACACACACACACACACACACACACACACACACACACACATGCAAAGGTCAGCTGCGCCCCGGGGTTCCTCTGACTGCAACTGAGATCAACAGACTGAACCTTATGTCCTCCATCTTTTCTTTTTTTCTTCTTTCATCTTCCGTCTCGCTACCTTCCTCTCGCTCTATCTGGACGTCTCAAAGCCACCGTCAGTCTATCTTAACCAAATGACGAGCTATCATTTACTTTCGCTAGTCCATATTGAGCAACTGGCTTTTCTACAATGTGATCAATGCAGCTGAATGTCACAGAGGTTTTCTATCAAGCGGGGAGAAGGTCAGAGTGTCTGTGCTGTGTAAATACCTCAGTGATGTAGCTACCGCCAGTCAGCCGGGCCGTGAACAGACGAGTGAGTCCAAGCACGGCTGATAAGTTGAGCATCGTTGCAAGGCGACCACGATGTGAACACAATGTAATGTGTTTTTACCCCAAGAGATTGGAGTAAGTCTAGTGGCGATTAAGGAAATTAAGGTTCAAATGGAGAGTGTTGCTGGGGGAGATTATTTAAGGCACAAATGAGTTTGGATTAAAAAAATATTATATATATGTAATTTGATACATTTTCAAAAGAGATTAAAAATCAAAGACCAATAGAAATGTGATGATGGGCCTTCATTTTGGCATAAATATTCAGTCAAAGTGGTTGTTGCTTGGTATTAATTATCAGTCAGCAGCCAGATGAGAGACAAACGGCTTCTGCAGGAGGGATTTGAACCAACAGCAGACTGAATGTTGCAATTGGTTAAAGACATTGAGGGCAGTGTCAGCGTGTACAAGTAGTTTTTAAACTCAGGTTAGTGCAATATTGATGAAAAAGAAGTTCTGTGAAGTATGAAAATAGTTATTCACATATTTCCTTTTTTGTTAAATAGTTTTCTAACCACAAAACATGTTTGTGTCAATGTGTATAGTCGAAGAACCAGAAGAGACAATTGTATTCAAATATTTTTTTAGGGGCATGAATGACTGAGTAGACACATGTTCACATTTTAGACAAATGTCATTCCAATCAAATGAATCCTCGCGCCATAAATGATTTGTCTTATGGTAGCAATACAATATTTGTAAACAAAATTAGATAAGGTAAAGCCCCCCAGCTCCTAATGACTTGAAAAGGGAAGTTTTTTTAATAATCTGATCACTTTGTCACAATAACTCAAAAAATATTAACTCGACAACGTAAATGAAAAAACAAGCACATTTTTAACTGAGTGTAGAACGGTGAAGCTGCAAAAAAACCCTGAAATTACTCACTTAACCTAATGAGAGAGAGAGCAGTCGGGTCAAATGACGGAAACATTTCTAAAGTGGAGGGTTTTAAGTCTCAACTGTGCAGAGTGTGGAGGCCTGGATGGAGATGTTGCTTTAATGGAGCGGGTTTTGTGCTATTCAATAACGTGTTGCCCCTTGGCTGGAAACAAGGATGCTGAAATGAGCTGCTCAAGAGCAAAGTGGGAGTGAAAGAGTAAAGGCTAATGTTGACCATTAGTGAAAGCTCTTTGGCCATATAGTGGGGCTGAGATTGAGACTCACAGGAGGTTGGTGAGACATACGGGATGCACATTAGCCCCACATCGATCACGCCGCTATTACTACTAAAGAACTTAATACAATTTCAATGAAATATTACCTGAAGCACTGCCATTTTTACACAACATCACTGTAGTACGTGTCTGCAATATTACGTAGCGGAAAGGCACAACAATGTGTGTTTCTGTGTGTATGAGCGCGTAAGTGCCTTGAAGGAATATCCCATTTTCTATGGAAGAAGATAAAGGAGTGAATTAATAGTGCCATCTGAATGTATGGCACCATACCACATAAAAAAAGTCCTGTCAGTGGACCATCATCACAATTGCTCTGATTCACAAAATCCTTAATGGAATAAAGCGGACGATGAAAGAAAGTGCTGACAAATGGAAGAAAGGGGAAAAAGAGAGGAGAAAATGACTTTGTCAAACTTTTCCCATTTGGCGAGCAAGCCACCATAAAATTGCTGAACATCCAGACAGGAAAGTGAAGGAGGGTGTGCATTTCGTGAGCAGCTTGACGAGGTCAGAATTTGCATATGTTTGCTGTATTTCAGGCAAAGCACAAAACCTGAGCAGTAAATCATGTCTTAGACTTTTTGTGAAAAGGAGGAGCGTTACTGCACAGTTAGCAGGCATCATGAAGGAAAAGGAAAGAGAGGGAGAGGAAAACTTAAAAAAGAAAAAAAGATGGTTAATAAGAGATGGGTAGGTAGAAGTAGGAATCGCATGAGATAAGATAATCCTTTATTAGTTTCGCATTAGGGAAACCATGTCTGTAAGATAAGTCTCCAGACACACTGGTGATAAACAGCAGATAGAGCACGATAAGAGCCACGTGTCAAGCTGCCATAATAATAAGAATAAGAATAATTTTATTTATAGAGCACATTTCACAGACAAAGGTCACAAAGTGCTGTACAGTCGAAAAAAACTAAAAAGACACGGTAAAACACATTAATTAATGGAGCAGCCCAAACACATTAAAAACAAATAAAAACAAATAAAAAAAACCACATAAGAACAAATAAAAACAGGTAAAAGTAGATTAAAAACACGTCGTAGGTACTTAAACAAACGCCAGCTTAAACAGAAACGTTTTTAGTTGTTTATTCATTTAGTTGAAGGACATTTCTTGCTGTCCAGTCCTTCATGGAATTTACACAATCTAGGAGTTTGGTTTGCATTGATAAACTAGTAGGAACAAAAAATATATAATATAAGAAAAGCTCAGTAGTGAGCAGGATCTGCTGTAAAAGGCAGCCAGAAGTTCATGCATGGTGTTCATACTCTCTTTGTCTCACTCACACACACTTGCATTCGTCCCTGAATGCCAACAACGTCTGAAATATTGCCTCCAAAGCATTTACCCATTCACATGTTGTGTTGTTGTTTCTTCATACGCGCACTGCCTTGACACAGAGAAAGAGAAACAGTTGATGAATGGGGTTGAATGCACAAAAACTAATGTTCAAAAGTTTTAATTAGAAAAAGTTGTGCTGAAGTGAAGCCACAGGACAGCTCGCCAATTCAGACACATCTTAAGTCAATGCCAGGCTAAGAAATACAAAGAAAACGTAAAGTGCTGTGTGGATGTTTTTCGGGAGTTGCAGTTAAGGACTCTCCTTGTCAGACTGCAGCTTATCTAAATTCTGCACCGTTACAGGAGAGGAAGAGAGATGGATGAAACGCATGGAGGGAGGACGACTTAAAAGGCAGATGAAGGGACAGCACACAGAGAGAAGAGAGATGTGAGGACGGGAAGCGTAAGTGACAGAGAGGGGGACCAAAGGGTGAATGAATAAAAGAGAAGCAGAGCGAGGGGGCAAGGGAAGAAGACTCAGTGTAGAGCTGGAAACAGAGGGAGGACAGATATGAGGAGAGAAAAGGAGCGACAGAGGGTTACATCTGGGAGAGAAGGGAGCGCCAAGACCCAAACAATCTATCCTTTCTTGTTAAAGGAGGAAAAGAAAGGGACAGGAAGGAAGCGGTACACCATGGGAGTTCTGAGGCATTTCATTGGAAGATGAAGAGAAGAAAGCTATGGAGCCAGGTTCAAACTGAGAAGCACTGGAGAGAATCATTTGATATTGAGGGCAAACTGTCAACAATGTCTCACTCTTAACTTATCTTTACTTGCAACCTGAGGCAGGAAGTTACAAGTTCTGTTTTTTAGAAAGTTAAACTAAAAAACTACAATCCAGGCTTGGAACATGGCTGTGCTGACATGAGCCAGGCCATGGCAGGAGGACGGGACCGGCTCCAGACGCAGCCATGCTGCATGGCAGGAGGCTGGACCGGCTCCAGACGCAGCCATGCTGCATGGCAGGAGGCTGGACCGGCTCCAGACGCAGCCATGCTGCATGGCAGGAGGACGGGACCGGCTCCAGGCGCAGCCATGCTGCATGACAGGAGGCGGGACCGGCTCCAGACGCAGCCATGCTGCATGGCAGGAGGCTGGACCGGCTCTAGACGCAGCCATGCTGCATGGCAGGAGGCGGGACCGGCTCTAGACGCAGCCATGCTGCATGGCAGGAGGCGGGACCGGCTCCAGACGCAGCCATGCTGCATGGCAGGAGGCGGGACCGGCTCCAGACGCAGCCATGCTGCATGGCAGGAGGCTGGACCAGCTCCAGACGCAGCCATGCTGCATGGCAGGAGGCGGGACCGGCTCCAGACGCAGCCATGCTGCATGGCAGGAGGCGGGACCGGCTCCAGACGCAGCCATGCTGCATGGCAGGAGGCGGGACCGGCTCCAGACGCAGCCATGCTGCATGGCAGGAGGCAGGACAGGCTCCAGATGCAGCTAGTGGCTTCTTCACAGACTGTATATTAGAAGTGGACGTATTATCACGATGTCAGCCATTCGTTTGTGGCCTTCTGTTTTAAAGCCTCATGTTCTGTCTTTTAGATGTCACCATCTTAGTCTGTTGCAACCATTTCATGCCGCATGAAAGACTTAAAAAGCTATTGAGACCATGAACATGTTTTTACGACGTTTTCTGAGATATTAAATCAAGCGCGATAGCCTCAGCCTCACAGAGCTGCTAGCATGGCTGTAGACTCGTAGCCTTGTATGAGACAGAGTCATTTATTGTAATTGTTTCAGGCTTCAGCAGGTGTTTAATGAACATCATTCACCATAATAATAAACCCAAGAACCTCATAGGATACATTTACAAATCAAATCCATATTTTTTCAGACCATTCATGAGATAGTACACTGAGTTACAGAGGCTAGTGCAACAGCAGCTTAATGGGGAGTGAAGTCATAAAGATGTGAGTCATTTCTTTCCTGTTCTTAAACAACCACAAATGTATGCTGCCACTGCTGCTTACTGCACATTGAACTCGCCTACATGACTTTCTCCCTTCCTCTTCCTTCCCACACTCTTCAGTTGTTACCACCTCCAACTTTCTCAGACGCATTAAACCAAAGAAAAGATATGCAACTTTTTTCATCTTCATATTAGATAGATGTATGGTCTGGTGGGCACCGTGTTCCAAGCCTAATAAGGTGAAAGGATTACAAGAGGAAGTCCCAACGACTTCCAACACTTTTCTCCCCCAGTTTTTTTTCCTCTGGCCTGTTATTATATTTTGTCTAATTAATATCAGAACAGCAAAAACAGATTAGTCAATATGTGTTTACGTTTAAAATAGAAACCACAGCTCAGGCAGCGTAAAGACTCCTGAGCAGCTGTTTGTTCTTCTGTGATGAAGGGTCTGCCTGAGTCACAGTGCTATTGAGGATTATTCACACATGGGTTCATGAGAAAGTGCCTGCCTGAGGTTGGGCTACAGACACGAATACACTCAAGCTGAAGGTCACATGGAGACACACGGTGGTGGGATGGGCACAGGAGCAGGAAATAAGAGCGAGATTAGACTGATTAGCCCTTCATAAATAAAAAGAAAGTCACTATTTCCCATTACCGCAACAAGCAGGTTTTTTAAATGCAATTCAGGAATGTGATGATAGCTTCAACCTGATAAGACCTAATTTGGCGTAAAAGCAGTGATGTGTGCTGTGTGAGGCTGATCTCAGCAAAGGAGCCTGTGGCGGAGTACATCTTCTGCACTGTGATAGCTATCTTTTATATAAATAGCACGACTATTTCCTGTTTCCTAAATGTTCAAATGTAAGAATGACGCAACACGCAACCATCAGGAAGCTTCTGCATTAGGATGTGGTGTGAGGGACCGGATAAATGAAACAATATGTTATATTTAGGGATATGTTGACATTTTGGGGTAGATGCCACTCTCATATCTGGAGCTTTCAGACATTGAGCAGTTCGGTTTTTGCTGGAAGTAATGTTGAAAACCTGTGCACAATTTCCTAACTGGGAAGCTCAGCTCAAACATATCTGACTCTATAATGACCTGTACTATGTGTTAGTCGACTAAGACTTTCTTTAGTCAAGGAGTGCCCTTAAAAGGATGAAACGGCTTTGTCCAAAATTAATCTCTTAATCTGTCTATAAAACAGTAGTTTTACTCTCCAGGGTTAGTTGCTAAGTAGCTAGCTCCTGGCTCCATATTGAACAGGCAGATCCATCTCTGAGCAAGAAAGCTAACTAAACTATTGTAATACATCCCATAATGCAACCACTCGAGCTCAGGTCTCTGAAAAAAACATTGTGCTTAAAAACGATTAAAAACGTTTGAGGCAAAGAAGGGAAGAGCTGCATCGGCCCTCTGGGCCAAACTGCTCGCCTCAGCATCGGGCCCCTCTCACTCTTCCTAAATTCCTGTGAATTAATTACACCAATAGTGATTTAGATTCAAAACCACTTTAGCCTGTTGATAGTCAGTGAACAGATTGATTTATGGGCTAAACCCCGGCAGATATAGGACAGTTATGGGCGAGGAAGGAAAAGAGAGAAGGAGCTGTTGAGCAATGAGAGGGATGGATTACGGGTGTTTTGCAAGCACACATTTACACGAGCGGCATGCTAATTTGTACTCTGTCAACCACGAAGTGACGATTTACTTTAAAGCTTGAAATAATCTCTCTTTGGGCCGAGGGGGTGATCCCCACCTCTCTCATCTCCTTCCACCTTCACAGGCTTGGGGCGAGGCTGTGACAGAGTTGACTTGAATCCCTTTTGGCTCCTCACTCATGTGACTGTTCACTTCTTCCTCCTAGCTGTCCACTGAGTCCTGTCACAAAGATGAAGTTTAACATACAGCACAGCTGTTACAACAGATTTTTTCCCCCCCTTCTTTCTTCCTGTGAGCTCTGGTGTCTCAGTGCAATCTTTCTTTCGGCTTTGTTTCTCATTCTCTGTCAGATCTCCTCAGTGCTCCTTCGTTTGTCCTCAAATGGCACTGGCTAATCGTCTCACAATAGAGGATATTACACAGCATATTAATGGGACCTTCCTTAACCTCCTCTCTCTTCCTTTATTACTGTCTTTGTGTGCTACACGTAACGCCGAGGGACATCCTGTCACCATGTGAATAGTGGCCGTTCATATCTGGGTACAGCTGTGCCCTCAGTACCCTCTTTGTGTGACCCATATTCTGCTTGCAAAACGCCCTGCCGGTTGTTATGTACCCTTCGACTTGTTCTACTTCCGCTATCTAAGAGCCAAAACATTCAGTAAACTGAAAATCCTGTCACTGCAGCTTGGCGGAGGCTCCAGATCAGACCATGTGCCTAAATATGACATGCAGCGTTCTGACTGTATAGTTTGAAGGTTGAAGTTTTATGCAAAGCCTCGTTGAATTCACATTACAATTACCAAACACCACAGGCATGCCAAGTCTTCTGGAGTCTTTTGCAAACGAACCAGGACCGAGGCCGTCGGACCTTGTGCAGTAAAGCTTTCTAAAGGGAAATCTGGTGTTCAGAAACACTTTCTGCAGAAAGAACGCCAAAGTAAACCCCAAACTCAAGTTCATTGTAGCTTTAAATGGGGCACATTTGAGGATACAGAGCAGTGGATGGTTGCTTGCAACTTTCAAAGACTGGAACATGTGTTGCTGTAGGGCTAAAAGAAGCTAAATAAATGGGAGCAAATGTTTTAATGGAAGCAGGGATTCAGTTACATGACTCCCATCAAAACACAATGAAATCAGAGTCCTGGTAGCCTTTTGGCAGCTCGGCAGACGGTTGGTGTTAAATTCAAATGATGTACTGCAACCGGCCCAATCGATACCGTTCCTTGTCCAGGATGAGATGCTATTAGACTAACCTGCTTCTCCCACTCTCTTTTTTTTCCATCAGCACAGGAAAAAAAACACTTACACTTACCGTAAACACATGGATACAAATACACTTACCGTAATCAAATGCACCTGAATGCATGCACATACAAACACACACACACACACACACACTCCCACATACACCCTGAAGAAAATTGGATGTTTAAGTCGTGCTGCAAGTAGCACTCAGAGAGACTCAGATGCTGACTCAGCAGCCTGCAGTGAGGGAGAGACAGCAACAGAGTTAAAGTCAAGGTGGGGACGATGGAGCTTTAAAATATTACTGATTACCTTAAAGTCTGGTTATTTAAGCCGCCGCTACCGTCGGTGGCTGTCCCTGCTAGCTCCCCACGTTAGCCAGCCAGCGCTGCTCCTAGCTCCCCGACAACCAACGAAGGTAGCGGGACCATCCCTAGCTTGATGCCCAACTCGGGTAGCGGGGATGCGGGTATTAGCAGCAGCAGCAGCAGCAGGGAGCTAGTCGCAGCGCTAGCTGCGGGGCGCTAACGGGGACAACCACCGAAGGCAGTAGCGGCTTATAACCCGACTTTAACGGTACTTTGAAGTCAAGGTCACGTGTCAAAGAGTGAAGATGAAAAGCCAAGCTGTTTCTGATGATCATGCATCAACCCTGGAATTATCTGTCTCTTTTTGTTTGCGCATTAAACCCTTTGTAATTCCCATTTTTATCTGATCTGTTGTTTATCTCTGATCTCAAAGGGAACACATCGTCGTTGTTTCTTTATGTGCTTGCTTCTCATTAGTACCCCCTGCCACATCCAATACTCAGTGACTTTAAAGATTCACTTCTGCCATCATCACTTCTCTTTTTGTTTTTTTCTCCGGTCTTTCTTCCGCTTGTTTTGAAGCTCTCTTCCTCTCCCGCCCTCATTTTGTCATGATTGCTTCCATAATGAGGTCAGAGCATTAGTTCATCATGGGGGCACTTTACAAAAAAGGAACAAGATCAAACCCTTTAATTGAACAGACATGCAGAAAACTCGTCACCCTATTGTCTCTATCTATAATTCATATTTTTATTCCTCAGTATTTTCCTCCGTTGAGAAGGAAATTAATTAGATCACATGAATGGACAGTTACGGATGAGTGTTTAAATTGTAATTTACTTCTCCTTTTTTTATTTTTCCCGACATGACAACTTGGCTGGAGGTGCAATCGTTTTATCCTTCCCCACTCAGAATCAAACACAAACTCACACACTATTTAGCAGTCTTTGTTGTTATAAAAATAGCCTAATTGAAAAGCTGGGCATGTTGAGAGGGCAGTGGTAAGTGAGATTCATGATGCGTTGCGGACATAAGGTCGTACATCATACTTTGTGAGGCGGGTAACAGAAGCTGCCATTATTGGATCAGCATTGCTTCATTAAGTCTCCACACGACACAGTCTGCCGCTAACGCCCGTGGACAAAGAGATGGAGAGGAAAGAGACGACTGAAGAGGAGAGTTAGGACAAAAGCTGTGAGGGAAAGAGATGCAGAGGAAGAGATGGAAGGAAAGAGACAAGCAGAGTGGACAGGAGAGATAAATAGTTACGCAAGAAGAAAGGAAAGGAGTGAAACAGAGAAGTGTGAGGTTGAACGTAATAAAAATAAAAAGTATAAATCAAAATAAATCAAAATACTGCCGTGACAATTTTCTGTGGTAATTTGAGGATTTTTTAAATATAGATAATCTCACTTAGAAATCAGCAAGTAAGGAAACAATGCATTAGGGATAATGACATGCAGCTTCCTGTTAATGCTGGCTTAGTCAACATTTCCACAACAACTCAAGCAGTGGGTTGGCAAACCCCCCAGCAGCTCACAGCATCCAAGCTCAACGGGATCATTTCTATCCAAATATCTGTCCACCTCCTTTTCCCTGACAACTGTCGCTATTATTGAATTGTGTAATCATCAGAGGAAGATAAAGCACCAGGAACAATAATGTCAGCCTTTTTGAATACTTCTATAATGAAATAAAACACATCCAAAGACGTTGTATATGCATAACTAAAATGATGGACGACTTGGTGATTGCAGATTCCGCCAAAGAGATGCTGCCATCTGGTGGCTGTTCTGTGCATCACATCTTTGATCTGGCAGCATGGTTATCATTCTGCTTAAGGAAAAGGACACGTTATGACCTGTTCTGTAAAAAGCCACTACACTATAAAGCCCCTGCAAAGTCAACGCAGGTATTCTGGCTGATTAGACATCTTATCAGGACTGTGTGGACATGAACAGCCTCTTCAACTGAAACATATTGTTTTAAATGCTACAATGCTGATATGAAACGTGTCTCCTCCACAATGTGTGAACATGCTATCTAAGTAGAATATATTGCCTTAATCCTTCAAGGTATAATTTACCCCACTATCTTAGTTTAGTCTAACTTAAATTACATTCAGATTGTATCAGTACATAAAGAAATGAGGCTGATATCTCAAATTACCATCGCTGCTCCTCATCAGAAAGTTCAGTGGGCAGGACAAATTGATGCAGTGTATCTATAATAGGATTTTAATGGATAGCAATATTGATTTGAAGTCACTTGAGTGCAATGCAAACATTTCAAAATGTCCGTGACATGTTGGACCAAAGCTTACTCACTGAGTATGAGTAAACGTAATTATGAAAGATTTTGCAAATATACAATAATAACACGACAGAATTTGGGTACATAAGCCTATTGGCTTCCTTGCTTTGAATTCCTGTTTCCAGTTGTTTTGCTTAGCTAAGCTAACCATAGGCTGCAGCTTTATATGAACGATCAAACTCTTGGCAAAGAAAGCAAATATTTTTCTAAAAAGTGGAATTCCTGAGTTCATTTGTACATTTTTATTACTTTTTTAAAATTTTATTCATAACAGCAAGAATCAAATATAGCAATGCAGGCCCCGTGAAAAAATGTGTCAAGAAATATTTCTCTTTTCACCAAAGACATCCATCAACGTGTGTCGAGCACATCACGGCTATACATTCATGACTTCAATTATTACATGATGTAGTTCATAAAATGCCAGCGAACATTCCTACCAGCTTGTTTCCTTCATTTCATTTCTGATTTCCTCCCACACATTTCTTTCTGATGAGAATATAGTTTATGGCTTTAGACTGTGGTAATCAGAGGTTCTCTCTACAGGTGGCTGGTACTTTCAAACATGACACATCTTTTCGAGGGGCCCGGAGCAATAAACCAAGCAAAACAAATTGCAGCAGAAGACAGAATACATCATATCAGCACTACGAGCAGAGAAAACAAACAGGAAAAGAAAAAAAGAAAGAGAGTTTACATTATATCAAAAACGTAAGCATGCGTGCTTGTAGGAGATGAGAGATGACAAAGATGATCAGGACACAATTTTAAAACAAACAACTCAACGATCAAACCACACAACAGTATTTCAATCTGAAATGATTAAATTCCACCTGATGTTGATCAGTTTCATCTACTAGAAGCACAGCTTACATAAACATAAAGAACATACTTATAGCTATGGTGTTTGTGTTGCATGTACTCTCCAAGTGGTAACACTTTAGTGAGCATGTTCTCAGGAATCTTTTTTTTTTTTTATAAATTCTTTTTTTAAATAAACCACTATTCTATTTTTGTATTTTTTAATATATGTATTTTATTCAATTACATTGATAGAATATTGTATACTGTAAATACATCTTTCTGTGTAATATATTTTCTTATTCGATATTACTGCTGTGATTCTTTTTGAACGTATGTATTCCCTTTCACATGCATTCCTCTCTGAGTTCGGTAAGGAGACAGGACGTGTTGTGATTGGTCGGGCCTGGTGGGAGGGCGTGGCCTGGACACACAGACCTGTCAGGACAGGCGGTTCGGGGACCAGACAAAACCCAGTCAGGCCCTTTGGAGCTGGAGGGTCGTGGACGCCTCCTCCGGAAGGTTACCTGGCAAACTACAAGCTGCTGACAGAAAAGAAGAGCAACACTTTGCCTTTTCTGAGACGGGGCGGAGCTCGAGAACTCAGCGCCCTTTTTGATGCAAGCAATTTTGTTCAGCCTTTCGTAAGATTTTTTTTTTGTTGTTATCCTAGCAAAATTCCGTGTCATTATAGACATAATTTTTTTTATTCAAAATAAGATCTCAATATACATGAATCTCTCTTTTTTGACTATGTACAGAAGTGCAAAAAGTCAACCCTTTATCACCTTTCTCTTCTCTAGCGCCCCCCATCCCCTCCCTCGTTGTTTGCAGTTGGCTAAGTAAGAGATGCGTGTCGACTCATCCCGTTCACCTGACCCCGCCAGCGACGCCTCGAAAAGTGATCAAATATGCAGCTTGTTTTCCAACATGGCCCAATTTCCAGGGAGAGTAAAAATATTCAAACAATATTCACTATTTGTAATGGATACAGTAGAAAATAACATCTTCACTCTAAACATCTAAGAACTCTATTTTTACAATAGTCTTTTTTTTTCTTCTTATGACTAGTTACAAACCTTACAATCGTTAAAATATGACTGATGGTTGCCACAGTGACAACTTAGCCTCTCTGTTCTATTATTTCATCACTGTTAAATACTCATATAAAACATCTTTGTTCAAAGAACACAAACAGACTAGAGAAATGAACAATATGCATACAGTTCAACAATATGCATAACGTAGAAAATATTGAGTTTACAATCATAATCATACTCAAATTAAAATTACATGGAATTTCAGGAAACTGTGCACGAGAAACACACAAACACACTTTTTTTTTAACCTCGTGTTCATTATAAGAATGATAAATATAACGAGCGAAACAAAAAAAAATCCAAACTAAATATCAAAATACCATCAAACAAAATGAAGTAAAACACTCCTCATCTAAAGAAAAAAACACAAGAAGTGACAATAACAATGTGCTCTGAGTGTGTAGGTTAACATGGCGTGGATTAGGCAACTGGATGGTTCAAAATGGCGCGTTGCATTGTGCTGACTCGATGGTACATTCTAAGGCTTTGGATGAGTAATACAATCGTTTATATTCCACTTTCCCTGTTCGATCCACCGATTAAATATGCCTGAAGAACACCCAGAACACGAGATCTGCTCTTTACGCCGGATCCTGCTCTGAGCTCGGTCCACACACTTTTTTAAATTTAGTCCCACTAGTTCACCCACGACATCTAGTAAAAGTGACGCAACAAGACTTTGGGTGACTGAAAACAGCTCTCAGTTAGACGGATTCAACAGATATTTTTAAATATGTCAGACTATACATACATTAAACTGAATCTACTTTTGGCAATCTGCCTGAAAATACGCACGACAGTCCAAATGAAGAACACATGAGGTCACACAAATCCTTCAGCGAGTTGCACCGTCGATTTTGACTTCTCACAGCAGTTCGGATACCAACTGATTGCCCAGTTGCGTCAGAGCTATTCATGGCGACGTCTTCATCAATACGAGCTTTTGGTCTCCCGCTTGGGCCGAGACCCCGCGGAGAGAGAGATCCAGTCATTTCCTGTCCAAACCACTGACGTCAACAACAAAGTCTCAGACAAATAAAACTAAAAAAATTCATTCAGTAGAAGATTTGAAGGTTATCGAGTCAGCTTTGGTGGTACTGGGAATCACAGGAAATGAAGGGTCACAATAATGTACACTACATGCTGTTCAAGAGACAAAATAGCCGGATTAAAGGGAATTGTTGGGTTTAACACTTCGTAGAACTGCTTCAATACCATCCGTGTGTTTTGAGATGTATGGCACTTCACAGGCAGGCCTGCAAGGTTCAAGACATGTGCTTAAGATATAGCAAGGTAGGCTACAAAGGTTTCATAGACACTGCCTCACAGACATTCAGTTGCTATTTTGCCTCCGAGTGCACTCGCGTGGTTTCCCTCCTCACTGGTTTAACGAAACGAAATCATAAACAAAGTCATTGTGCATGCATATGTGATTCAGTCGGGTCATTCATTTCTTCATAGCTCAAATTAAATACAAGGTGCACCTTTGTGTAAACAAATGAACACGTTCAGGTCAAAGAACACCAACCCATGAACAATAAAACAACGCGTCGTGATTCTTGGTCAATGGACGGACCAATCCGCTCCGCTCTTCTGCCTCGTGGTAACATTCAAAGTGTGTCCGGTGAATAAAGGTTAGCTGCCTCCACAGAGTGAAAGGCAGTCTCTAATGCAAATGATGTTCTTTTCTGTTGTCGTGTAATAGTGTGCATGAAGTACACATGAAAACAATCCTCACAACCTGTGCCTCCTATATTAACATGCAGATTCATCCCAAACCAGTTTAGATTCGGGTCTCAGTTTTGCTCTTGATGTCACAGGCATGAGGGGTGACCGCTAGTCTTGGACTCCACATGAGCGCGCTGCACTTCCATCTGGGGAGAAGTTCACAAAACAAACAGATGTGAAGTGAGTGGACGAGCTGTTTTAGTTCAGATGTTTCTCATTGTCTTGAAATCTGAACATGATTTCACACCAAAGGCAAATTGTGTCTTTTTGCATATCAGTTATTGTACAGATTAAACAAGCAGCATATACGATGTTAATGTGACTTTTGGAGGTGCTGGTAGGTCGCTTATGTTCTGTTTGGACAAAGCAGAATAGCTGTGCCCGCTGTTCCAGCCTTTAAACTAAGCTAAACTCAGCAGCTGCTGACTGGAGCTTCATATTTTGCTTTCGAGAGCGTTATCAATCTTTTCATCTCACTCTACAAGAAAGCAAATTAAGTTTTGCATTGCTTGATTTTGCAAAAATATGAATAACAACCACAATAACAATAATAATAAAAATGGCCAGACAAACCACTTTGTCGTGGCAAATCCTTCACATAAAAGCTGTTTGGGTCAAAAGTGTCAGACAGTGATCCAGATGCAAGTTAGAGAGGTGCAGTACATACTGTTCTGATCGAGACTCCTACATCTGGGTCACATATTTGTGACCAGTCAGATGGTCAGCAGATATTATTGGAATCTGATTGAGAGAAGGAAAGAGACAAATATGAGGAAGAGATGGAAAAGCAAAGAAACAAGGAGTCGAAGAAGGAAGGATACATTAAGAGCACTTCCACCTTAACGGATAAGAAAGCTCGGCATTGTCACTTTCCGAATAATCACAGATCGTCTGATGAGCTCGCAGTAGAGCCACGTGCACTAATTATGCACATGGCTATGAAGAGGCAAATGGGAATCATAAGAATAAAAAGGAAAACTGACAGATACAGAAGTAAAAGGGGGAGGGAGAATGCAAAAGAGGAGCAAACCTGATTGGCTGTTGCCGTTGCAAAGGGAACACTTGTGGCAGATGTGTTGGCTGCAGACACAGTGGCTGGATTAGCACCGTGCATCATGGATACTTGGAGGGAAAGATCACAGACAGTTGATTTAAAGCTCTTTTATGTGAACAATTAATCTCTACTTCTGTCTACAGAATGCTGATCACGTGCGGAAATATTTAATTTATTTAATAGTTTTGAATAGCTTTAAATCTATTTTGTTTTTCTAGTAATTATTACTTTTCTTTTTTCTTTTTTTTTTCAAATATAAACAGACGTGTTGTGGAGGATAGAGAAGAAGCTTTAGAGGGAATATTTAGGACGCCAGGAAGCTGAGCGGATATTTTGAAGTGCAAAGTATAAAAATGCAGGTGGCAGCATCTCGTTTACAGGCTTGTTTATTAACTTGAGTTTTACCTCCCAACAAACACCCTTCATTGTGACGTGGCATGTATAGCTGGACAGTGCAGTGAGCTGCTCTACAGAAGTATAATTAAGCCAGGGAAATAACTGCAACAATTTTGGTGTCAGCGCAAACAGGACTTCACTCCATACCACAGCAATGTATGACAGAGCATAATAAAACATATCACTTCCAAATTTAAATGACACAATTCAATTCAAAATCTACAAATCCTATTTCTGTCCCACTGCTGGATGAATTAAAAAAGAGGTCACCAAGGCTGTTTTAGGCTAAAGTCAAAGTATAAATTCACAAAATGGAGAATGTGCTCACACTATGTGCTGAGTGAGTGGTCGCAATGAGCACAAAGATATTCAGGAATAATAAGGAAAGCTGGCACCTACCAACACTTGTTGCAGGTGTCATGCAAAATATCGAGCCTGCCCATCATGCATTTCAACAGGAGAATGAATAGAGGAGAAGAAACCATTACAAGTGTTATAAAGTCAGACATATTGGATAAGACATTTTTTACTTTCTTTCTCCTTTTTTCTCCTGAATACATACGGAGTATTAATAATTACATTGCACAATAATAATCATTCATTCTCACACATATGAGTTGCCGTAACCACACATACTTGTGCATGAAACATAAAGCTCTGGCTCTCCTTCACGGCTGCATTAACTGAAGGGGAATTAAACCCTAGCAGAGGTCCCATTTTCCTGTCAGCAGCGTAGCAGCTGTTTGCACAGAAGAAGCTTTGAATGACCCGCTTTTAGAGCGCTTGAATTGTTCTTGCAACCTGAGAGATGGGACAGTGTATGCAGACTATACGGTGGCCAGAGAGGAGTTGTGTGTGCATACTTTATATACAGAATACAGACGACAGATACAAACACAATGTTCAACATCATGTGAATTGATATACTAAACAACTAGACATACAAAAAAGAGCACAATATCTTCAAATAACAGCCACCCTGACTTCCCTCCCATGCAGAATTAAGTCCATGCTAGTTTTTCCATCTTGTCACTAACAATGAAATCACACAATCATTCAGCCACTAACTCACCGCTGACGCCAAAACGTAATCAGCTGTGAGAAGGATACACCCATGTGTGTTGGCAGCCAACAGTGATGCGACCACTGCCACTGACTTGGGTTAAAGGCCCTCGGGTCTCACCTGATGGTATGAAGGCAGCCTGCTGCTGGAACTGCATGTTGGCCAGGGCCTGTTGGTACTGGAACACACCGGCATTGAACATAGTGGTGGCACCGTTGGCTTTTTCAAGTGCAGGTCTCTTTGGTAAAGGAGGCAAGGGAGGGAGCCCCTGAAGAGGGGACAACACCAAAATAAAGGGATGGGAGTGAGGGGAACCCAAAGGATGGTAGCAGTGACATTCAGGACAGAGAGAATAAATAATTCCATTAGAAGATGAAGTTGCCCTTCCAAAACTGCAAACAACAATGGCAAGCAAGCGCTAAGCTGCACCACCTCTGTCAGAGCGAGACAGCAGCGTGCTAAAAAACACACATCCTCAGCACAATGTCACGGACATTATGGTATAATCGTGAATACAAAAGTACATACAATGAATATTGTGCAGGCTGAGGAATAACTAGATCTTTCTGTTTTGATAACTATGATACTAGTTGACCATCAACAACAGGAATGATGTCGTTACAGGAAGCTGCACTGCCAGCTCCATGACACTATTACACTGTAATCCACCTTTCAACAGTTACACATGCAGTATGGGAAGGGACTCATGCAAAGACTACCACACATTATTAGAGACTAAATATTACATTTTCATGCCACCAAGTATTTTCTTTTTGAGATACACTTAAGGTGATGAACTGTGAGTAAACAATGTATTCAAAGTGTGTTCTTTTTTGGGTTTAAAACCAGTTTAAAATGTGATTTATAAATCACAAAACAAATGTATGCTACACAATGAAAGGCTACAGTCAGTTCATCACCCCTCAGTGTGTCACCGTCACATTGCTTGATAAGTGCAGAGGTATATATCTACTACACCACAGCTGCATGCCGAGCCAAAAGGTGAAAGGTCATAGTACCGGGTCGCAAGCTGCGTCGAGGGGTCGCTTCTGTGATTTGACAGCCGACTGAGTCTTAATTAGCAGGCAGCGAGCACATGATGGCAAGGGGCCAATGGGGTTCAAGCGCATTAACATAAACCAGTAAGCAGAGGTGCATCATGGGGGCAGCAGTGCAGTGTGGGTTGGTGAGAAAAAAACAACAAAAAACAAAAAAAACAAACAAACAAATAAAAACAAATCATTGGAATGCAATATACAACAATAACAAGACTAAGACGTGCACATTAATGACTGCAGGGTTACTGACAATAGTTATGGCCCTCGACATACAGTTTGTTCTGTTTCATTCGGTTTCATCAACGATAGTCAGACCTGATGGTGTTTTGGTTCAGCCAACTAAGCACATTTGTTAAATTCAAATTTAAAAAAAACAAACACTTATGACACTTTTGTCCAAGTCTGTTGCATTTTCACCAGTGATTTAATTTGAAATGCCATACAAGCTGAATTAAAAGATGTATTCTGTTCACAAGATGTAACATTTAAAAGTGAAAATAAGCTCAAAAGGGCAGATTTTATTGACAGTAAGTGAAAGGCCATCTGAAATCAAGCTTTCCCTCCTTTATGGAACACCTGGCGCAATATATCATTCACATAATCTGGCGGGGCAAAGCCTCATTGTGCCCCTCGATAGGTTGAAATTACAGCCGCCTTCCCAGATTCAGCACAAATATGACTATTCAACTGCGAACAACAGCACAAATATACAAAGCAGCAAAACAAGGATGAGCTGGTCGGAGGGGAGCGGTTGGCTCAGTCACATGATCACTACAGATTGCTGCTAATGAAGCACACATCGCTCCGTGTCTTCATAGTGTCACAGCTGAAGAGATCAGGAACACAGCAGACTGGCACACGTGCAGGAAAAGCACAGCTCGAACATCTACATCCATCAAATCAAGGCCCACTTCCGAGTGTTTCCTGCACACTGCCTGTGCTCACGTGGAGGTCATGCTGCAGGAGCCCACGTCAACGTGAGGACAACTTAGTCACTTGTTTTAGGCAGTGCTGGAATGTAACAAAGTATTTTTACTTTATTACTGTACTTAAATACATTTTTACGTATTTGTACTTTGCTTAAGAAAAAATAATAGTGCATACTTTTTACTTTTACTCCGTTACATTTTGCAGCTATTATCTATACTTTTACTCCACTGCATTTCTATACTATGTGTCGTTATTCGTTCGTAACACAGTTTCGCCAAAATGCTGCCTCCACAGAAATATGGATTGCTTTGCTGTTTTGGAAGTTTAAACCAATCAGGTTGCTCTATCAGCGCCAATGACAGCAGAGTGTGCGTTTGGCTGCAGCACTAGCGAAGCCTTGCCTGTTTTGCTTAAACATTCGACAGACAGTCTGACTAACAAACAACTTTTCAACATGGATCCACAGTCCGCCTAACCTGAGCCCTCGGATATAAGACACCTTTGGCTCTATTTAAGAAACGTGTTTGATTTCAAAAGCCCCAAGAATGACTCGTAGAGGTTTCAATGCCTTTCTTGTCTACCTCAAAAAAAGGAGTTGCTCGCTTTGTAGATAATCCCTGGTAGATAACTTGTCATCCATAGAATTGTAAGACAGAGTGTGAAAAGTATTGCAGAGGATAAGAACAATAAGTACTGTAGAGGCTTAAGTATTACCAGGAGCTATATCTGCATTCTTTATTAAAATGATACAGCCCTAGACATTGAGAGACAACCCATTGCGTGAGTACTTTGACTTTTAATACTTAAAGTAGATTTAAAAGTAACTACTTTTTACTTTTATTTAAGTAAGATTGTTGATGTAGTACTTTCACTTTCCTGGGTACTAAACTTCAGTACTTCCTCCACCACTGCTTTCAGGTCATCACATGAGAAATTTAAGTCTGGATTTTTTTTGGGAACAACTATGAACTGCACTCTAGGTTGCACTGTATTTGTCTGTCTCTTTGACAGGGATTCCTCCCGCTGCTGTGATACACTGCATGTTCTTCATGTTGTAATCTGTGGACAGGAACCTACCATAGCTGCAGCCGCCGCAGCCTGGTTGACTTGGTGTTGGGCGGCTTTGATCTTGGCCTGCAGGTGAGCCGGAGGGTGGAAGTACTTGCACTTCTCCCTTGAGCAGCGGCCCTTAATGTAGTCCATGCACACGGTGACTGTGTTGTCGTTGGTGTCGATCATCGTGCTGTCTGACGGGTGGGCAAAGCGACAGTCGTTCTCCCCGCGTGTGCAGTTACCCCGCTGGTATTCCCGACACACCTGGCGCACAAAAAACACACAACCAAATACACGCTTCACTTTTATCTCTCGACATGCCGATAAGATCCAAACACACGCGCACACACATCTGCAAACAAAAATCAGACCCAGAAACACATTATGAAGTTACTGTTCGCTTTACTTCACATTTGATGATGTAATCAATCTGCTGAGTCATTTCACAACATGACAATCACTTTACGAGACAGAGCTAACCAATCTTAATGACAGGTACGGCCATTACTGTTGATTGATAAGCAGAACAGATCGTAACCAGCGTTTACAGGCTCATCAATCACACACCATTTATCCATTATTCAAATGAGCTGTGTTGTTGTTGTTCCGCGTGGAGACACAAGGGGGCAGCATCTGCGTGAACAGTTGGGAAACAGATTGCCTCGGTCTGAATGGAGGGGCTTGACGTGGCTCATGGGAAATATGAGGCTGGTCACCCTCAAGGGAGGCTGCAGGAGACGTGATCACCAGCCCATAATAACACACACGCGCGCACACACACACACACACACGTAGAAGTTATAAGGCAGCATTTTCCCCCCAGAATAAAATATTGTGCATGTAAATAGCTGTGCAATAACTTAAGATCTCTGTTTGAGCACTGGCAGCCACCGCTGGGTCTCAATTGCACTCAGAATCCTCTCCGACACCGAATGAAATGTAATTTTATGGTACGTGGTATCGACCTATCAGTTATTGTGACAGAACAAGCCATTTGCCAAATGTCTGTTTACCAGTCTCACTGTCTGCATCTTATAGGATTTCATTTGTGGTGGAACGACTGTCAGACAACGAAATCTATACAAACTAACCCTCATCATCCACAATCACCGATCTGTGTGAGCGATGGCGGAGGAGCCTGTCTTCCTGTCTGCCTGTCTGCCTGTCTGTCTGTCTGTCTGTCTGTCTGTCTGTCTGTCTGTCTGTCTGTCTGTCTGTCTGTCTGTCTGTCTGTCTCTATGTCTCTATGTCTCTATGTCTGTCTGTCTGTCTGTCTCACACATTGGATAGTGCACGGACATACGCAGACACACACACACACACACATATTCATTCCCCACAACTGCCACAGTCACCACTGCCGCTGCTGGTCTTATTAATACACAATACATTTAAAAAACAAAGAAGTAAGAGAGACTGGCTTGTTGTCAGGCAGATGGTGGAGAGGTGGGTGAGGGAGGGAGGTTAGAGGGAAATGTAAAAGCGGTTGGTGACTAAAGAGTAAAGGACAGACAGATGGGGATCAAGGAGACAGAGCGAGAGTCTTTGGGATCGAATGAGTGCGGCTGACATGGGGAGAAAAAAATGTAAACGAAAGGGAAGACTAAATGAATTTGATGTTCTCGTCACACCAGGTGTGGAGCAGTGTGTCTTTCTTAACACTGGTTAATCATGCATTAGAGAAGCTAAGTGCTTAGTTGCAAAAACAAATAAAAGGGCCTGCTAATCATATTTCTGTCCCTATGGTAACTGTCCCTCTGACTGGGCCCTTTACATCAGCATCATGCTGTGTGCGTGCTGCAGGGCCGCAGCAGAGTACCTGCAAGCAAGAAGTACAGACAGAGTGACTGCTGGGAAATAATTCTTGGGAACACAGTCTGGAACATTATTTTCTAAAGTAGGAATTTCTCTCAGCTTCAAGGAAACAGCCTGTAACATATCTTCTCACTAGTGTGTGTGTGTGTGTGTGTGTGTGTGCGTGTGTGTGTGTGTGTGTGTGTGTCTACGTTCACAGAATCCCAGCTATGTTTATTTTGAGTGACACACATAGAAACTAAAATATGTCTGGCCTTTTCCGCTAAGATATTTTTAGCAAACCTAGTTCCTGATAAAAATGGGCTATAGGGTTTCTCTCCACCAGCACACCAGGGCTAACAACTGGGCACAGACATCTTGAGCAGATGTTCCCTTTAGTGCCAATTATTGCATTTGGCTGGTAAATATTAAATATCTATTTACTGGACTTTTGGTGTCGAATGCTATTCGTCTTTTGCCAGCTGTGTGCTCTTGTTCCATCAACAACTTCTTGCCTCTAAATTCCCTCAACCTCCACAACCAGTCACGACTCCTCATGCCCCGCCCCCTCCCCTGATGACCACGACAGGCCTAAAAATGGATTTCTTCTCCACCTCTCCATCTCGTCTTCTCCCTTATTGACCCATTCCCTCGCTCTGCATGGCATCCACTCGTTCATCGGGCCGAGAGACTTCCTCGGCCTCACCTCCATTAATTACCCGGCTACTCAACGTTACATTTTAAATATAACCTTCCTCACACTCCGGCATGCCTCCTGCCCGCCTCCAACGATTTCCCCATTATTCCGCTGCGAGTGTTCTTCCCGGGAGGGGCTGCATAATGGATGAGATGGATTTACTGTCCAATTCAGGATTATCTGAACACAGAGGAGCGGCACTCATCAGGTTTTAAATGACTGATGGGCTTCACAGAAAAATTTGAGATTTGTCTGAAAATTACACACTGATACAATATAAATTGAGCTCGTGCCAAAACAATGTTGTCTTCTGCCTGTTGATGGGATGCAGCATCGACTACGGTATTGTTTGGGTACTCTCATTAACGTCTCTCTCTCTTTGCTTAAGTCTGGCTAATGGCAGTTCTATGGTAATGGAAGTAGTTACTGTAACAGAAACTGTGTACCAGATTCATAATTAAAGTCTACAAACAGAAACTGTTGAGGCAAGACTTTCCAGCCCATGCATTTAATATTCAAATAGGCAGAGCTCAGATTTCAAAGGCCAATCTGTTTGCATAGAAAAAAGAGCCTCACTGGGCGCAGTGTTTACCAGAGTTTTGTTAATCTATCTTTGAATCTGCAACTGATATGAAAGTGATAAAAAAAAAAATGTATGCAAATCCTCTCGTCTGTGTGGTCTGTGAGTATGCTGGTGCAGTCGCACTGATCCTGCTCTATGTCTGTCTGTGTGTGTGTGAATGCATGTGTTGCTCACCTCCAGTCTGTCTGTCCTCATGAGTTTCTGTGCGGCGGCGGCAGCGGCAGCTGGTGCGGGGACACTGTGGTTGCTGGTGACCAGCACAGGGCCACTGGGCATGATGTCAGCGGGCATCAGGCCGGGCGACAGGGGGCCAAGGTAGGGGTTAAATGCAGCGGCAGCTGCCGCAGCAGCATTGACATTGGTGGCAAGGCTGGGTGTGACTGAAAACATGGGCTGTGGGGTAAAAGCAAAATGAGAACGTTGGCCAAAATTTAGCAAAAAAGTTGAGCAATAATTTATTTCACTCAGACTTGTCACAACATTGGTTGAATGTTAAATATTTACATGACATCTACCAGAAAACTGATTTATGTCCGTTATACTCAAATGACTCTTTTATGCCACACGATATGTGAAGTAATGCAATCGGCAATAGCCAAGCAGAGGACGGGAACTGTGTTTCGGGATGTGGAGGCAAAGAAGATGTCAACGAGAGACAACTAATGGGCCTATACATCTGAGGAAAAACAATATGCCTGCTTAGTAGCTGCTTATCTTTCATTTGAGACAACACATGAGGGAGATGTGGTGTCAGCTCCTCCCTACATGGAAGAGATGGAGTCGCACGCTTCACACACCAGAGATCACTCGCACACAGGAGTAATGAAGCTTGAGCGTACGCTCAGTCAAGGAGACTTTACTTGTCGTTTATTTGTCATACATCCAGCCATTCCCTCTCTTTGCGCATGCTCACTCATAATTTCATTGCTGTCATGGCTGTTGGGTTGTCAATCATGCTATCAGCTGTTATCATCCGCTGCTCTCTTCTATTTAATAGTGCAGTGACCTTCCTTCATTGTTAGCTCATCATCTGGCTGCTATCTGCTTTTTAAATATAATTATCTCTGCTTTCAGGAGGCTTCGTTTATGCTGCTGTTACAAGCACTCTTCAGCCAAGTGTTTGTTATTTGTACGAACTGACGCGAATGACTGATGTCCATCTTGACATTTCCTTTTTTTCCCAAGCCTCTCGTTTACAGGTCAGCTTGTGTTTGTGCAGAGGAGACGCCGTCGTCTACCACTTGTGTCCCTGCACAAGCAAGTGCTCTGGTTTACTCCAGGTCGCTCGGTACAGTGAACAACCTGATCGCCACCGTGCGGTCTGCGGGTAAATCAAACAAGCCATCCAGTCACGCCTCCGGCTCTCTCACCGCCACCAGGCCTCCTGGTGTCGGCCGACGCACGAGCCCCGGATTCATTCACTCCAAGTCGAGCTGCTCCACAGACATACACCAGGTTGTCCCGTCCAATAATTGTAATCAGGCTTTGACTTCAAAAGTTCTGAAGCGCAGTCCAACTAAACTATTAGCGTAAACACTCTATTAGCGTAAACACTTTATTAGCGTAAACACTTCATTAGCGTGCGCGATTCAATTAGCTTACCTCTACACAGGCAGCTTACCTCGATTAAGGTATCAGGTCACGTATGTGTCAATCAGTTCTCGGCCTAATTCATCAGACCTCTGCTATTTGCTCATTGCATTCAACCAATGACCCATATTCAATGTTTCCCGTTCTGTGGGCTCATGTCCATCATTAGGAGTGATCTGGTCGGGTGTTACCTCATCATATCTGGTGATGTCATATCCACTCTATGCTGGTAAGGGCTTCATATTCTTGTGTATTTCTGTTATTTATTATTATTTACTTTTATAAAGATTTTGATTGTAAAATATGTCACATATTCTGAAGTTCGTTAAGTCCATTAAATGGTGAGAAACCTCGGTACCCTTTACACTGTAACCATGTTAAACGCTGGCCTTCCTCCTTGCTCACCCAAACATGGAAACACATTTAACTATACGGACGTAAGAATTCCCTTCTGGCTTTTATGGTTTTAATTCACTTTCCTCTATTCACACAAGTACACCAAAAGTGTGCACGAGTGAGTGAGACGTTACTGCAGATAGATGCGATTGAGTAATGTGGGCTGTCCGCTGACATTGACTCTAATAAAAAGCATCATAAGCGCCATCACTCACAGACAGCTGTGGGAGCCTTAATTACTTCTCCCTCTGCACGGTTCCATGCATGAAATGAAAGCACTCTCCTCCGCACATATCGGGAGGGTTGCCAGCTATAAACAAAAAAAAGTGTGAGAGCAGCAGATATAATTGAGTAAAGATACCAGCGAAGGGGGCAGGAAGCTAAGCTAAGGGCACAAAGGAAGGATGGAGGAATAAAGTCTGATTCCTGGAAAGGCTTGCACTCTATCTAACACTTGTATTCCCTTTGCATTCAACCTGGCTCTGTTTTCTTGACTTTTCTTTGTAGTGCAGGTCTAAAGCTTCTCTCCTCACTGCAGCCGTCCTATCTCCTTCACTTTACCCACCTGTCTCCACTCTGTTCATTTATCTCAGCCTGCCTGACTCGCTCCTCCCTTTCTTCTTCAGCTGTGTCCTTTTCTGTCAGCCTGTCTTCCTCGTCCTCTCTTCTCCTTACTTCCTCCCCGCGTGACATAAACAGAAAGGGAAGGCCTTGCAGTCCCAAGGAGATCTATTGCTTCTTTAAATCCTTTCATGGTTTCCTCTGTGCTCTCAATGGGCCTCTCGACTCAGCCCTTCTTCCCCAGATAAGGGCGATAAGCCATCGGCTAAGTGTCCATGTGCGTGTGTGTCCAAGCATGCAGCATCTGAAGCTCTTTTGAATAGTCTGAGACAAATTCACTCCACTGCTCTCACTTAAACATGAAGGGACAGAGGGGAAGACAGAGGAATTACTTCAAGCCTGACTGACAGCTCTCATTGCCTGTGTCCGTCTCATGGACCAGGCGGGAAGCAGCCGGCCGTCACCTTACAGCTCTGTGGAGCACGCAGCACAGTCACAGATGCATTTATGATGGTATTTACTGCGTCTTTACTGTGTGGGGGTGTGTATTGTGTTAGTAGATAATAATGTAATACTGTATTTATCACCCTATGGAAATAATTCAGTGGCCGATGTCTGGGCCACGTTGTTCGTTTATTGCTTGATTAATCATATTAATGAACTTGTACTGAAACAGTTAGTCAATTAATAAGCTAGACTATTGACACAAAAATTAATGAACTATTATAGTGGCAGATTAATCATTTAAAGGGAAGTTCGCCCTAAATGTTTCATGGAGAAAGTGATAACGAGGGTCTGTGGATTCTCTTGAGTACCCAAGTCTGGATTTGTGGAAATAGTGCTTTGACCACCCGGAGCCGAGAGTCAGATAGTAACAATATATCTGAGAGAAGGCAGACATTACAGGAACAAAGTCCACACAGAATCAAACAAATGTTTGCATGTCTAGGCCTGGCCACATTTATGAACACTTTCTATGAAAGCGTGTAAAGCGTGACACAGGACACCGTTTAAACTGCTTATTTCCAGCAACCTGAAAGAGTTCAGGAGTTCACCAACCAATTACACTTTACATGTCATTATTGAGTGAAATGTTTTGTTGTTGTTGTTGTCGTTTAAAAAATAACCTTGAAGTAAAATGTATCTCTTTTGCTGCAGGAATGTGATGTCTTTTTTCTGCACGAATTGTGCACGAATCGTCCAATTCTACATTTGTATGTAACAACTATTTTAACTATTGTTAAAAACCAACACCCTGCACACAGCCTACCAAACACAAGAGGTCATAATAACATGTTTTCCAAGCATTACAAATACATTCATCTCTCATTTTAATTAGAACCATTATGTCTGGTACAATTTTAAAAAAAAAAGTTTTTAAAAATTCAAAGGCGTGAATCATTGCGTCATTAATGTTTGAGGGTAACAAGTATTTATGGATCTTGCTCTGTAAATAACTCCAGATGTATTTGAACAGAATGAAGCCCTGTGTGTAGATGATGAGTGGCGTCTTTCTGTCTGTCCATGTGAGCTGTGCATACGTGTCCTCTCACCACTGGCTGGAGCTGCGTGCCCGGCATCATGGCGTTGGCGAGCTGCATCTGCTGGGCCAGCATGGCCATGTTCTTCTGCTGGATGAGGTTGTTCCTCCCATTGATCTCCAGCTGGGTCTTTAGGTGGGGTGGAGGATGCAGGTACTTGCAGTTCTCCCTGGAACAGCGGCCCTGAGTGGGTGAAGAAGGAGGAGGAGGTAGGAGGAGACAAGGATGAGGAAGGATAAGAATATGGGAGGATAGACATGGAAAGAGACATAAGAACAGTGTTTCCTTTAACTGTTGCCTAATGTAAAGAAGTAAGGAGCCTTGACTCAAGTTGCTCCCTCGGACTTAACAGGCGTTGATCAACATCTGTGACATCTGGGCCAACTGGGCTTTGCCATAAATTTAACCAACTGTCCAATAATGTTCAGCCTATGCAGTGACCTCTTTATTCCAAAAGATATTTTTCATTTCTCAAGAAAAATGATATGACAAGGAATAGCGGCACGAGTTCAAAAAGGTCAAGAAAACACTGTTGAGTAAAAATATAGACAGAAAATTTCAAGGCAAAGACAAAACGCTTGGAAGCTAAACTTCTGCTGCACTGTTCTGGGAATTTTAATGAGCAAAGACCGGCGCGCTCCTCCGTCCTCCCGCCTTACAAGCTGCCCCACTTGATGTTTTACATGGCCCAGTGAATTACTATTGATCTCGTCCCAATTGAGACGAATGACATATGAGTCAATACTTTACATCGTTTTAGAAAAGAACAGTCTGGAGAAGTGATGCCAGATCGATAGGAGACTTCTGTCACAAAATCATAAACACATCATGGGACTTCATCGGATATTCTGCAAGTGTCTCGAGGCAGTGCAGTGTGTGTCTGGCTGCTGGGAGCTGTGGGCGAATATATTCCTCCAGCAGTCAAAGGGGAGACGGAGGGAATGTAATTTACACTCTCATAATGCCTGCTCCACTGAGCACTCCCCCGGATGGGTGTAATATGTTAGATATCTCCTCTTTTTTACTTCCCCTTTCTCCTTCCCTCCCTTCAGCCTAAATCCCCCATACATCCCAAGCCCCATGCCGATATGTGTTCTCCCCATCATGAATACAAAGCAGTTGCAGTGCAGAGGTGCTGCTGGGATCATGCAGACACACGCAGGTCTTTATTCAAAGCAGAAGTGTCGCTTTTACTTTTTCATCTTCCCTCGGCTCAATCTCTCCTCCATCGAAATACATCCTCCCTGCATATCTTCCGATTGGTCCTTTTATATGCATCTATTTCCATGGGGATGGAGAGAACAACCCTGCCACAACAGTGCCACCTCCCATGGGGAATTAAAGGTTGGTTGTCATGCTTATCTCAGTGAGATTACCTGCTGCTCATTGCAGCCCACTATGACACCTGCTTTCACCATCCTAACACATGCACCGTCCCAGTCCTCCTCTATTCCTCCCACCTCCACTCCTCCCCGTGCCTCGCTCTATCTCTCCATCTCACCCTTTTATGTCCTGGAGCAGCCTGTTCTGCCTAGTTACAGCAGGAAAGGTACTCTGCATTGGAGAGCAGCAGCATGTCAAGCGTGTCTCCCAGCGTTACCATTGGCTGAGAGTAATAGTATTCCCAGCCTGTCTATTGGTCGAGAGACACACATTAACAACGATCCTCGGCTGGAGCCTATGTGGCTGTGACTATTGATCAGCGCTAATTGGTTAATGTCTTTTGATTTTCAAGGCGCATTCCCCCCGGGTGACTAGGCTCATGTCAATTCCAGCCGAATAGTGTGTGTGTGTGTGTGTGTGTGTGTGTGTGTGTGTGTGTGTGTGTGTGATTAACTGTGACAATGCAGAGCTTACAAACAATTGAAGGCAAACTCTTTATCAGCTTACAATGGGCAACAAAGGCAGCTTTATTCAATATTGTCTATGTGTGTGCATAATCGATCAAATGTGTTGGTGTAATTTGAAAGGTGTTTCATTCTAGGTGCGACTGTGACACTGAATCCCAAGTTGTTAGAGCGCTTTGAGCGGTTGGAAGCTTACAAAGGAGCTGTACATGTCCATTTTAGGGAATTATCGCCCAACTCTGCAACTGTCTTAAGCCTTTTATTTAGCAAATAGTGAATGTACATTCATCAGACGGCCAGAAAATGACTCAAAAACAATGTTTGCTTGTGTCAATAAGCAAGTTTTAAACAATGCTATATTTTTTTTAAAGAAAATGTAGTTTGAACAATTTGTAGACAATTATGGGAAAGTTCATCTCCACCATTCACTTACAAAACTACAACTAGCATCAAGAATGTTGTGCAATCAATGAATGAATGTTGAATCAATAGAATACAAGAACGTTTTGGCCCTTAAGGGACATCTAAAAACAGAGAAGGAGCGGCAGCATTAAGAAGAATCAAAAGAGCCTTTGTAGCAATGATAACGTGGAGTGGAATCACTTATAATACAATGCCATCTGGTTACATGTGCATATGTATCATCATTAACAGCTTTTTTTAAAGAGGTGCTTTAGATTATTTAGTTAATTGAAGATAGACAGGTATGAACCCTTTATCTCATGAGAACGGCACCTTGAAGTCGCCCTCCTCCTCTGTTTTCCACCAATAGCCCAATTATTTATTGCTGTGTTATTGTTCTTTGAACAATTCAATCCTGCATGAAGTCCCCACCGATCACTGCCTGCGATGCTAATGTCTCTGCTGCCCAGTTTTCTCTGCTGTTTCCGCCGCTGTCTACACAGTGTCACAACAGGTTAATGGTGAGTCTGTCTGATCCAAAGCATTGCTTCCTCTGGCTTGGAGCGCACGGCTACTAGACTTCACTCTATCCTAACGCTGTTCCTCCTTCACCTGTCCGCCTGTCCTCGGCTCGGACGCTAATATGCTAACAGGCTGCATGTGTCCGTCTCTCGCCTCATTCATCTCTACAAAGTATAGTTTATGTCGGGGTAAAGGGCTCGGTAAACAGCTTCCCCCTACGGTCGTCTCATAACCAAATATAGATTCAGAAGTTTGAACCAATTAGTTTTTGCCAGGCTTTGGATGTGGCAAAGCCTACTTTCATTTGCTTTTAATTGGCAAGCCATTAAAAGAAAGTGAACCAGCTGTCACACACCCAATCTTAAGTGTATGTGTTTGCACGTGCACGCTGGGGAATGGGGCATTCTGCGCTTATAAATCAACCTTGGCCTCATTACACCAGATAGCTTTCAGCCATAAATCAGCTCCTGGACACACATGCACACATCTACACATTCACTTGTATTCCTTTTTGAGAAGGATATAGCACAAAGTTTGGGCTTCCAGAATGTTTTTTATTGATTATTAATTCATATAATGGGAACAATACAGCTAAATATTTCCCCAGGTGCCTACATATATACCCAAAAGCACATGTGTGTTCAAACCTCGAGTCACTTAAATTACCACTGCAGCACTTTCGCTGCAGTTTCAGGTATCGCAAACGTGGCAGTTTCTGACCTGGACATCATCATGGTTTTAATCAGGATCACATAATCCTCTGTGATGAGGTTACATCGACGAGGCCGCCCATACAAACTAATGTGTGAGGAGAGAGTCAACGTGATGAACCCAAAGAGACTCTTCGACTAAACGAAGTATTTGAGTGTCTTTCAGCTCATAATTTTAGTTCAGTCTTAACACTCGTGGACCTTGAGCACACAGACGAGTGATGTGTGACAGCTGGTGAATGCTGTGAAGCATTTATTAGTCTTGACTTTTTGCAACCATCGAATGAAAGTCCCCATATTTAGTCTGCGAAGGAGTGACATAGAAACATAGAGACGTTTTGGGAGTGGTAGTGACCTGTCAATCACAGTGAGCCCGCCCCAAATCACACTACGCTTTATGGTCTACGGACCATGATTTTCTAAATTATATCATGCTGTACTAAAGTATGAAAACTACTAACACTTTAGCAAAAAGGATAAAGCAAAAAATATGCCTATGTTTACAGTTTGTTTCTGCTGCCACAAAGTGGTCCAAACATGTATTATTGCAGTTATAAGGTTTCAGTTATGCCACTATGCATTTTACACTGAAGGACACTTCAATGGCATCAGACGCATTAATACATTTATCTTATTTACTACATGTAATGTTTTTGAATAATGTCTGTGGGTTTGTCTGCTCGCATCATCACATGCAGTGTGTGGGGAGGAGGAGGAGGAGAGGGATTAAGGGTCTGTAATTGCACATAATGCCTTACAAGAAACACTGTTTTTTCCGAGATTATATTCTTCTGGGTGAGATGAGCAGACGCCGTGAACTAAAGAAGATTGATCTTAATGCTGAAAATACTGAGAGGGAGAATATGAACATGTTCCTCGTTCTAAAATGTAGCTCACTATTGTACATTGTTTATCCATTTATCCATCTGTTTTATAAAAGCATAACATTGCTTCTGAACTTCCCAATTTATATATCTGGTTTTGTACAGTCATGATCCAGACCGCAGACTGCAGCATTACCTTATTGCACAAAAATACCATCTGTTGCTGTTGCTCTGTCACTCCTTTTCTTTGTGATGGCCAGTATATTTTATTCTTCCCTACGTTTTCATCTTTCTCCTTGTCTCTCTTGTCTCAGAAGGTTTATTTTCATCCGTTTGATCCAACTTGTTGAAATGGGGGGGTTGTGTGTGTGTGTGGGGGGGGGGGGGGGGGGGGACAGTACGATCAAACCCTAAAACCATTTGTTGCCTGCGGTAGTTTGGCAGCTCTCTGAAGGATGTGTCTGTGGAATCCCAGAGAATAAAACCTGTGGCAGGATTCTACTCACGGAGCGGCAACGAAAACAAGAACAGAAGAAGAGGGAGAGGGACACAGTAGGAGAGAGGTACCAAAGCAGAAAGAGGGAGATTCATATTAATCAATGAAGTATGTCCGACTGGCTTCAGCAGTGTCTTTACTGGCAGACCCTTCTGCATGTTTCCTCCAGTAATTCTAACTAGCTGTTAATCCACGCATCCAAAATGACTTGTTTTGATTTGACCACACATACTCCAAAAGCTTCTGATTTTTTTCCGCTTTCACGCTCCGTTTCTCTCCAACGCACATGCTGCGTCTGATCTCCCCTCAGACGACCGAGCACCGAGGCCAGTGTGACGACTGGAGCGCTCGAGTCTGAACGCCGCCGCGTCGAACCCGTGTGCATTATTAATTCTCTCCCATTGGCACCCTGTCTGCCTTCTGCTCCCAAAGACGACATCAATCAAGAAAACGCTGTCTGGATGAGGACCGTGATGAGAATACACACACACACACACACACACACACACAGGCTTTCTTGACCAAAGTTTCCTGTTGGCAAGCATACATCAGACAAATTATGACATCAGATGGAGCACAAAGAACGGCCTGTCTGAGGACTGAGAGTGCTGCCAGACTGGCCAATAACACACACATACACACACACACACACACACACACACACACACACACACACACACACACACACACACACACACACACACACAGAAACACAACACATATATTAAGCAATACACACCAGCTGGAAACCATTGACCCATTATGCCAAATGTTAGGAAGATAACCTGATGACAAACATGTTTTTTTCTGGGAAGTCCAAGAGAGAAAAACATCCGGTGTTCTTTGTCTTCTCTTACCGTGTGTGCCACTGCTAATACCAGATGTCTATTCAAGTCTCATTATCTCTTTCCGATCATTTATCAAATCTGGAACACCCCCGGTGCATTAGTACAATAGCCTGGATCAGTTAACGACCTTAAAAACTCATTTATCTGGGCGGAGGGATAAGCCTTTGAGACCACGACAAAGATAGATATGTGGAATAATAATCACCGACATTGATAGAAGGAGGGCGCCGCCACACGGCTACATCAAACTATAACTGAAATAAAACAGCTGATCAGTTCACAGAAGCACACTGCTTGCAAAGTGAAGCTCCTTCACGTCACGAATGACGTTCAAAGCTTTTAGCAGGAGTGCTCAATTAGCCAAAACACCAATTACAGCATGAAAAAGCACTACTTAGCCTGGGAGGGTGTTGGCAAGTTTTGGATGGGTGAGAGTACAAAATCGTTAGCATAGAAAGCCAATGATGGGGCAGAATCATTAGCCCTCATGGCAGCACTCTGGCACTGTCAGCTGTGTGTCTGCTAGCCACATGGCTAACATGTCGGGTTCAAGTAGCCCATTTTAAACTAATAAATAACTATCTGATTTGTGATTTCTGGTGGTTATCAATGTGTGCAATATTTATAATAGCAGTTATGGGCCTGAACATCTGGTTGGGTTAAGTTTAGGAGGCTGCACACTCCACACTAATGTCAACGTTTTAATAATTGCTGTCCAATCTTCTTTACAAGACATTGCTAGTAGGACTTTTTTTTGCAACACGAGGCTTGTTTCTGACATGTCGGTTGTAACGAGGGGTACATTGGTTGGGACGTGTCCTCCCTGTAACGGGTTTCTTTTTGGAACGTGTAGGAATCTCTGCCGTAAGATGAACTGGAGTAAAACATTACTGATTTACCAAGTCAACATATTTGCACCTTGCTATCGTAGACCAAACAGTAGACACAGTGACGTGTGAGTTTCCAGAAAACATGTCTTTCAACAACTCGCACCGTGCTCTCTTTTGGATTAATGTTTTGTTTTGGACATATTTTCATTTCTGTTTTAATGTCCCAACACCATGAGTTGTGGATTATTACCTGAAGCAAAGTCTGCTGAATTCGAGATTTCCAAAAGAGTGCATAAAAGACTCGAAATCCAGCCTCCGGCCCTTTATAGTTCACAGCCGGGCCCTGAAGCCCTCGACGACTTTGGAAGTGAACATTCCACGTCAGCGGGAATGTTACGACCCAGTTCTCTCGGGAAAAAGCAAGGCAACCAATACAACAGACGGATTTGATGAGTTATTTATTTGATTTGATTGGTAACTTAGATTTTACAAATCAAAAACAACAGAGGGGGGAATTACACCGGATAAAAGACCTGAGGATGCTGCTTGAATCAAATCAAACAAATACACGCAACTAAAATACTTCTCCTGACTCAGAGTTTGACAAAATAAAACAACCCTCCCCTCCCCCCCTCCACGCTGTCTAACCATTACAGACACATCACAAAGGATTCAGCACATTGGGTTGGCGCCAGAAAAAGACATAACAATTATCTTTTAAAGGAATGCAGTTGCTGAAAGAAGGATTGAATATGATGTCAGCTCGTCAACAGACTTGTTAACTTTTCGGTTGCTTGTAAAATCATCCAGACAGTGAAAACTCTCTCTCTGGACGGTGCAGTATAGGTGGTGTAAGTGTTGTCCTGGCTCCTCTGGGAACGCCGTGGAATGGTGCAAGGCAAAGTCTCTAATTAGCTTTGTTCTTATTAAGTCTACAACACTATCGCCCCTCAAACACACACACACACACACATACACACAGTGATGTCGAGAGAACCACAGCCCAAGAGATCTGGCCTGTCTTCTCAATTTCTCTTTCAATTAACCCTCTTCCTCTTCCTTATATCAGTTCATCTTTTTCTTTCTGCCTTCATCTTTCCACTACTTTCAGCCCAAGGTTCTCTATTTACAATCGCTGAAATTTAGTTTGATTCAGTTTTTCCCTCCCGTTCCCTGTGCCAAGGAGGCAGAGCCATTACCACCGTCCTAATGGAAGACAGGGCACACAGGATTTAACCGCTTTTCGGCCTGGAGATAGCATAAGGGCCTCACTGGCTGATGGGAATAGATCTCCTTCTACATTTTATTTGTACTACAACGTACCATATTTCATGTCTCAATCTTCTTTGCTTCAAAGCCCTTGTCAATAAGGGTTCATCAAGAGATACAGAAACAGAAAAGGAGAAGCTAAAGTCGTGAATGGACAAAAGATGCTCACTGGCCTTTGGTTTGTGCTGTGATCTTTAACAAGGAGACTAAGTGACTCCAATGTGGAAACAGTAGAAGAGCTGTCGGCACAGCGCTGACCTCTGCGTCTGCGTGAGTGGACACGAACAACAAGCCACAGCCGCATGAGTGCACAGACATGTTTAATGGGCCTGCTTTGAATGTGCACTGATAGTATGAGGGATTAAGAATATCAAATGACAATCTGATGGAGAGTCAGAGGGCTGGAATGTTTTATTCTGTTCTACTGCTGATGAGTCATTGGAGGACATGGCAGATAATCACCGGACCGCACCCTTAAGCTCTGGGAGAAGCTTGTCAGACACCAGTAGAGACATCTTCTCTTGCATGTACACGTGCCACACACACACACACACACACACACACACACACACACACACACACACACACACACACACACACACACACACACTCCTCTACTCCAGCGAAGGGTGTCCCTGTACTGTCTGCCATCAGCTGCAGCAGCTAGTGTCATTGCCTCGAGGTTAAAGCAGATAAGAGAGGATTAGCATTCATTACTCCGTAAAGTGACGATACCTCCCGCAAGCACACGCACACGCACACACACGCACACACACACACACACGGAACGATCCACAGACATGCTCAAAACACACACACTTCCCTTTTTAAAAGACACACCGTCAAAGCTAAGAAACACAAAGGGAAACACAGAGCTACACCGTGTAATCCTTTGTACCTCGTCTGCAGAGCAGGAATATCCTCCAACAGAAGATTGAAAAAGTGAAACAAAAACAAAACAATGGCAACAATAGAACAAGAAACGGATGGAAAATAATTTCAGAATTTAATGTATGATCCATCATGTTGAAGTAGACAAGTTAGGATATGTTGTGTTGGCGCAATCCATCATGTAGAACAGCATGATAGTGCGTCTTAGTCCCCCCAACACACACACACACACACACACACCGCGACAGAGCAGAGGGCCATCACCACGTCGTGCCGTCCGGCTGCACCCTCATCCACATCGATCCACATTGATCAACATCAGCTTGTTCCACTTAAGCAGAGAGCGGGTGATCACCTTCCCTCAGCTCTCCAGATGGACTTATCCGTCGCCAAAGACACCGCTGCCACGCACACTGCATGTAGTGTTGTATCAGGAGCCAAAATACAAATACAAAGAGCTGAAGGTCAGATAAAAAAAAAAAAAACCTGGCCTGAAATTGAATTCAAGCTGTAATATTAGTTTTGCATGAAAACTAAGGCTCTGATGCAAATCTCAGTGTCATTCAGAATAGATCACATATTCTGTGATAGTCGAGTCTGGGCTTTGAATATCAGCAGCAGAGCTGCAGCAAGAGGCAGCAGGGTGACAGACAGAGAGCTGTCGGCGGACCCAACACAACACAGCTGCTGCTTCTCTCCCTGATGGCGGAGCCTGATACCACTGTGATCCAGTTATAGGCCTTTTGAAGAATTGCAATGTCCAATAGCGAGCCCTGCAACATGCACGATAACAATAACGGGATATTACAGACATTCCTCAATCTTGAGCACATTGAACAGAAGACTGACACGACTCCCGTCCACTTACACTCTTTTCCTCCTCTGTTATTACTGTCCCCACCCATACACCATCTATCTGCCCCCCCTCCTTCTCTCCATCTGTCCATCACTGTCCATGTTACACCATGCGTTGTCTCTGCAGCCATCCATCACTCTTTCACTCCCTCTCACTCCATTTCGTTACTGCACCGCCCCCCCCCCCCTTCCCCTGCTCCTCCTTCCCACACACACACACACACACCTGTCCGCCTGTCTCTGCAGACACATTCTTTGCCTCCTATTTAATGTCATGATGATGCAATTACTGAAGCAGGCATTTCAGCAAACCAAATTGGTTACTTGGGTGAATTTTCTCGCCGCTTTTTTAATTTTTTTGCTGCGGAGTTGCATGACTTGCATGTTCCAGGGGGAAAAAATACAAGTAAAAATGTGATTTAAAAGTCGCTGTATGACGGTGATACAGAATTAATGTGTTCACTTCAGTGGGAACAAAGAGGTTAAGAGCACGCTGGGAGCAACAACAAAACATCCGCTTCATGCTGATCATGAAGGATCAATATTGCATGGAGACAAAGTGCTGCTTAACACGGTGCTTCCCGTTAATTAGCACTTCTCTAATGATCTCTGCCTCTCTTTTTCAGCCCCTCATCCCCCACTCCTTTGCCTTCCTGTACTTCCCTTTATTGCTCCCTTTCATTACAATCCTTCCTTTTCTTTGGCTTCATCACCACTGCTCTGTCTACATCTGTTGATTCTTTCCTCCGAACCAATGTTCAGTCTCAGCAGAGGAGGCGTCCCACTTCTTTTCATAAGCCTGATAAATATACCGTCGTGTTTGCGGCTGATGGCTCTCAAGAATGAGATTTAATGAACCTCTCATCAAACTCTGATTATTTTCTAATTAAAGGAGTGAGTGATGGGGCAATGAGTGAATTCATAAATGCATGTTAATAACTGTGTGGAGGGAAATAAAACAACAAACATGGTAATCACAGGCTCAGAGACAGAAGCCCTGTTTACTGCACTCCTTCGGTAATGCAGGTCATTTTGGAGAAAGAAACGTTTGCAAAACCCTAAACAAATTACAAACCTAAAATCTAATTTTGTTTATAATGCTTATGAATGTGTCTGGTGTATATTTATTAAAATGGTTGGAGTTGCATTAGTTGCATAAATCAAGCTGGACTTCCTGCGGGGAAATTGCATATCTACAAGCATATTTGTAATGATGTTGAGCAGTAAGAAACGACAATAAATGTTTGTGGTTTCATCACCATAAAGTAAACATGTCGTGTCTCACGCTTCAGGTCACTTTTGACGTCACTCATCAGCCCTTTAGTTTCACTTTGATCATCCGAACTCTGTCCTCTCCAATACATTCACGTCATTGTTCCATTGCGTCATGATTGGAGAGCAATCATGCAACGGCTTTCATGATGGCACACGTCATAAATTGAAGCCCAATAACAGCAGTGAGTCTGTTGCAGACTGCATTAGCATTAACCAGCACAACAGCCACTCCAGCTGATTTCTACCTGAGGTGCTCAAGATGTCACAGAACTCTTACTGCTTAGATCAATGTGTGTGTGTGTGTGTGTGTGTGTGTGTGTGTGTGTGTGTGTGTGTGTGTGTGTGTGTGTGTGTGTGTGTGTGTGTGTGTGTGTGTGGGTGACTGCAGTGGAGAGTAACAGTGTGTGTGCTTTGTTCCTGGTTGAAAAGGAGAGAGAGGATTACACATGAGTGGTGCGACTATAGCGCCTGAACTCCTGAAACCAGATGAAGAGCAGAGGTTCAGTGACCGAAAGACGGGAAGAAGAGAGGGAGGCAAGCAAAGACAGGGTGGACTGATGCTCGGTTGCTCCCGCTCTCTCCATCTAATTAAAATGTTTGCTTTACCGCCATTACTCTCAAGGAATTACAAATGCTTTAAAAGCAGCCGAAAGACGGTGAGGTTAGGGGGTGAGGGGCAGGGGGGGGAGTTTACGTGGAGATTGGTGAGGTGGAAAGGGTGCTCAGGCAGACTAACAGGAACGGATCAGGCCATAATTGATTCAATATTGTGTTCAGAGCGACAGCAGCAGCAGGAGCAGCAACAGCAACGGGATGTCCCGACTCAGCACGCAGAAGAGGTGTTACCTTCAGACTGCCTACATGTCCACTGTCCTCAAACCTCACAGGAAAACACTGGCGGAGTGAGAGAAAACTAAAGCAGGAGGATATTTGGAGCAAACTTGTCAGGAAGAGAGTTTGAGGCAACATTAACAGTTTGATAAGTGGAGGATTAAAGGGAAGGAATGAAGGGCGCCAAGAGGTGAAAGAGAGACGGTCGCATGTGATGAAAGGCTATTCCTGCTTGCCCGTGTTGTGTCATGTCTTCATGCTGATGCAGCAAGTTTAAAGATGGATGTGTGTGTTTGTGTGTGTGTGTGCGTGTGTGTGTGTGTGTGTGTGTGTGTGTGTGTGTGTGTGTGTGTGTGTGTGTGTGCTGAGGCAGCGTATCCACAGATGGATGTAGAAATGGCGGCCTCTCTGAGGACAGGAACAACTTGCTCATGAATTGAGTCAGACAACGTTAATAGCAGCCGGCTGCGTGTCCACTGTTCACTTCATTGCAATGTGAAACGCCTTCTGCCATCATGTCCTGTTGGCTGAGCTGCGTGATCATACTTTGTGAGGCACAAAAGACATATTATGAGCAGATAACTATTGAACACTACGACAGGAGAACGAAAAGTGCTGCTAATGACCCACATACCAGAAGTCACGTATTCATGAACATATTTCATTGATTAAAACGCTGTTTACACCACATACTGTATTCTAAAATATGGTCATTTTGTTACTTAATAAAGTACATTATCGAATTTACATAAGATGCAGAGTTGATTTATTTATTTTTTTAAATAATCTTAAACTGCCATTCATTATTCAAGTACTTGGGGGAATTGTTTCAACAAATATAAAAAGACCATCTCTTTTCTAAACTACGAGCTCCTCTAATAAAGTCCCACATGGTAGTCTTTTTTTAAATGGGTGTATGAATACTTTCGATTGTGTTTGATGAGTCATTACACAAAAGAGACTCATGGAAACCAAAGCCACACTGATGATTTACTTTTTGAATATCGAGAATGCCTTTTTTGGCATCTCAGGAAATAGTGCTTTTGAACGTATGAAACTCCAAGAAAATATTTCAAAAACACACTGGCGCTGGCTTCGCTTTACGACAGCCATTATTCTCCTCAACAGGCTGTTTAAAGTGATTATGGGTACGTAACACAGCAGCTGAGGCATAATGACACAAAAGAATGCTCTGTTTTAATGCAATAAAAAGTTCACAGATTCTCAAGGACGTGCGGCATCAGCAAGATCATCACCTTCAGGATTATGTCATGCATAATGACACCCAAACAGTGCGGTACGTTTAATGTACATAACACGTTGTCATCCAGCCCAGGCAGTAACAGCACCTTTTATATGCCTTTCAGTGGAGAACATGGCTGCAGAGTGTCTCATAGTGCCCAATAAACTGGAGCTGAGCTGCGTATTTGACGTCCAAGTGACGATGTGTTTAGCTAAAGGTCCAAGAAGCCTGAAACGTTATACGTCTGGTCAACTGTTCACTGTCCAATGCAGTGATCTCGTCTTCACATGACACCTTGAAGCCACTGCAGGTGTGTGAAAGAGTGTGAATTTAACACCAAATGTTGGTCCTCGGTTAATAACAGTCGGGCGCCACACTGGCCAGAAAACTCATGAGCCCAAAATATGTGAGTGCTTTGACTGTAAAAGTGTTGCTCCGTCTTTGTCTGCTGAACTTTTACTTTGTCTTTGTCGAACTTTTTCGTTCTGAAGAGCAGACCCGTTCTCTGACAATGAGCCAACCAGACTCAACCATCAAACAGCTTCTGCATGAGCCGTCTGGTTCACTGACTCTGGAGAAAGGGAAAAGGGAAACTTTGTTGTCTAGTTGCATAATTTGCATGAATTAAAAGTATATTACCAACGATACATGTTAAATGAACACACGCAAAAGGCAGTCTTTACTTGCTGACAGATTGTAAATGTCATATTTTGCATTAATCCCAGTTAACTAAACTAAACATAACCTTTGTGCACAAAAGAGAGACAGAAAAGAATGAGACTCTGTGTGATTTTCATAAACAAAACAGCCACTTTAGCATCTAATTCACTTCTACAAGTCACATGTTTGGGGATCACTGCTACAAAACATATTCAACAATGGAGTGAGGGACGTTCACATGTTTTGAGGTATACACCATGGCCTGGCAAGAAGATTCAAGAAGGTATAGTTCAACCTCCTTATTCAAATAAAACATATAAACTGGGTGCAATTTGATTTGTTGTTTGACGCTTTTATCTCTTTCTCAATTATTTAAATTCCATATACGATACACGAATGCACGAACGGATATGGAATCCCCATTGGGATTTTGTATTATCACACATGAGTTAAGCAGGTGGAGACCAGACTATAACACACTCCTCAATTCCATCGAAAATACACAGTGGAAGTGCAGTTGTGTTAATATGACATTCCCGCATTGTTAATAACAGCAAACGTGAAATTGCAGGATGAAAGAATACGAAGAAAATCAAATGTGAGGTTCAAGTTACAGTAAAGCTTTATAAATACTACATTTCTCTTTCTACAACATGATGAATGTCAAATGTGTATTGTAGCTAATGGTAGCGTTTCATTATTAGACATTTATGGTGTGGAGATTATGGGAATTTCTTCTTTTTTTTGACGGAACATAATCTTGATTCCTGGTAAGATGCACATATCTCCATCCCTCTCCTTTCATGTGAAGAATTCAAACAAGTAGTACAATGTTGTCACGTTATTTTTAACTTCTCAGCTTTAACAGACAAAACGACGGGAGTCAGAGAGAAAGTACATCAATAGTACACGTAGCTTAATCATCACACGCCCTCGAGTAATCACTACTAATGCATATCCATGGACACTTTGAAGTTGTTCATGGAACGTTATTTTCTTTGAAGCATGTAAATAAGTAAATTGGTAATCCCTGAGTGGGCTTGTTAGACTGCATGTTAACACAGTTAAAATCTCTATTTAGAGCTAAAATATAGTCAGAACAAAAAAGACAAATCTGTGTTGACAGGAAAGCAGCAATTACAACAACAATGCCCCAAAACTAAAACCAAATGTTCTTTTATTCCGATATTCTTCCACATTCCCAATAGTAAAAAGTTAAGTTGGGTTATGCATATTTAACAATACAACATGTCGGTAGCTTCGAGGGATTCTGTGGATTTTCACACACCCAAAACTTTGCGTCCCAACTTTACTCTTCTGTTTCTCTTCATGGAGAATGTTGGCTTCTTTGTGAGTAGATTCATATAATGACAAGATTTCCCAGCAGAGAAAAATGTTCAAAATGTCAAAAGACAACTCATTCCCACATCAATGCATCAAAAACCCCGGCCTGGTCGGTGCTCTGTAGCCCCTGACACCAATGCACGGAGGCAGCTGTTAGCATGTGGACCACGCCTGCGTCTTTATATGCGCTCAGAGCATGTGGCGTAGTGCGCGATGGCGTCCACACGGGGCGGCTCAAACCAACACAGGACTTTCATCGAGTGCAGCGCTATTTGTGTCCCGTGTGAAACTTGTCAAGTACCTTTTGGTTTTGTGACCGCAACCTTCCTGTGAAAAGACACTGTGCATCTAGCGCGCACGTGCTGACGCGACGGTGCTGACGCGTTCAAAACTGTCTCTATGGGTACGTTGAGCGCCACGAGCTCAGGAGCATTTGCGGTATTTGACGCATTGGCGTGAGAATGTGCAGCGATAAATTAAGCAATGAAAATGAAATGCAAACAGACAATTTCAGCCATCAGTCGGCAGTCCTTTACGCTGTGAGGGAGCTCCTCTCACCTGCTGCCCCGCAATAAACTCCATCACCCTAAAGGCCCCCAGATTTGCTTTTTATTCACTTACAATGAAAACAGCTTTGACACAACACGCTGCTGAATTCCTGAGGCGGGAGCCACAAGGAAACACTTTTTAAAATGTGTCTTTCACTGCAGACAGTCCAAAATGTGTTGTTAAAAAAAAACTGTTTGGATTTGAGTGTTTTCTGATCTTGCACCTCTCTGGTTAAAGATATCATGCAAATAATATTGTTTAAAGTCAGTTTTAAGTTCTGTAGAAACACACCTGTAGACTGCTGTTAGCAACACATAAATATGTAGTTTTAAGCATTTGAACAAACAACCAATCCTGCCGTTGTTCTGGTGATGAAAGTCTGGAGTTATTCTGTCCGTGCACACGTTGATGATAACAACATATGCACGTGTCCAGAAGACAGATGAAACTATTAAATCTATTCACTTCCATCAACCCGAATAACAATGATGCTTTTTTCAATGAGCACTCATGCGCAATCATTTTGAAGTTCTGCCATGGAGACGGACAGTTTCCTAACGTCTTTGCCAAGTTATTTTTCTTTGTTACTTTTGTGATTAGAGACTCAAGTCTCTCTGTGATATCAGCAAATCTTACAGTCTCTGCCTCTGACTTATTTCCTATTCACCTCTATCCCTCCTGGTAGCTAACACCCGTAGCATTCTCTTTATATTACACTGCATGACTGAATGAAGTGGATGTATGAAAGACAACTACAGTACATACAGAACAGCTGGCAAGAAACTGTTCATAGTAAAAAAAAAGCTGAGAAAAAATGATGGCTTGAATACAAAGACAAAGGTAAAGCTTTCCATATGCATTCGTCCTCATCCAGCTACAGGCTCGCTGTGTCTGTGCCGGCCTGCATCTCAACAGGAATGAGCGGCGAGGTGGCAAGCAAAGCCACGTGTATCATCCCTTTCCTCCCTTTCTTCGCCCCACATCCTCCTGCCTGTCCTTCCCTAGCCCCTAACCCCTTGCCCCTCTCATCAGGCCTGTATTATAAATGAATCTGCAGCGGATCTATCATTGTGTCACGGAGGCAGGGAGGTGAGGTGGACTGTGGAATGCCCTGGCACCGAGAGCAGGGAAGGGCGCTGAGCATCGTGCCATGCCTCCTCGCACATTCCCCGCTGCGCCTGCTCTCGCCCTCTCCGGCTCAGCCTGCATGTCTGTTTTCATGATCCGATGAGCCCCTCCCCTCCTTTTTCCACCGCTGCCTCACCTGCACCAACCAAACCCGCCCAAGCCATCGGAGGTCCGACCGAGCGGCCCAGAACTGTAACAACTTAGTGCCCGACTTAACGAGGAATCCCCTGGACTGGCTTGACTGACTTCCAGCTTCTGACCTCCAGTTTCACTGGATAACACCCGGCTTGCCAATCAGATAGGAGACAAATTACAGGACATGTGCACATGTAGACAGAGCTCCAGGGTCCAGATTCATTGTTCTAACTTGAGCCAAAATACCCAGATTGACTCAAGTGATATGGCCGTATCTGACACATTTATTAGCATCTGGATTAATGAGGCAGCAGGATGACACACTGCAGTGTGACCGAGTGTGTGTGTGTGTGTGTGTGCACATATTGTGTTTGTGACACATATGTTGGCTACACGTGTACTCTATATATACTTATCTTCATATACTATCTTACCAGATGTATCGTCAAAGTAAAGCGTTTGTTTATGACAGAGGAATTTGAGATAATGTGCATGAACATTTTTCTTCTTCTTTTTCTGGGTTTCAGTTGAAGTGATTCAACGCGTTAGTTGTGTTTAAAAAATTAGCCAACACGTTTTAAGATAAACTCATTTTGAAGATTTTTTATCAACCTGTTAATAAATGTTTGACGTTGGTTGATTTCCAAAAAGTATCTTAATGTCATGAACCTCAGCTGTACTTTGTTTTTAGCTTTCACATGGTAGGCTGGCACAACACCAAGATGGTGACCGTAAACACGATACCTGACATGAATAACAGTTTCACGAGCTGCTCTAGAGGCTAAAACCACAAACCTCCTGGACTTAGTTAGTAATGTTGCTTAACCTTTTGGAAACCGTGTGCGAAAATCCTCCGGCGTCAATTTCAAGTCCCAGCATGCCCCATTCAGACAATCTTTTGGCATAAAATATGCAATCTTTCCATTTTTAAAATGAACAACACAGTTTTTTGACTGAAACTCCTTCCTAACAGGACAAGACTTTGTTTTACGGTGATTTTTGTTGCAGATTCTGATTCTTTAGATCCTAATCTTTCCAAAAAAGTGTCTCATTGACGCTCCATGAGGCCCCTTTGGGGAATCTGGCTCATATCACACCGGATGTTCATAGTTACAATCATAATATCTTTCAAAAGTGATTTCTTTTTTTTTTTATATACATTTTTTTCTCAAGACTTTGCTGAACAAATACAAACAATAAACATAAGTATTGGAAATCAATTTGCGGTTCCTACGACAACTCCTTCACAGGGAAAACACTCAAACACAGGGAAAAAGAGGTCTGGAGTTAAAACAACCACTCGTGTGAGTCAGGACTCAAACCTCAGTCTCTGGCTCATCCACCTCGACCTTCCTGCTCAATTGAGTCTGAAGGAAACATCATTATTGACAAGATTATTATCAGTGACATCCTTGTTCAGGAGCATTTATACTAAATGTGTAAGCGACAGGGTTGGTTGACACATACCGTGACAAAAAAAAAAAAAATACAAAAATCAAACTCACTCGATAGTGAAACTCAAGCCATTTCGTCGCAGTCTACTGACGCTATAGACGTTCTAATCAGCGGTGCCTTTGAGCGTCAGGAAGACATTTCTTGCCACAATGAATACGCACCGACCCAGTCCATTTTATTTCCCTCCCTCTTTCAATCTTCTCCACTGTTTGATCCCCCCCATACCCCTACGAGAGAGCGGGAGGGGGGTCTGCATAGTGGGAGTGTGTTGTCCCATTGCCAGGGCAAAAAATAGACCGTAAATTACAGAGAGTTCTGAGAACACCCCACTGTGCTGCATGACCTCGAAATAACACAGAGACATACACTCGCAGACTCACATACAACATGACATACACAGTGTGCCGCCCTACTTCTGTGTTTCCTTCTCAGCCCGTTGATGTGACGATCACACACGGGCTTTAGCAATGTGCCAACTAGCAGTCCTGCGCTAACGCTATGTGCCAGAGAAGGAAACTCTGAGTCGGATTCACAGATGTTAATACCATTACTGCCTCATCTCAGCTTACCGACACACACACGCGCGCACACACACACACACACACACTATTTATACACAGATCTATCTACCCCTCTGCCTTAACCTTGGCTTAACCTTGTGTCTAAATAAATACTTTTCCTTACAACTTACCACAGGTACAGTGTACTACACTGTCTCTTTAGGCCTAACAAGGTCTGGCATCCCCCAAACCAAGAAATAGAACTTAACAGCCAGGGGATGATGCTCGTCGACACAAAAAAAAAAAAAAGAAAAAAAGAAGAGAAGTCAGGGCAGTGAGGAATGATTATCACAGATGTTTGTCACACTCACCTTAAGTGAGTCAAAACAAGCAATGACTCTGCCGTTTTCCACTTGGCAGCTCTTAGCCGGGTGGGCAAACTTGCACTCGCTGTCCGGTCGTGAACACGTTCCTCTCTGGAATTCCCGACAAACCTCCAATGTCAGCCACTTTGTGTCCCGGATCTGCGTCATATTCACCGCCATTTTGAACCAGGCAGGAGGGGGCGAGTGAGAGATGTCCAGCAAACGCACTTATGTCCGTCTGTACTGTATGTCTCTAATGACGCTGGGGCAAATGATGAGAGAGAGTGGGTCATGGACATGGGAAAAAGCTATTTTTTAAGAGGTTTTAGTCCCCGGGATTTGATTCTGAGGTGAAGTCTGTGAGCCTGGGACTCACCTACCACCTGCGGCCCATCCTAAGAGTCTGTTTGTGGCTGTAACAGGAATCCTTCACCACCTGTCACCAAGGGCCTGGCTGGTGATGGCCACAGGGGTTTGCTTTGTAATCTCTCTCTCTTTCGTTTTCTCAAACACACACACACACACGCACACACGCACGCGCACACACACACTCACACACACACACACACACACACACCTGTTCTGTCTATCACCTCGCTCCTCGGCTGAACTGTCAGATGGGATGAATGGCAGAACACATTATCGATTGAGCTGCATGATAAGAAGATGCAGGGCTGCGGGAGAGGAGGAAGAAGGAGGACGAGGAACAGGAGAAGGAGAAGGACGAGGAAAAAGGACGGCACAGAGACTCCTTCCGCTCACAGGAGCCGACAAAAGCTTCAGGATCAGGCTCTGTCCGCAGATGACGGGGGTGCGGTTGACTTCCACAGAGGAGGGCAGAGCGGCGTGGACGGAGAGAGGTCTGGCTGGCAGCAGGAGATGGAGGGAGGAAGGACAGTGTCAGTGGCGTGAAGAGCGGCTAAGTCGACAGGTCTGGCGGTCCTTCTGCTGTGGCTGGCAACTCCGGCAGACATGGACAGGCACAGAGGATGAGGCGCAGCCACACGGGGGAGAAGGCACTTCTCTCTGTGGAGAAGGAGGGAAGAGTGTCAGTGGAGCAGGGCTTAACGCACTGACACACACACACACACACACACACACACACACACACACACACGCACAAATGCACTCGCCGAGGTTAATACACTAACATTTGGACACACGGCTTCATTCAAACGTGTTTTTCGAGTTATCCTCTTGCAAATCCTCTATCACGGTAACCCTGACGGAGACTGCAGGACCCTCAGCTGGAAAATCAAATCAAACACCATATTGCTAACATTAAAGCTCACGCCTTCAGGCAAAGGCAATTTGTTTCAAAGGACAACAGTGAAGAAGAGAAAGATCAAGAGGAAAAAAAGATGAAAGATGGTGGGAAGAATTCAATGGATGTGACCCAAAGACATGCAGAATGTTATGCCTGTAGTTTATAATAATAATATAATCGTAATTACTATTGATTGAATGTTGTATTTCACACAGATCAGCCTTTCAAAAAAGGAATTCCATAACTCTACAATACTTGTCGAACCGAGTCGCCATTCACAGAACGACTGATCCGTTCCTGATAGATTACACTGTCGCCTTCTCATAAAGGCATCAATAACAAATGAGCACGTGTTTGAGTATCAAAGTTTCGTATATGAGCTGGGTGGATGGTTCAAGCATCACTGCTGCCAAGAGGCCAGTTAAGAGGACGAGAAGAGGTCACTATGTGACACAAAAAAAGGAATGTGACATATCTGTTTTTCTTTTGCCACACACATTCCTGCATGCTTCTTAAATCCACTTCCTGTTCACATCGCACCCGAATGTTGAAAGAACAGACTGCCGCCCAAAACCCTTACAGCCGCTCTGCTTACAGTAAGGGCCCTTCACCCTTGTTGCATCACTCCCAGATCCCCCACACGCAGATGAAATGCCTTCCTGAGTATGCTGATATGCTCTGCACAGATACCACTTTTGTATAAAGCAACAATCCAGACAGACGTTTATGCCTTCAATAACTAAATGTCTTACTTAATAACCCCACCTCTTAAGTATTCCAGTTGTTTATGATGTTCATCCTTAAACATGCACGCTAAGTAAAACGTTATTACTCATTACTCTGAGCTGACAGCTACGTCCTATTCATGTCCTGGATCGAAGGAAACGAACACAGTTAAAAATACTTCCTTGGTTAAACATTGAGTGCTTATGTGTCATGCTCTCTTCTCCTATTTGGACCGGCCACACATGTGGAAAGATACTTCTTCTGGCCAAAAGTTGAAATTGTGTGTGTTTATGTGTATCTGGTAGGAAAGCTGTGAGGATACAAAGACAGTGTTGACAGTGCATCAAATATGAAATGGCAAAAATGAGTCTTCTGCATTGACTGTTTCACTTCCTGACCTCCTGACCTCTCCTGTGTTGCACTGCTGAATCCCAGATGTGAGGTGGCATTTGTTCGCATGCAAATGAAAGCAGGACGACTTCTAAAAATGCAAATAATCTCAAGAATGTTTATTCATATCAAGGGAAATTATGGTGTTTTCCTGAACAAAATGTGACTGGTCTAGTCGGCTTTGCTGCAGACATTTAGGAAGAGCAACTCTGGCAAAATATTATTTTGGGGATGCAGAGCGGGACTCCAAAAGGTTCAAACATGAACTTTAGTTTTACAGAAAGATATTTTAAAGCTTGAAAGCAGGAAAATCATGAATGCATTTCAAAGAGGGCGTTACTGTACTGTGAGTTACAAACTCACCACAAAACCACTGAGGCAGAAAGCGATAGAAAGAGAAACATGACCTTTTGCTAAGAAAATGGCCGAACAACAAAAAACACACACTTACACACCCAAAGCACCCGTTTTGGAGCAGAAACATGGCCTGCCACAGGTCTAGCATTGTCAAGAAGCTACGGCTTAAATAGGAAATGTGGATTTAGACAGAAAACCCACTAAACATCCAGCAGCACTGAAGTCTGTGCACAGACACAAAAGAGACTACGCCATATGTGCAATGGCTGCAGGAATGAAATATAAACAAATAGCTGGAGTGTGCACACAAATTAGATTAGACAAACTCACCATAGAGTCACGAGACAATGTCATGCTAGTGTTCTCAACAGAGCAATGTGTTCTGTGTATTCTCACAAGACACTTGGTGATGTGGAAATGGCTATGACAAAATGAGCCGCTGTGAGCTTTGACATCAAATAAAGCAGATTTAATGAATGGGGCTCCACCTACATGTATTATTAGACCCAGTTCCACATGGTTATATCTTGTGCCAAAAGCCTGAACTAAATTCCCATCAAACGAGCACAACCCATTTGCAAACTCAGAGTGAACGAGGCTCATTAGACGGAGCTCACGTCACAACAGAGAATTAAAACTGAGGGGTGCAAAATGTGAGAAATGACTCTGGCATTGAGGGAATATATAAATAAAGGAGTCATCAATAAGCATCTTAGCAGGTGTGAATAATGCATGTGGCCATTTCCCGTAGCCAGAGGCAGGAGATATTATTACACCATCACATCAACTAGCCAAGGTAATAAGATGGAGAGGGAGGTGGAGAAGGCAGGCAGGGGATATTACAGTATGCAAACCACAACTTCCCAATGCTCAACTCCCACTGAACACACACGCACACAAACACACACACACACACACACACACACACACACACACACACACACACACTTCATTGAAAGTATAGACAATAAACCGGGGTTCTTGTCTCCATCTCCTCGTTTCAAGGAAGCCATGATCCTGTGCTAATCCGTCTAAAACGGTGCTACTCGTTTGGCTAAACTCTGGATTATCTTATGGCTGTGACAACTCTCCAGGAGAAACACACACAGACACACACACACACACAGACACATACACACACACACACACACACACACACACACTTCATTGAGAGTATAGGTTCATGGCTGTGACAACTCTCCAGGAGAAACACACACATTTAGCCTCCAGTTTAGAACAGATTACATAAACAACAAACGTGTTTTACATGAACGGGAATCTTTCCAAATCGAGGTGTCCATAGCAAAAACAGGATTATGTTCATCATTCTCTACCAAAATACCATTCAAATGAAATCCTTCTCTAAATTTGTTTGCTTCATTTTCCTGAGCCCGTGTACATTTTGATCTGGCTTTAGTCTTAGTGTTTTAATGAAATTATATTCTAGCTTTAGTCAAGTTTCTATATTTTTCATTAACGTTGAATGAATTACCACAGAGCTGCACATCTTGATATATTAATGTAAGTTGCAGGCCACGTGAAACTGCACTTTCAACAATGGCAGCAGGGCCCGTCTGGTAACACGAGCCACATTGAGCTCTGCATCTGAGAGCAATACAGAGGGAGAGACAGAAAATATGAGGAAAAGTAGACTGAACGGGTGCCAGAGATGGGAGACATGTATTCACCTTGAATGACTTCCAGAAAGAAAAGGGTGAAAGATGAAGAAAAGAAAGCAGGATCCTCCATGTTTGATGTCTCATGGCTGACCTTTTAAACACAATAGAACAACGAAATGAAGAAAGCGGTCGTCAAAACCTGCGGGAAAGTAAGAGGAAACTATTTGCTTCAAAACAAATTCCCCAAGGCGGAGACGGTGTGAACTTTGATCTGTAAAAGTGCCTTTGGACAAGCCGTCTAGCAACCAAAAGGTCCTGTTTGTTTTGCTGAGTTGACGACTCAGACATTCCTTAAGTGTTACAAATCAGTAAATCTGATTCGTATGCCTTCTGCCATAAGATGTGTGGAAATACGACTGATCAGTGGTGTAACGTTGGCACCTTCTGAAAAGAGAAAAGGAGAAGGAAAGGTAGAGGGAGGAGGGAGGAGGGGGGGTTCAGTAATGCGAAAGGTTAAAGGGTGCTGACTGCAGCTTTAAAAAACAGATGCTGGACGCTTCGTGTTACACCGCATCACACACTGACCAGGACATCCTCTCGATATGACCTGAGCTGCCCTTTCTCCTGATTGGAGCCTCAGGAAGAAGAGGGAGGAGAGTCTGAGAGAGACAAACGGAGTGAAGGAGACCAGAGGAGGTGGCAGGGAAAGATAGAGGCCAGATAAAGAGTGATGGGAGGTAAACAGGAGCAATTAGTACAAGTGGGTGAAGGACAGAGGTTGGATATATATATATATATATATATATATATATATATATATATATATATATATATATATATATATATATATTGAATCCAAATCATAGGGAAAAGTAGGGTAGGGAAATAGCCAAATTTTGTTCTATTTCAAAGCGCCGCTGGCTCCCAGCTGTGATACCATCTTGACATTTCTCATCCCTCTTCATTTATCTTTCTCTGATCCCCACCTGTTCTCCATTTCTATTCCTCTTCGCACATATGCTTCAGTGTTTTCCACGTTTTCCACTCTCCAAATCTCTCTACTTCTTAGAAATCTGCTCGCCTTCTGCCGAGTTGCACTCTGAGTATCATGTGACAATAAACAACTTTGTGAGCGTGGCTTATCTTTTAATAGTAGCTGTCCCTGTTAGTCTGTCCGGGCGTCTCGGCCCCCTCCGTCTCTCCGTCTCGTTCCTCGTTCACACAACACCTTGTGCTGCAGTACGGAAACCAGGGAAACTGTGTTAGAGGGATGGATGAAGATGCTAATGGTGTCCGGTCCAGCCTGATATCAAAACTGCATGGTTGAAATCATATGGAAGACAGCAAATATTTCAAATGAGCTCGATGACATGTGAACAGTATCGCCCACCTGACACCGACACATCCTTTGATGAGACGAGAGCAGTTAGTCCAGATGGTGCGACAGCGAGAGACGCACCAATTGATTTGGATTTAATTCACCTGTAAAGATTTAGCAAAGTCATGTTCTATTGCATCAACTAAATATTTTCTGTGTTTTTTGTGTCTAAGCTAAGCTGTTGTGCCAAATGAAGGTCTGCACACTGACCAGCAACCTTCATGATGACAATACAGACTGAATCATTTCTTATTAGAACATAACGTTCGGTCAATAGTGGCCCTGAGATTTTGTCACAGCCAAACAAAAACTAATATATATATATATATATATATATATATATATATATATATATATATATATATATATATATATATATATATATATATATGTATATATATATATATATATATATTATCTGCTGACACCTATGTCAAAGTGTATTTCATTTATTTTGTGTGGACTAAACCAAACAAAAAGTTGAGAGAAATATAAAAGTGAAAATACTGTCTAAATGCAGTTGTATTCCATGACCTGCATCATGACTCACGCTCCTGGTAAAATGAATCTCATGCTGATCAAACTTGTTCTCACTACTCAGTTTGTTGCACTAATATGTTAAGTCTTGCATGTCAGTAATGGCATGCCTGCTAACATTCTAGCTATCGTCACTGCTTTGTGTGAAGAAAAATAGTGACAAATGAATGTAATACATGAATGTGCTGTCTCACTGCAACTGCCAGTCAAACACAACATTAATAAGCTCAAATACCTTGCTGAGGGGGGCCGAGGGTATCAATAATGCTCACAAGTGAACCTTGTCCAACAAAATGCTCAATCCCACTCATGTAAGCTTGAGATCTGATACCAGCACTCCTCCTGAGTCGTCATTCTGAAACAATACTCCATTACTATGCAGTTCCCATAGACTGTACCATCAGGGTAATCTTAGACTTATTTCCATTCCCTAGCTTGTGACATACACACACACACACAAATACACACACACACACACACACACACACACACACACACACACACACACACACACACACATTAGTATTGACCACAAACCATGAGACAGCAAATCTGCATCATCCGCGGAGGATACACAACTACAGGGATGGATGGAAGGTCAGTCAATGCATTGATATTCAGGACACAGCCATATGAGTAATATGTATGCATACGCACAACTGTCTCCCTTGTGCACGCTCTCTGTCTCTCTCTCTCTCTCACACACACACACACACACACACACACATAAACGCACGACTCTCTCCTTCAGCTGTAAGACAAAAAAAGGGGAGGGGAGACGTCGAGGGCAGTCAAGTGGCACGTGTGCAAGCTGTCGTCTGCACTGTGATATCAGTGGAAGTGTTTAAACAGCCTGACGTGCACACAGAGACAGTTTGAGAAGACACCCACATGAAAAGGGATGTGAGATTATGTTTGAATACAGGGCTGCCTAATCATTTGCATGAGGTAGGAAGGGAGGTAAAATACATGGATTGTGCATGTGCATACGTTTTGTTCATATAGACAACGCATACTCTTATCTTCACTGCAGTGGCTACCTGGCTGTGGGAGCGGCAGTGTGATGTAATGCAGCGGGAGGGTGTCACTGAGTTCATGGACATAAACCAAAGCACTGCCAGACCAGACTACTCCTCTCAGGAATAACAATGGAGCGTGCGTGTGTGTGTATATGTGTGTGTGTGTGGGGGGGGGTGGAGGGGCAGATTGAAAAGGAGAAGTCACAGAGACAGGAAGACAGATAGACAGACAGGTTGAGGGACAGACAGTGAGTGATAGAAAGGAGACGTCTAAGGGATATAGATGTAATCGGTGGAAGGGAGGCAGGCGGATGCCGGTGAAAAAAGTGGACCACTTTGAAAAATTTTGTAAATTTACCACCACAGCATGTGGCATGTCTAGCACTCGGGCCTTCGTGAGACTTAAAAAAAAGGCAAACACGCACGCGTGAGTGCACAGTCTTTCCTTTTTGACTCTCATTTAGCCTCGCTTGCTCTCCTGCTCATGCCAAACTAGACAGACACTGAGACACGCAGGCCGACAGGAGAATGAGAGAATGACAAAAGCAAAACAAAACAGGAAGACAAACGAGGAGACCGAGGGGAGGAACAGGTGACGTGGTCTGAGAGAGACTGGGAGGAGGTATTCAGCATTTAATGAGATGAGAGCAGAGGGAGAGAGAGAGAGAGAGGATCCAGACCCAGAGAGATACAATAAGTACAGCAGGATTCATTTATGACAATGGAGAATCCTTGACAGGACGTGGTTCAGTAACAGCAGGTCACTGATCAGAAGCTGAATGGCTGAAAAGCTTAATAGCGGCATTATTGTAATGATGGGGCTCAATTGATGGAGATGATTGCTGCCAATGGTTCGGCCTTGTGAGAATTTTTCACATTTCCTGCTAGTTTTTATCAAATCACGAACTACCAAAAGAGTGGATGCTCCCTGAGAGAAAATACTTACAATCAGTTTTCCCACACACACACACACACAGAGAGAGAGAGAGAGAGAGAGAGAGAGAGAGAGAGAGAGTGAACCCCTGACTTGTCATCGGAGCAGCATTTGGCCAAGTGGGGGATAATCTGTATTCTTCAGCTGTCTTTGACCGGTGATTCAGTTTGACACCTTAATCTGTGAAAATCACAGAGGGCTCCATCGTGGAGCCAACTGTATTTACTATAGATTACATCTTCCACTCGTGTGCATTAGTCCAGTGACAGTTCTGCAGACGGCAGAAAAAACAGCAATCATACGTTACAGACTGACTCTGTGTGATTTTGCCATCTTCCAAACGGACTCCCCTCGCCATCAGTCTGAGTGACCGGCTGTCAATCTGCCAGTTGTACGTCGTGTCTCCTGAATATCTGAGGCTTGAGACTCAAAGTCATCTCCCCTCAGCTTCTCCTGCTGTCACCTTGATCAGAGCATCTGCCTCATTTTCTTTTAAATCAGGGTGTTTGGGTGCGCTTGTCATTATGCACATACACACTGATTTCCTCTCACACACACACACACACACAAACATAGGACAGCAGGGAGATGACATCACTTCTAGAGGACAGATTAGTGG